>NC_141554.1:31685000-32285000 GCF_021556685.1 Rattus norvegicus
TTTTTCTACATTACTCTATATAATGCCTATTCTACTCTAGTAAGGAAAAAACATCAAAATGAAATCCTGCATTTTTAAAGAAAATGAAAATGACATTTTCTAATCAAAAAAATCAAAGAGGTGAAAGATGAAAACTGAAATTTTCAAGAAAATCCTTTAATTTGGAAAACATAGCAAACTTGATTTTTTTGCCAATAGAGACTTTAAAGTGTTAATATGCTGTTTTCTAAAAGTGAAGACAAATTGTTCCCATCAACACCTTACACGTCTTTGATTAATAAGAATGAAAAGATTTATTTGTAAAAATTTTTATATTATCGAGAGGCAGACATGCCTGGGAGGCCAGAAGAGACTACACTCTGCTCACATTTCTGACTCCAGAGGAAAACACCAAATGCCATCTGGGACCCTGGTGCACGGGGGCTCTCAGAAAAGGCAGCGCAGGCCCTCCTAGTTGCCACCCTTACGCAGAGCTCATAAGCAACACCCCATGAGCAAACTTCAGCAACCGGACCACAGGTAAGACCAACTTTTCTGCACCCAGTGATCTGCCTGATGAACTCAGAACACAGGCCCACAGGAACAGCTGAAGACCTGTAGATAGAAAAAATTACACACCTGAAAGCAGAACACTCTGTTCCCATAACTGGCTGAAAGAAAACAGGAAAACAGGTCTACAGCACTCCTGACACACAGGCCTATAGGACAGTCTAGCCAAAGTCAGAAATAGCAGAAGAAAGTAACACCAGAGATAATCTGATGACGAGATGCAAGGGCAGGAACCCAAGCAACAGAAACCAAGACTACATGGCATCATCGGAGTCCAATTCTCCCACCAAAGCAAACACTGAATATCCAAACAAACCAGAAAAGCAAGATCTACATTTAAAATCATATTTGATCATGATGCTGGAGGACTTCAAGAAAGACATGAATAACTCCCTTAGAGAAACACAGGAAAACATAAATAAACAAGTAGAAGCCTATAGAGAAGAATCACAAAAATCCCTGAAAGAATTCCAGGAAAACACAATCAAACAGTTGAGGGAATTATAAATGGAATTAGAAGCAATGAAGAAAGAACACAGGGAAACAATCGTGGATATAGAAAACCAAAGGAAGAGACAAGGAGCTGTAGATACAAGCATCACCAACAGAATATAAGAGATAGAAGAGAGAATCTCAGGAGCAGAAGATTCCATAGAAATCATCGACAGAACTGTCAAAGATAATGTAAAACGGAAAAAGCTACTGGTCCAAAACATACAGGAAATCCAGGACTCAATGAGAAGATCAAACCTAAGGATAATAGGTATAGAAGAGAGTAAAGACTCCCAGCTCAAAGGACCAGTAAATACCTTCAACAAAATCATAGAAGAAAACTTCCCTAACCTAAAGAAAGAGTTGTCCATAAGCATACAAGAAGCCAACAGAACTCCAAATAGATTGGACCAGAAAAGAAACTCCTCCCGTCACATAATAGTCAAAACACCAAATGCACAAAATAAAGAAAGAATATTAAAAGCAATAAGGTAAAAAGGTCAAGTAACATATATGGGCAGACCTGTCAGAATCACACCAGACTTCTCACGAGACTATGAAAGCCAGAAGATCCTTGACAGATGTCATACAGACCCTAAGAGAACACAAATGCCAGCCCAGGTTACTGTATCCTGCAAAACCCTCAATTAACATAGATGGAGAAACCAAGATATTCCACGACAAAACCAAATTTACACAATATCTTTCTACAAATCAAACCCTACAAAGGATAATAAATGGTAAAGCCCAACATAAGGAGGCAAGCTACACCCTAGAAAAAGTAAGAAACTAATTTTCTTGGCAACAAAACAAAGAGAAGAAAAGCAAACAAACATAACCTCACATGCAGATATGAATATAACAGGAAGCAATATGAGGTAGGGGATTTAGCTCAGTGGTAGAGCGCTTTCCTAGGAAGCGCAAGGCCCTGGGTTCAGTCCCCAGCTCCGGAAAAAAAAAGAAAGAAAAAAGGAAGCAATAATCACTATTCCTTAATATCTCTCAACATCAATGGTCTCAACTCCCCAATAAAAAGACATAGATTAACAAACTGGATACGCAATGAGGACCCTGCATTCTGCTGCCTACAGGAAACACACCTCAGAGACAAAGACAGGCACTACCTCAGAGTGAAAGGCTGAAAAACAACTTTCCAAAAAAATGGTCGGGAGAAGCAAGCTGAAGTAGCCATTCTAATATCAAATAAAATCAATTTTCATCTAAAAGTCATCAAAAAATATAAGGAAGGACCCTTCATATTCATCAAAGGAAAAATCCACGAAGATGAACTCTCAATCCTAAATATCCATGCTCCAAATACAAGGGCACCTACATACATAAAAGAAACCTTACTAAAGCTCAAAACACACATTGCACCTCACACAATAGTAGGAGATTTCAACACCCAACTCTCATTACTGGACAGATCATGGAAACAGAAATTAAACAGAGATGTAGACAAAGAGAAGTCATGAACCAAATGGACTTAACAGATATTTATAGAACATTCTATCCTAAAGCAAAAGGATATACATTCTTCTCAGCACCTCATGGTACTTTCTCCAAAACTGACCATATAATTGGTCAAAGAACAGGCCTCAACAGATACAGAAAGATAGAAATAATCCCATGTGTCCAATCAGACCACCATGGGCAAAGTCTGGTCTACAATAACAATAAGGGAAGAACGCCCACATATACATGGAAGTTAAACAATGCTCTACTCAATGATAACCTGGTCAAGGAAGAAATAAAGAAAGAAATTAAAGACTTCTTAGAATTTAATGAAAATGAAGGTACAACATACCCAAACTTATGGGACACAATGAAAGCTGTGCTAAGAGGAAAACTCATAGCTCTGAGTGCCTGCAGAAAGAAACAGGAAAGAGCATATGTCAGCAGCTTGACAGAGCACCTAAAAGCTCTAGAACAAAAGAAGCAAATACACCCAGGAGGAGTAGAAGGCAGGAAATAATCAAACTCAGAGCTGAAATCAACCAAGTATAAACAAAAAGGACCATAGAAATAATCAACAGAACCAAAAGTTGGTTCTTTGAGAAAATCAACAAGATAAATAAACCTTTAGCGAGACTAACGAGAGGACACAGAAAGTGTGTCCAAATTAACAAAATCAGAAATGAAAAGGGAGACATAACTACAGATTCAGAGGAAATTCAAAAATTCATCAGATCCTATGACAAAAGCCTATATTCAACAAAACTTGAAAATCTGCAGGAAATGGACAATTTCCTAGACAGATACCAGGTACCAAAGTTAAATCAGGAACATATAAACCATTCAAACAACCCCATTAATCCTAATGAAATAGAACCAGTCATTAAAGGTCTCCCAACCAAAAAGAGCCCAGGTCCAGGCAGGTTTAGTGCAGAAATCTATCAGACCTTCATAGAAGACCTCATACCAATATTATCCAAACTATTCCACAAAATTGAAACAGATGGAGCACTACCGAATTCCTTTTATGAAGCCACAATTACTCTTATACCTAAACAACACAAAGAACCAACAAAGAAGGAGAACTTCAGACCAATTTCCCTTATGAATATCGACGCAAAAATACTCAATAAAATTCTGGCAAACAGAATCCAAGAGCACATCAAAACAATCATCCTCCATGATCAAGTAGGCTTCATCCCAGGCATGCAGGGATGATTTAATATAGGGAAAACCATCAACATGATCTATTATATAAACAAACTGAAAGAACAAAACCACATGATCATTTCATTAGATGCTGAGAAATCATTTGACAACATTCAACACCCCTTCATGATAAAAGTCCTGGAAAGAATAGGAATTCAAGGCCTATACCTAAACATAGTAAAAGTTATATACTGCAAATCATTCGCTGACATTAAACTAAATGGAGAGAAACTTGAAGCAATCCCACTAAAATCAGGGACTAGACAAGGCTGCCCACTCTCTCCCTACTTATTCAATATAGTTCCTGAAGTTCTAGCCAGAGCAATCAGACAACAAAAGGAGATCAAGGAGATACAGTTTGGAAAAGAAGAAGACAAACTATCACTATTTGCAGATGATATGATAGTACATTTAAGTGATCCCAAGCACCAGAGAACTACTAAAGCTGATAAACAAGTTCAGCAAAGTGGCTGGGTATAAAATTAACTCAAATAAATCAGTAGCCTTCATCTACACAAAAGAGAAACAAGCTGAGAAAGAAATTAGGGAAACAACACCCTTCATAATAGTCCCAAGTGATATAAAGTACCTCGCTGTGACTTTAACCAAGCAAGTAAAAGATCTGTACAATAAGAACTTCAAGCCTCAGAAGAAAGAAATTGAAGAAGACCCCAGAAGATGGAAAGATCTCCCATGCTCATGGATTGGCAGGATTAATATAGTAAAAACGGCCATTTTACCAAAAGACATCTACAGATTCAATGCAATCCCCATCAAAATACCAATCCAATTCTTCAAAGAGTTAGACAGAACAATTTGCAAATTCATCTGGAATAACAAAAAACCCAGGATAGCTAAAACTACCCTCAACAATAAAAGGACTTCAGGGGGAATCACTATCCGTGAACTCAAGCAGTATTACAGAGCAATAGTGACAAAAAAATGCATGGATTTGGTACAGAGACAGACAGATAGACCAATGGAATAGAATTGAAGACCCACAAATGAACCCACACACCTATGGTCACTTGATTTTTGACAAAGGAGCCAAAACCATCCAATGGAAAAAAGATAACATTTTCAGCAAATGGTGCTGGTTCAACTGGAGGTCAACATGTAGAAGAATGCAGATCGATCCATGCTTATCACCCTGTACAAAGCTTGAGTCCAATTGGATCAAGGACCTCCACATCAAACCAGATACACTCAAACTAAGAGAAGAAAAAGTGGGGAAGCATCTCGAACACATGGGCACTGGAGAAAATTTTCAGAACAAAACAACAATGACTTATGCTCTAAGATCAAGAATCGACAAATGGGATCTCATAAAGCTGCAAAGCTTCTGTAAGGCAAAGGACACTGTGGTTAGGACAAAACGGCAATCAACAGATTGGGAAAAGATCTTTACAAATCCTACAACAGATAGAGAACTTATATCCAAAATTTACAAAGAACTCAAGAAGTTAGACCGCAGGGAGACAAATAACCCTATTAAAATATGGGGTTCAGAGCTAAACAAAGAATTCACAGCTGAGGAATGCCAAATGGCTGAGAAACACCTAAAGAAATGTTCAACATCTTTAGTCATAAGGGAAATGCAAATCAAAACAACCCTGAGATTTCACCTCACACCAGTGAGAATGGCTAAGATCAAAAACTCAGGTGACAGCAAATGCTGGTGAGGATGTGGAGAAAGAGGAACACTCCTCCATTGTTGGTGGGATTGCAGACTGGTACAACCATTCTGGAAATCAGTCTGGAGGTTCCTCAGAAAATTGGAGATTGATCTACCTGAGGACCCAGCTATAACTCTCTTAGGCATATACCCAAAAGATGTCCCAACATATAAAAAAGACACGTGCTCCACTATGCTCATAGCAGCCTTATTTATAATAGCCAGAAGCTGAAAAGAACCCAGATGCCCTTCAACAGAGGAATGGATACAGAAAATATGGTACATCTACACAATGGAATATTACTCAGCTATCAAAAACAATGACTTTATGAAATTCATAGGCAAATAGAGGGAACTGGAAAATATCATCCTGTGTGAGGTAACCCAATCACAGAAAAACACACATGGTATGTACTCATTGATAAGTGGCTATTAGCCCAAGTGCTTGAATTACCCTAGATGCACAGAACACATGAAACTCAAGATGGATGATCAAAATGTGAATGCTTCACTCCTTCTCTAAAAGGGGAACAAGAATACCCTTGGCAGGGAAGAGAGAGGCAAAGATTAAAACAGAGACTGAAGGAACTCCCATTCAGAGCCTGCCCCACATGTGGCCCATACATATACAGCCACCCAATTGGACTAGATGGATGAAGCAAAGAAGTGCAGACCGACAGGAGCCAGATGTAGATAGCTCCTGAGAGACACAGCCAGAATACAGCAAATACAGAGGCGAATGCCAGCAGCAAACCACTGAACTGAGAATAGGACCCCCGTTGAAGGAATCAGAGAAAGAACTGGAAGAGCTTGAAGGGGCTCGAGACCCCATATGAACAACAATGACAAGCAACCAGACTTCCAGGGACTAAGCCACTACCTAAAGACTATACATGGACTTACCCTGGGCTCCAACCTCATAGGTAGCAATGAATAGCCTAGTAAGAACACCAGTGGAAGGGGAAGCCCTTGGTCGTGCTAAGACTGAACCCCCAGTGAACTAGATTGTTGCGGGGAGGGCGCTAATGGGGAGGATGGGGAGGGGAACAGCCATCTAGAAGGGGAGGGGGAGGGTTAGGGTCATGTTGCCCCGGAAACTGGGAAAGGGAATAATATTCGAAATGTAAATAAGAAATACTTAAGTTAATAAAAAAATTTTATATTATATAATTTGATCCTGCTAAGCATTTTATTTGAATAAAAATAATCATGTATTTTTCTTCTTTTTTTACTAAATGTTTATGAAAACTATGTTTAATATCAAAAATTAAAAGGAGAAAATGTTCCTCATGGCAAATATCTTTCTGACAAGGATGTAATTTCAACTAGGTCAAGTTAAACAAACAAATCTTTAACTAGGGTCTCTCTCTCTCTCTCTCTCTCTCTCTCTCTCTCTCTGTCTCGCTCCATACATATTATACTATACTATATAATCTTACCAAAAATCAATGAAGTTATAGCTATAAATAGATGTCAATGATCTTTTTATCATATATACATCCCTGTATTTTTTGACCTTGAGAATTCAAATACTAGAGAAAACATGTGTGTTTGTGCGAGTTAGTGAGCTGGATCAAACCTAGGGCTTGTACATGCTAGGCAAATCCTTCTTGTTTACCTGAAACAGGATCTTACTATGTTAGCCAGGTTGGCTTTGAGCTGCTGATAACTTTTGCCTCCATTTCTCAAATATTGCCCATGTTACCATGCCTGGTGAGAAAATAATTTTCATAAAAAGAAAATTTCTCCATACCATAGTTTTTGTCTATCTTAGTCATTAAGATACTCACTAAAAGAACAACTATATGAAGTTCTGTGTAAGCAAGGGTTGGCATGGCACTTCAAATGTGAAAATGTAGAAAACTGTCCAAACTCACAGAGCAGTTGAAAGCCCAGGTGAGAATAGGAGAGAGAAGACACCTAAATCATAAAGTCCACCCAGAAAGTATTTATCAAGGTCTGGCCAGATGTCTCAGCAGATAAAGGCACTTACCACTAAGTTTAACAACTTGATTTCAATCCCTGGGATTCACATGGTGGAAGGAAAGACTGAGACTAGTAAGTTTTCCTCTCACTTTCAGATGCACAGTGTAGCAAGCACATAGATATGCACAAAAATAAGTAAATGTAATTTTAAAATTTAAAAGATAAAGATTTATTAAGTACCTGTTATGCACCAGGCACAATCTAGATGCTCAGGACACACGGAGGAAATAAAAAGACTAAACTTCTCCTTTCAATGTGCTTCTATAGCAAGAAAAGGGGGTAAAAGAAAAGACTGCAGAAACAAGAAACCACACAATTCCACAACATATTAGAAGATATGGACTGTGGGGGAAATAGAATATGGTACTAGGAGAACTTGGGCAAAGTGTAATTTATTGTTCATATGAGAACTGGTAAAAGATCCTTTAAAAAGTGATAGTCATATCTCTCAATTCATGCAATATACCTTCGTAGGAAACACCACATTACAAGGACAGCAGGGGAAAAAATAAACACACTTGAAGGCAACTAAGGTGGCTTAGAGGATAAAATAAACCCTGATGAATTAAGTCCCCAGAACCCACATAAGAAGGAAGGAAAAGCCTGAATGCACATACTCTCATTTTCAAATGAGTATCGTGTCACTTGCACTGTCCTATTCCCATGCACCATAATAAAAAAACTAAGAAGCAGACTTAGGATGGTGAATAGCCCAATTCTCCCTCAGGTACTCTTCCTTGTAATGACTGAATCAGTGATGAGTACAGAGATAATGTGGGGTCACAATCTGGTTCATCCACAACATGTGCCTCTATCATTTTCCCAATAATCGCGGGACAGTAAGCTGTTCGGATTTAATTTCTTCTACTCTAGGGCTATTTCAAATTTTTATTTTAATCTTTTAGAGAATGTTGCTCTGTTATAGTCATTCATGTAAACATGTATGTAACTTTGAAACATAACCAGAAACCATATCTAAGCCCACACCTCTGGCAGAAGCCTCCTATCTCACCAAAGCACAGACCAGCATCCTGTATGCAAGATAAGATGGCCTCCTCACCCAACCAACACCTGCTCAGCATAACTCCAACTACTCCTCTCATCCTCACCATATCCCAGCCCACACCTCTGGTGGAAACTTTCTACCCCATCAGAGGCTTGGCAAGATCCCTGAAAACCAGCTGAAGCCTCCTAGTCCACAAAGATGACATTTGACATCTATGCCCCAAGGCAACAGCACCCACATTCATAAATAAAGCATTACTAAAGCTTTAATCACACATTAACCCTCACATCTGATAGTGGGAGATTTCAATACCCCATCCTCATCAGTGGATGGGTCATCTAGATAATAACTGAACAGTGACATCATGGAGCTAACAGATATTTTAACTCAAATGCATCTAACAGATATTTACAGAAAATTTCACTCACTGAAAAAAAAATATATATATATATCTTCATCTTAGCACCTCAGAGAACATTCTTCAAAATTGACCACATATGCGGTCACAAAGCAAGTCTCAAAAGATACAAGAAAATTGGAATGGCATCCTGTATCCTGTCAGAAAACCATGGATTAAAGCTGGATTTAAACAATGGCAATAACACAAAGCCTACAACTGAACAGCTCTATACTGAATGACTACTGAGTCTGTGCAGAAACGCAACAGAAAATTAAAGCCTTTCTCAAATTCAATGAAAATTAATGTACATATCCAAACATATCCAAACTTATGAGACCCATGAAAACTATGCTAAGCGGAGAGTTCATAGCTCTAAGTGCCTTCATAAAGAAACTAGAGAGATCTTATAATACTAAATTAACAGCACACCTGAAAGCTCTAAAACAAGTAAAACAGATTGGCAGAAAATAATACAGTACTTGAAGTTCTAGCCCGAGCAATAAGGCAACTAAAGGTGATCACTAGATATCCAAATTGAAAAGAAACAATTCAAAGTATATTCACAGATGATATGATATTATACATAAGTGTCTCAAAAATTCTATCAGGGAAGTCTTATTGCTGATAAACACCTTCAGTGAAGTGGCTGGACACAAGATTATACAATGACATAAAGGGGCTGAGAAGGAAATCAGAGAAACAACACCCTTCTCAGTAACCACAAATTTATAAAATACTTTCAGATAACTCTAACCAAGCAGGCAAAAGACCTGTATGATAAAAATGTCAAGTCTTTGATGAAGGAAATTGAAGAAGATACCAGAAGATGAAAAGATCCCCCATGCTCATGGATCTGTAAAATTAAAATAGTAAAAATGGCCATTCTGACAAATCCAATGTACAGATTAAATGCAATCTCCATCAAAATTCCAACACAATTATTTTCAGACCTTGAAGGAGCAATACTCAACTTCATATGGAAAAACAAAGATCTCAGGACAGCTGAAACAATACTTTACAATAAGAGAACATCTGGAGGTATCACCATGTCTAATTTCAATCTGTACAACAGATAAATAGTAATAAAAAGCATATGGTGTTGGCATAAAAACAAACATGCTGATCAAATCAAATAAAACCCAGTACATACAGACACCCATGAACACCTGATTTTTTATAAAGAAGCCAAAAATATGTAACGGATAGAAGAAAGCATCTTCAACAAATAGTGTTGGTCTTCTTGGATAGCAATGTGCAAAAGAAGACAACTAGATTCATAACTATCACTCTGACCAAAACTCGAGTCCAAGTAAATCAAAGACCTCAATGTAAAACCAGATACAATAAATCTCGTAGATGAGAAAAATGGAAATACCCTTGAGTGCATTGGCACAGGAAACAATAGGTCAGGCACTAAGATCAAGAATGAAATAATGGGACCAGGCAAAACTGAAAAGCTTCTGTAAGGCAAAGGACACAGTCAAATGGACAAAACAGCAGCCCAGAGAATGCGAAGGTCGTCACCAATTCTGTGTCTAACAGAGGACAAATATCCAAAATAAACAAGGAACTAACGCAACTTCACAGCAGCACACTAAATAATCCAACTGAAAATGGGGTAGAGATCTAAATAGAGAATTGTCAGGAGAGGAAAGCAAATGGCTGCGAAATACTTAAATGGTCACTATCCTTAGCCATCAGGGAAATGCAAAGCAAGCAGTGCTGAGCTTTCATATTATACCCGTCCGAATGGCTGAGATCAAACACTCCAGTAGCAGCTCATGCTGCAGAGGATGCAGAACAAGGGGAATGCTCTTCTCTGGCTGGTGAGAGTGAAAGCATGTACACACACTCTGGAAATCAATTTGGTGGTTTCTCAGCAAATTGTGAATAGCTCTACCTCAAGACCCAGGCATTTATCAAAGGACACCGCATTCCACCACAATGATATTTGTTTAACTATGTTCATGGAAGCTCTATACATAATATCTAGAAACTAGAAACAACTTAGATGTCCCTCAACTGAAGAATGTATTTTTTAAAGGGATACATTTGCACACTGATGTAATTTTTTAATTTTTTTTTATCTTCATTAACTTGAGTATTTCTTATTTACATTTCGATTGTTATTCCCTTTCCTGGTTTCCGGGCCAACATCCCCCAAACCTCTCCCCCTCCCCCTCTATATGGGTGTTCCCCTCCCCATCCTCCCCCCATTACCGCCCTGTATTTCTTAACTGTTTAAAACTATGATATTTGCTGGCAAATAGATGTAACTAGAAAAAATAATCACTTTGAATAAGGTAACCCAGACCCAGAAAGACAAACATGGTATGTGCTTGCTTATTAGTGGATATTAGCTGGAAAGGATAATCATGCTACAATCCACAGACCCAACGGTGTTAAGGAACAAGGAGGACTTAAGGGAGAACACAAGGATCACTCTGGGAAGAAGAAATAGAGTAGCTATCATTGGTGGAGGGGCTCAGGTATGAGAGATGAGAGGGAACAGAAGAGCTCAGGTAAAGGGAGTGGAGGGAGAGGATACTGGAAAAGACAACTGGAATTTGGGAGATTTTCTGGGTGGTGTAGAAGCCTAGTGCAATGGACATGCGAAAGAAATATGTGGGTAACAATAGCTAAGGCTCCTACTAATGGGGCGGGGGGGGGGCAAGTAGCCTGAACCTGCCTTCCTCTGTAACCAGGTGAAATATCAAGTGGAGGGATTCAGAAACCAACCCATCTGCAAAATCCTCGACCTACAGTTTGTCCTTTCTGCAGAGTGTTCTGGGATCAGAGCCTCTAATAACAGTCATCTGAGACACCAAAGCAATTTCATGCATGGGATGGGAACAGACTCATTGTCCCACAGCCAAATGTTAGGCATTGGTCAGGAAGTCCTGAGCAGGGGAGGAGGAGGAGGAGGAGGAGGAGGAGGGGGAGGGGGAGGGGGAGGGGGAGGGGGAGGGGGAGGAGGAGGAAAGAATGGAGGAACCAGAAGGGTTAGGGACCCCACAGGAACATAGTCCACAGAATAAATCGACAGAGACTCAATAGGGCTTACAGAGATCAGGGATCCTATATGGGTGTGACATAGGCCTTCTGCATATACGTTATGGTAGTATAGATTGCTATTCTTGTGGGGTTCCTAACAGTGGGAACAGGGACTGTTTCTGCTCCTTTTGCCGGCTTTTGGGACCCTTTTCCTCCTACTAGGTTGCCTTGTCCAGACATGGTATGATCTTTTCTAGAAAATCTGCTCTTTTCTGAGATGTGGATGGGGATGGATATGGGGGAAAGAAAGTGGAGGGAGAGACTGACTAGGCTTCAGGGGAGGGAGGGGAAACTGAAATCGGGAATCTAATATTTGAAAAAAGGATAAACAAAATGGAAAAGGAAATACATAACTAGATGGTATTCTAATTAATATATATAACGTTTATGAAATACTTGCTTTTTAGTTATAGGTCAAACTACAGAGTTAAAATAGGCTCCTTACATTGCCTTCAGACACTTTTTTGGAACAGCTACTAAAAGAGATTGCATCCAAAGTTGTACAAAGATTCTGTGTGGTCCAGAAAATTATGAGTCATTACTTGTGCATTCAAACTAAATATTATTCAAGTTTATTCCCTATCTCTTGGAAGAGTAAGCAATCTGGGTCTCAGAGTGATTGGGGAAAGACCTCTTCACAGATCTATGACCTATTCTAACAAAGACAGGAAAAATCCTTAATAGGTCTGAATGATGAATTCTGTATGGAAACAAATAGCAACTTTGGCAACTGAAGGAGGGACACTGGTAACCATTTGAATAAGGCTTCCTTTACTTGCAGCCAGTATTGCAGTCATCGCTTTGTCAAGGAGTCTGAGATTCCTCAAGCATGAAAGGAAGGATAGGGAATCAAATCCTCTCTACTTAATAGGAAACGTCTTAGAACTGCTTCAAAATTAGCTTTGGCTCAGCTTAATGAAATTTACTCATTGTTGAGCAGCAGCCCACCAAATCCACAGCATTCAAACGGCAGTTCTTTTGACTGTTAAAAAAAGACTTGAAAATTGCAGAACATACAAAAGTGAAGATTTTTATTTCACCCACTCCCAGATTCACCAAAAAAGAGCTGGGTTTACTCTGTCCTTCGAATAGCTATAGTGGTATAAGGAAGCCACCCTAAGAAGCTGTTGTTTATTCTCACAATATGAAATTTAACATCTGTAATAAATGGCCCAAACTGCCTACAATAAAACTCATCATTGCCATAGGGCTCCAAAAACATTTTAGAGGATGGAAAAGTAAACAAAACACAAGAATGACAGCTATTTCTTGATGGAGTCCCTGAAATTTTTCCATTAGCGTTTTTGTGGAGAAGTGCTTTGAGATTTTTCCCAGTTCCAAATAATGTCGTTTGTCTTTATCAGACTGAAATGAGAAAGTAGGGACTGCTTTTCTACGTACCTTGCCTTCCATTCTGCAGCCGCCCACTATCTATATGTCATCCAACTGCTTTAAAACTGCAACAGCTAACATCACTTTCTTTATGCCAGTATGTGCATACGTTTTGACAGTGATAGGCCACAATTGATTACTCACTATGCATCTTCAGTAGGCTGGAGCAAGGGTGTGACTAAACTGAGATTCTCAAGAGCAAAAATCAGCCCAGCAATGTAGCAGACAAAAGACCTCCTTATTGAAAAGATACCAATGTCAAATACTGGAGTGTATACATAATTAATTGTATTTTCACTGGTGAGCCCAGTTTGATCTTTTGTTGCTTAATGACCCCTGGGGTCTTTTGCTCCCCAAGAAGCAGGAACACTTAGGCTATTTTATTACAAACTCATTATTAATTTATAGATTACTATCGAGTCAGGTGCACAGGCTCGGGGTCTCATCTACCCCAATGGGGAGCTCCAATATTAAGAGATCACCACTAACTGGAAATCAATGACGGATATTAAAGATAAGAAGACAATGTCATAAAGGTGCTATATAGAAGGCATACCAGGAGCATAAAACCTATCACAATCAAAAATTTCCTTTTCTTTCCCTTCAATAATAAACTAAAAAGTGTTTTCTTTCCTAAAAGTAAAACTCATTAGTACAATGCATAGCAAACTATAATCAATTGTTATCAAGCAATTGTTAATTTTTTTTCTTTTTTGCTATGGCTTATGGCAATATTTTTCAACTAGACCAACTGTATTAGATTTACACTTTAAATAGGTACTATTGCTTCTAAACGGGATGAAAAAGAGGAAGTGGACAGCTTTTTAAAATACAGGAATATTATATCTTGCTCCCCAAATAGTATGCAAAGAGAAAGTATTGGTGTTTGGTTGCAGATTTGATAGCATATGTGCTGTCCTTTGGATACAAGCATTGAATGTGCAATTCATTTCTTTCTGATTCTTCAAAGCGTCTTGTGGTAAAGGCACATGTTGAGATGTGATAGGAAGAAGCACAGAGTGCAAACACTACAAAAGCCATTCACTACATACCGTCCAGGAAACCCACAATGACTTCAGGATGTATATTACATTCCTGAGTTTTACACGATTTCCTGAACAATGTTAATAGCTTTCTGAGAATGTTCTCAGGAATTCCATTTACATCAGAGCCAAGGATGTATTCACACCCTCTGACCCCTCAGCTGTGCTTCTTCAAACTTCTGTGCAAAGCCCCTCATCAAGTAACAGAGGAAATGTGGGCCCCATAAATAAAACCTAAACCCAGTGCAATCTCAGGCAAGCACAGTTAAGAGAAGAAACCTCTAAGCATATTCATAAATAGTGGTTCTTCATGAACCTTTTCTGTGTCACAGGGACACCATGGAGGCTGTGCCACATTCTGCAACTGTTGCTATGGCAAAGCGTCTTGGGCTATTGAGTAGGGAACACATTGTTGTGTTTAAGTCATGTAAATGATCAGGACACAAAGGAAGCAGCCCAGGCAGTCCCTGCTCCATCACTGCTATGCTGAGGTCTTTCTCCCTTGACACATGCCATTTACACCGCATGGGAAGGCTCCCCCACAACCCCTGCTGCCCAGAAAACCTTACTCCCTGGGTGCTTCCAACTGGCCTTTAGAGACATTTATATGAATTTCCCCATCTCTTTCAGAATCGATTCTGCAGAAGAAAACTACACAATGACAAAAACCTTTCCTCGGTTTTAATGCCAGGATATTTCTATGTGGTTTTGTATTTTGTTCCAGGCAACTGATCCTGTCTAATATTGCAATTTTCTATCAGTCTCTGTTTCTTAGAAGGAAACCAGGGAAGTTTTTCTTTGTTACCCACTTATATGTGTTTTAATTAAGTATTTTACTACAGAATCAATTCACACTGATTAGACATAGTTAAAGAAACAAAATATGCACAATACCTTTTAATAATTCTCCCACCTCTAAGGAAACAATGAGGATCTAATTTAGTGATCTAAGTACTGTTTGAAAGCAATGTCTAATTAAAAAATAGTAATATATTTTAAGTGGAGAGCTTATTAGTTTTCTGGGAGGGAGTTGAGCCATGCAATAATAAATGTACTATTATTTAGGATTTGGTGTTTCTAAGCTATTATTTAAATGAAGAATAGATCTGTAACCTTAAACAATAAAAACCATCCTCCCAGTGAAAATACTTTGAATTTTGTGATGATTCTTGGTATACTGTGCTCATTTGTAGCCCAATTTTGAGAAGAAATTATCAACACTATGAAAATCTGAAATTTTGGAAGCATTGTGTCCCTTTCTATGTGTTGGCACTCTACTGTGATTACAACAGATTACCTCACTGACAGAGTATCTCACTTGTGGACATTTCAGAGATGGCACACAGGAACTCTCCATTAGATTTGCAAAGCCTCTTCTATCTTCAGGTATCAGAACCTTTTAAAAGGTTTTGTTATTTATTTAAATGCATTTCAATACATAATAAGCTTTTCCTATTTGCATAGGAATGGACCATCTAACAAGAGCTCAAAGAATTACTATCACCTAATCATATGCTATTTGTCTTAGCACATTATCTCAGCTTCTGGAGTCAAAAGAACTTAGGTCAATGAGCATAATCTGACATTATATTCTATCTTTTTAAATGTGTCTGTAGTTAAAACCATAGCTTTCCATTCCTTCTTTCCCCATCTAAACAGAATTTCAAATATTAGAAATGCAATATAGGAATGACTCTCTTGAGAATCTAGCAGCCAAGTCTTGGGTGTGCTCTACCATTTTCCTAAATGCCTTTCTGTTAAAACGTTTTGACTTTGTTACAAAAGATAAGGTACGGGATACAGCAATAGACAGAAACTTAGTTTCTATCTTCAGTACTGCACATACTTGATGTGGTGGTGCACCTCTAATCCGAATTCTGAGCAGGATAGGCAGAAGTATTTGGAGTCCAAAATCATCCCCAACCAAAGAGAATTTGAGGCTAGCCTGGGTTAAACGAGATTTTATTTCTATTACATAAATAAATGACATAAAACATCTTAAGTTGGGCATAGTGGCACATACTTATAATCCAAGTACTTCAAAACTGAGTCAGGAGAATTGCTAAGAGTTTGAGGCTATTCTGACCTACAAAGTAAGTGTCAAGTCAGGCAGACCTTCATAATGAGACTCTGTCTCAAGAAAAACTGAATGAATTAAAATAATTCACAAACCAAAAATAACTATGAGAAATGTGTACTTACTTTAGGTGCAATTTGTTATGTATGCGTATACATATATGTATATACACATATATGTATAACAATGCTATAATAGTATTATATTATAATTTCAAAAATCAATACGACCATAGGAATCTTCTAATTCTCAGTATTGGCTCAGTAAGTCCAATTATGTTTGATTTTATAATACTTATATAATATTTCCATGTGTTTACATGATATTTTTTGAGAAGCCATCAGAGCACACATCTAATTGTAGTCTTACATTTTTTTCTGTGAGCTTGCCTTTGGCCTAGTCTATCCCTGAAGGTAAATGTGGAAGATTGGGCTGCAGATAACACACACACAATGCTAGTTCCTGGTACTTCATACTGGCCCCTACTCTACAGTTACAACTATGCTTACATTTTCTTTTAGAATATCTCCAGTAGTGCCATTCTGAGGAGTGGTCCAGATGCTATCTTTTTCTAAAACTGAAGCAATACATGTTTTGCGAATGGTCTAGGCACATTTGACTTTGATCGCGACTTTTTGAAACAAGAGCTTAGTTGACATATAATTCATTTGAAAGAAAACCCACCCATTTAATGTCTATCATTAAAAAGGTTTTAGTACATTCAGAGTTGTAACCATCTTTATAGCCTAAGTTTAGAACAGCTTCCTCCCTTAAAGAAGAAATTATATTGTGCCTGTTAGCAGTCAGTCAGCATTCTTCTACTCTCCACCCATTGAGCATAACTGTACCTCTCAACATTTCAAACAAACAAATTCATAAAATATGTGACATTGTAGCATAACACCTCTATCAGTAGGCTTTGCTTTTTATGGTTGGATAGCATTTCACTACCTAACTATATACCTTTAATATAAGACTTCATCAGCTGCTGGGCATTTAGGATATTGACAATTTTTAGTTATTATGAATATAAATTTTTGCTACACCAAAGATAAATGTTTTCATTTCTCTCATGTATCTACTATATCACAGTGTGTTCTTCTGATTTTTTGTTTGTTTGGTGTGTGAATATATGTGTGTGTAGGTGCCCATGCGTGTGGAAGGCAGAGAAGAACTTCAGATGTCTGTTCTCTATGGGATCTTACTGAATGTGGAGATAGATTGACAGTCAGGAAAATTGAGCTACCCTCTTGTCTCTGGCATTGGCAGCAGAAGGGTTACAGGTGTGTGTACAGTCATGCCTGCTTTTTACCTGGGTTCTGGAGATTTGAACTCAGGTCTTCATACTTGTGCAGTGAGCATTCTTGCTCACTGAGCTACCTCCCCAGCCCATCTACTTGTATTCTTTCTGGCTCACATGGGAAATTTAAAAAGAAAATATCTAAGAAATTTTCAGACTGTTTTCAATGTGACCCCACCATATTACAATCCTTCCCTGCTCCGTTGTTTTAACCGGAGCTATTGTAATGGCTACTGAATGTTTCCAAACTTTATGATTCATTCTTTCCTGCACCACACTTCTGGGTCTGAACAGGTCAAATAAGAGAGAGAGAGTGCAGTTGTTTCACCAAGCTATAAGAAAAGCCACCTAGAATTATAATGGGAAACAAGGACATTCAAGATGAGCCCACAATCTATCTACCATGATGAAGAAAATTTAAATCTCACCTTATAGCAAAGATATAAATTTTGACTAGCCATACAAAAATAACAACAGAAAAAAGTTAGCCAACCAGCCAAAGAGAATATCCCAATGTGAACCTTGAATGCATATGATCATCTACCAGTAGCTCCTGAAGATGTGGAGCCACAATAAGAGATTTATGAACTATTTTTCAAGTTCTGAACACTAATAGATGTGGAGGGGCATGTTCATAGAGACATCCATGTAGAATTCCTCATATTTGATACTTGCTCACAACTGTTCTTTTTTTTTTAATTTTCAAAGGCATTTGGATAAACCTGTATAAAATTGCTAGGATTTTTAAACTTGATATAGATTCCAGTTTTTAAGCAAAGTTTAGGCATATTCTGGAATTAAAATAAAAACTGCTCCTGACACATCAAGGCATATTCTGAAAGTGGATTTCTGTGGTTCATTCAAACATACAGCTAACATCACTACCTCTTTTCATATTGTCTGGATGATATAAGCCACATGAGGGTTGTAAGTCTTTCCTGACCTGGGTCTATTGGACATGTGGGAACAACAGTGGTCATTTTTACTTCTTCGCTGTAATTTTTATAATATCTATTAGTCAGTACTTTTAAATAGTTCCTTTCTGTGATTTGTGTATAGTCCAATTCCAACTAAGACACTAGGAAACCAGAATGGCATATTGCATGAGGGTGTATATCTTATTCACTGTCTCTCCTTGTGTAACGATTAACTCCTACAATTTTACAAATGTTATTGATGAGGAAAAATGACAAGTATGGGAACCTGGAAGTAGCTGACTGAAAATGAGAGAGAGAGAGAGAGAGAGAGAGAGAGAGAGAGAGAGAGACAGAGACAGAGACAGAGACAGAGAGACAGAGACAGACAGAGACAGACAGAGAGACGCACAGAGAGACAGAGCAAGGCAGAGACAGAGAGAAGACAAAATAAGGAAAGAAAATACTGTTTTAAGAGAAAATTTGTAAAAGGGTAGTATGGCAGAGAATAGGAAGACAATGGAAATGAGACCACGGGTTGAAGGTATTAGTAACATTCTCCTGAGATTCTCTCAAGTGCCCTAGAGGTCTTCATTCCCTTTAGATATGCAATAATTTGTTGGTAATAGAAGTAACTGAGTTTGCAACTTAAACCTTTAGCATCAGATATCAGTAGTTTGTAAGTGTGCAAAGTAAAATTGAAATACAAAATGTCTCTGAAAACCTGAAAAAAAGAAATACAAAGCAAATAAAAAGATCTTCTCTGATATATGAAATGATATACAAATAGAACACTCAAATTATTATCTTTTAAATGGAAAGAGAATAAGCCAAGATTGCTAGCTAATAAAAGACAAAACAAAACAGCAATGAATATTCCCCCAAAATACCAAACCAAACCAACCCAACAAATAAACCCACTGCTTCCAAAGACAAATTGAATGTGGTACTACCGGAAAGTATTGGGTATTCATCCTCAGAGAATCTGGCCATACAAACTACTTCAAAGGTATTCTTCCTAGTTCTGAGTGCCATAATTAAAGAGTGGTGTAGAGAACTTGGAAAGAGCTCAGAGGAAAGCAGAAAAGAATATCAAAGAGTTGAAGAAAAAGGATCCCAAAGGGAGGAGTTAGGAAGTTAGAAGCACCCACATAAAGGAGAGAGTATTGGGGAGATAATTGAATTATGCCCTTCCTCTCAGACAACCTTTCTGAGCCTGGAACTTGGGCTAAAGTGGGAGAATGGGTATAGTCTTACATTCTACAAAAATATACTTTGTTACTCTGGTCATGTATCAGTCATAGTTAGGTATCTAACTTTCTTTTTTTTTTTTCTTTCTTTCTTTTTTTTTTTTTTTTTGGAGCTGGGGACCGAACCCAGGGCCTTGCGCTTGCTAGGCAAGTGCTCTACCACTGAGCTTAAATCCCCAACCCCAGTATCTAACTTTCTAAGTATTGACAGAAAGGCCATGGTCTTTAACAAGCAGTGTGGAAGATTTTACTTAGATATGAGAAATTTCCTAACATTACAATTGGCAAATAATGCAATAGCCCCTTGCTTATGAGTAGAGAAAAATAATTGCCTCTTCTGATGGACTTAGAAAACAGGTAACAGGTTCACAGTTTCTGAATGACTATATAGATCTTGCTATCAGGAACTGGAACTGAGGTAGGAAAATGGGTATAGTATCACATTCTACAAAAATACATTCTGGGCATGCATCAGTCATAGATTTCTCCCATGTCCAGGGCTTTCCAGAAAATGTCTTTCCTCATCAACCATTTTGAATTGGAACCATTTCATCTTTGAAAAATAGCTCTGGAAAAGATGGTTTTAAGAGTGGGAATTTGCTGGAGAAAAAGGAAGCTAAACAAGACCCACTGGGTGGGGGTGGGGTAAGGCACCTCAAAGTGCATGCTGGGATGAAGGCTAATTAAGATGTTGACTGAATCTATGCTAATCATGTCCCACCAGACTCTGCTGGATTAGTATGTAAATTGGTAAACTCTGTTCTGAAATTGCCCTACCAGCTGAGGTCTAATTACTGACTAGACATAACAAATAATAATGGGATTTGTATTTTAGGATGTTTAATTATGGAAATACATGTCTGCAAAAATACCAGTTGTAATGAAGAAAAATAGATTTCATAATGTTTTACTAAAGGTTTATGAAATTTTACAGCTTTAATAATAAGACCAGAAACAGTGGTGGGTAGAGGGAGACCTTTCAGAGAACTGGCATTTGTGAACGGGGACCAGAATCAGACTGATTAATTCACTGCTTAAGAAATTTCCCCTAAGCATCTCAAAGACTAATTGTTTCATTGGTGATACACAGCATCTTGTGGGCTTTTAGTTCTATCACTAAAAGAACTGGAACTGGTCCATGAAGAATAACATAGCCACCATGAACTGAGAGGGACTCCTCTGGTAACATGAATTCAAATGGAATTAAAGACAGCAGGCAGACAATATTCAGAGGAAATTAAACCACTAACGTAAGGTTTTCTTCACTGAAGTTATTCCACAATGTAGAAATCATGACATTTATAAATTAGAAAGTGGTTAGTCCAATCCCAAACCTAGAGTGCATATTGCATGTAGTTTAGAGAAAAGCAGCATGACTTCTAGAATCCAATGAATGGATATGTTGGGATAGAAAGTACTCTGTAACTATTTATTACATCATCATGTGGCCATACCTTTTCAAAAAGTTTGTGAAGATGTACAAATGGAATTTTAAACAGACTTGCAACTGTGGCCTAAATCTATCTATGCTGCTATTACATCATTGGAAGATATAAATAAACAATAAATCTTTACCAGAATGTATGTGATATTTGTATTTATTTATTTGTAATATGTATCAGTATCTTTTAGATGCTATGCCTATATTTTAGTATACACATCTACTTGTGTATGTTTGTTTAAATTTAGGAATGTTTGATTAAATGCTTATTGTGTCCCAACTATATTCCAGTTTTCATGTTTTTCTTGAAATTTTCATGAAATTTAAAAAGGTAGTGTACTTTTGTTATATGACATTTTAGACTATTTGCTTTCGTTGTGTGATACAGACAAAGATATCAACAAGTAAAATTCACTGGGCAAACTTGTGTTTTCAATACTTCCAAGCCTTGAAGTATTTGGAGCTACACACGTACACTGAACATAAGTTTTTTTGAACACCCTAACAAAAATTATCCACAAAGCAACTATTAATTGATACTTACAGTGTAGAAATATAGGAAAGAACAGTGCAATGGGATTTTGATAAAGAATATTCAAACTTTGTATTAGAAATTCATTTCATCAAGTACGTTTTATTTGAGAACTCATGCTCTTTATCTTTGCAGATGTTACTAGGGCATTGGTCACTATATTTACTTAGGTTTCAATAGTGGGGCTTCTTCTTTCATTATTCTTTAAAAATGTAAGGTACTACAGAAGATGTCTTATTCTATAATGGTGGACACATATATCTGAATAAACTTTATCACCTACCAATCAACTACTCAGTTCTCAACTTCAAGCATTGCCATTAAGGGAAAGTTCATGTAATTAACAAAGATAGGTGGTTTTTCTTTATTACAAGACATGTTAGATTATTTGCCTTTTTATATGGCGCAGGAAATGGTTTCAGCAAGTAAAACTAAGTGGGCAATCTCGTAATTTTCAGTAATCTTAAACCTTGACGGATTTTGTGTTTAATGATGACGTCAAACAATACATCATCCAAAAGCCTTATCTTCAACGCTATTCTCTCATGCCCAGAGTCACCAATCTTTAATACACATTATTTAAAATTAACCATGGATGCTCTCCTCTAAGCAATGAACAAGTTGAAGTCAGTTACTTTGATGTGATCAGTTCGACTCTGTTCCCTTTTAGGCATGACTTTTGGGCAAGTTTATGGAGTATTCCTCTGAAATGTTCTGCTCAGACATAGGTAAACAGGGATAAGCCTGAAGAGATATCACCTTAAATTCGAACCTCTCAGGGCTTGGCTAATAAGTCACTGGGTAAATCTCAATTTTGGAAATTCTCATTCAGAGGTAAATTATAATTTCAGAGATTAATGTTGAACAAATGGATTTTGATATTTTATCATTAAATCAAGCAGAAAACTACCTTCACATATAGTAATATTGGTTTTGATAGTATAGAGATAATTATCCCAAAATATGAACACCTTTTGTCATGAGGATATACACAAAATTCCCAGGTAGGCTGTTCCAGATGAGAAAGATCATAGAGTCCTTCTGAAATGGCTAAGTAGGTCATGGGAGCCAGGTTTCTGGGTCAAAGGGACAGAAACAATGAGTTCAAATATGGATGTGCTATTCCATAAGACGCTTCACCTTTCATTGCAAAGAAGAGCTTTCCTAATGGGAACAACCAGCAACAAACAAATGTGAGCACAATCATAGTATATATCACACAATTGTTTATTAAAAACATGGAGAGTTGAAAAGGTTAAGCCAATCTAAATCTTTCTGTTATAAAACTACAAAACACATTTAATTGTCATGAACTCATATTACTGATAACCTAATGATATAGAAGTATAAAAACAAAAAAAATATATCATTATCATAATATCTCCTGGGGAGGAGGATTTTCCCCCTAGTGATTATTGTAGACTTTTTATAGATTCCCACAGACAAATGTTTCATAATTTAACATGAAAGCTCCTACAGCGATTATAGAATAGTTTGACAAAGATAAAAATATAGAAATTTATACTCATTTTTTTTCATGGCAAGGATTAGTTTTAAAAACCACCTACATGGAGAGATGTTCAAATCTATAATAAAAATAATGGGGGTTGGGGATCTAGCTCAGTGGTAGAGTGCTTGCCTAGCAAGCGCAAGGCCCTGGGTTTGGTCCCCAGCTCCGAAAAAAAGAAAAAAAGAAAGAAAGAAAAATAATGAAGAACAATCAAGTCAGAGAGCAGTACATTAAAAATCATCAAGACTCCTGCAGTACACACATAGCAGAGTGAAAGACCTTGGGGGTTCATACTTTGCTGTAGTCTTTCAGCAAGCATTGTTGCAAGCATTTGTCAGGAGAGTGACTGGAGTGCTTGGAGTTTATGTCATTTGATGATTGGAGAAAATGTTGTACATCTCATCCCCTCAACTTTCTATAACTCTGCCCACTTTCCTGTATAAAAAGAGTACATGCTAACTTCAGATTTACCCAGGAAGCTTTGGAGCCATTTACTTTTCAGTAGTCTATTTTTCAGGAGTACAATATGTATTTTGTTTCTTGGTGTTGATATCAATTCTTAGAGAGCAAGGAGCATAGAAAAATTCTAGTCTTCCCTCTAGTTCAGTCTTACTTGTTCATACTACTGTGACATTTCACTGTGAAACATACCCTCCTGATAGCCAGGACTGCACAGGAATTTTTCACAAGAAAGTAAAAACAAACAAATTTCAATTCGTCATGATAGGAATAACCACTATTTTTCTGCACCCACCTTGGAAATGTAAAAATAATTCTCATAGGAAACACGTAACATAAAACTATAATTGGTAATATAACAAGGCTGTCAGGCATAAGAATTCAAACTATGGTCCCTGGAGCAAGGATATATGCCTTCAAATCCTTCCCCTAGACAAATTTTTAACCTAGGACAAATCTATATTTTAATCTGAAAATATCATGACCACACTAGAGGTAACAATCTAAGAGGATTGGTAAGGTGATTCATTGTATTATGCTTGGAATAAAGCAATATACTGAATGAATGTGTTATCACGAATTCTACCAGTGTCTTCACAGATGGATTTTGAAACATAAGAGAGAAGCACTTCCTAGGTAGTGCTATATCACCTGCTCTTATGGCGCATTCATATAACTTCTAATAATCATCCATTTTCTCTCCCTCTCAATTATTAACCTGAATTACTCTGTACTTTAATATTTTCCTCTCAGCTATTCTGCCAAAGCATTATCTGCTATGTCTCTCAAATCTTTCTTATCAGACTCTGAGAAGCTAGGCTCTTAACCTTCTCCTATACTCTAGCTTAGCTGGCCTCCACCTACAAAGTCTCTATCAGTGAACTTTCTAATGTGGTAGCATGACACTTTCACTTCTTGCAATGTTTCCCTACCTACAGTAAAAATATATGGCATTGAAAATAATGAACCCCACAACGATATGTGCACTTAAATGTCTGAATCTTTGGTGTCAAAATGGGACACATTTTATCTATCTGGCAGTCTCGATATAGTACTTCTTATAATGGAAGAAGGGAGGCTGCAGAATGAGAAAAAGGGATTTGATGGAACCAAACTCCAAGAGATGCAGGAACAGAAAACAAGGAATGTTGGTGACATTCGGGGGCAGAGAAAAAAATTAAATTCTATTTTAGTATTTCCAGAAGGAACACTATTAGGCTAGTGTTTAACCTTCATTTTATTCCTATTTGGAGCTTTGGACCTTCAGGGATAAAATAAATTTATGTTTTTAACTTTTTAGTATAATTTTGCCAATGTGTTGATATGCAAAGCAATTGGTTAGTAGGCAAGCATCTGGAAATAAATTAATGACAATCCTATGAATAACACAGATCATCAGGACATTTAACAATCATTTTTCTCTAGTAGTCTGACATGATTTTGGTTTTTTGAAGTTACTACTTCAAAATGGGAGCAGTAGATGTACTTTTAAGGTTTTTATGATGTCATGCTTTCTTCTATTCATAGTCCTGAGGCAGAAGAAAGTGAGACTGAGTTAAGACAGAGCTTTCTGTATAGAGTAGACATATATGTATCCCAGTGTGTATGTGGACTGGTGCCATTCACAAGCTACTTAGCTGAATCTTGGTTACACACAGTAGAAAGCCAAGTGTGTGTGAGTGGGAACATCCTCGTAGAAGTAGAGGAAAGGGCAGGGCTAATGGGAGAGATGGGGAAAGAAGATGACATTTGAAATGTAAATACATACAATAGCCAAGAAAAATAAAATTATTTTTAAAAAGGAAGCCAACTCAACCTGATTCTTTTAAAAACAATATTGTTTCTTCCTTGAAACTTGAAAAACAGGTTTCTTTTTTCCCATCAGTTTTAAAGACAGGTTCTCACTCTTTCACTCAGGCTGGAGTGAAGAACTCATTCTGTAGGTCTCAAACTTGAGGCAATCTTACTGCCTCAGCCTCTGTAGTTCTCTATATGAACCACCACACTTATCTTAAAAGCAATTTTGTAAACGAAAATATCTATAGGGACTATCTTGTCCATACTTAAATAAACACATCTACTCACAGAATTTCAAGGAAGGGAGCAAGCAGGGACAGTATCTGAAATAAGCTAAGAAGTTTAGAAAGTGGTAAGAACTACAGAGAAATGAGCTCAAAAGAGATTGGTGGAAGAGGCTATGAATCCTCATCTGGTACCTTAGTAATTGCATGACACAATGTACTTCATTCTTAAGTTCACAAGGACTAAGTTCCTTCATCTTTAAAATGGGAATTGCATCCAGTTTTCAGTGTTGTTGAGAAAAGTAGGTGGACTTTTGTAAAGGACTCAAGGAAATATCTGGTATGTGGTATATCCAAAAAATTTTATGTATTTACCTACTACAATTCCCATTTTCTTATAGGTATAATTATAAATTATATATTCTTGAGAAACATCCTTACATTTTAATGAAAAAGAAACATCTAACACAAAACATGATATTGCAAAGAAAATGGAAAAGAATAATAATTTATAAGCTGTTAAAGATTACTCTTATCAAAAAATGGTTTTTGTTTCTCCAACTTGTACAACAGTCTGATTAATTCAGAAGAAACGATTGTTTAATTATTTAAATGTCCATCAATGAGAATAACACACAGAGGCTATGTGAGAAGATTATTCATTAGCTTCACTTCTAGGTGCTAAGGAGCCACTATTATAGTTTGATATATCAATAATTCAGAAGAATTAGTGTTTTCCGTTATTATTGGAAACACATTTGCAATTGAGACACATGAGTGAGCAAACAGCCCTTTGAACATCTAGAAATGGTCTTTCTGCCCCTGGCCTTGGCTACCTCTGCAGCAAGCTCCACCAAAACAATATCTTCACGTCTCACAGCAAATACAGGTTGCCTTGGTGACGACAGACACTCAATAATATATGCCGGATGAATGAGAATCTCAGAAGGTGGTAGTGAAAAATGACCAGCCAAAGTATTTTAAAATATCCACCTGGAAAGAAAATCAATTCTAATAAGCTCCATGCTCTCAGGCTCAAATATGATGAAAGTAAATAGTCTTTCAAAGTGGAGTGAGCATGGAGCAGAGAATAGCGAATGGCATTGATCAAAACCTGCAAACCTCCGAGGCATCCTCGCAGTCCACAGATAAATTGATTTACTGTTATCTCACACGGCGGCCCCTCCCCCAATTACCGGTTAGCATTCTCTAAACAATTTGTAAAGGTGGAAGATAAAACTATTTGCTTGAGCTAACATTTTCAGTTGTTAGAAGAGGGAAAGCCTGAAACTGAAAGGAAATTGAATCACTTTTGGCAAATAATTAGCCCATTTGAGAGAGACCATATTTTTACGTTTTCTCATTATTTATGGGTGCAGAGAAATTTATTTAGATATAGATTTTACAAAGCCCTGAATGTTATTAAAAAGGACATGTATTTTTAATTTTGAAAATAATAAGGTCATCTTAATACTGCAATTTCATTAGGAAAAAAAAACCCATGGACCTAGTTTCTAACTGAAATCGAAGTTGCGGACCTACATAATTAGTAGAGGGATCGTTTTACTTGATCAGTTTTTCTCAGCAGAATCAACTAGAATGATAATTAACTGCATTAACACACACACACACACACACACACACACACACACACACACACACACACACACCAAGTTTAAAAAGGAACCTTAAACACTAGAACATTTCATAGAACAAGGGTTTTAATTTAATTTTAATAAACAGGGAGAAATGCAGAAAGCCCTGTATATTAGGCAACAGCTAAATTTTTTTAAAGAATCAACAACCAAAATTTTTATGCTGTCCTTAAGGTGGGGGAGGGGTAGACAGGGATTTCTGGAATTTGGTTGTAGCCACTAGGAGAGGCTTCTAGACTGATTGGCCATTGCTTTCTGCTCTATGCACACCCTCAAGCTTTGAATATTGCTCAGTATATTTCTTGTGGAGTACTTTGGGTTAAACTAACTGTATTTTTGAACTCTTTACGTTCAAGTATCTCAGGAGGAATTAAAAGGATTTATGTGTATTCATAATTAAAACAGTATTTACAAGTAGTATAAATGCTGTACATTTGCATCTTCATACGAATAACAAAATCAACTTCAAAAAATAACAGTGGAATCAGGGAATAACATCAGTTGTCAAATTATGAGCAGCAGAATCTTGGAAAGCATTGAAGGGGTGTGCTACCTACTCCTGATTGCATGACAGGTTGCTCATTTCTTCTTTCCAGTGAGCACAGATCTATGTGTAATAAATATAAAATATGATGTTCTGCACAGAAAGGGCAAATTTCATTTCCCCTACATTTACTGGGAATGTTCTACCGCTCTCATTCTGTCTGGAACTTACTCTTGGCAGTACTTGGGTTATTAGCCACTATTCTGGCCCAAATAACTCTAGTTACAAATGCAACAAAGCACAAAAGGGTAAAATACACTTTCCCAGGAACATAAATAAATGAGAAATTTCCTGAAAGGTTTGATCCCTCCACCGATTTCCATAGCATTGTACTCCCAAACTTCAAATTTAGATAAAAAGGTTTTAAGATGTGATTATCATACCGATAAGTGAATTCCAGTACAGGCCTTAGCAGTTTCATGTGCACCCATTTTGATTCAGTCCATTACTCAAAAGTGATGCTAATCAAGTTTGGGAGAAGTAAAATTGTCCTCTGGCCACAAGCCCTTTGTGCAGTGAACAGCGACTTTCTCATACACTAGGCAGAGACAATGCAGGATGTCCCCAGAATCACTAACCAACTTCCTTCCTTAGGACCCCAACCCCCAACCCCCATCCTTCACTGCACTTCAAAAGGCAACCGTATGCAATAGCTTCCTAGTGCAGTAGGAAAAAAATGTCTTACCAGTGTCTCCAACGCGGATGGAAGAAAATCCCTAGTTGCTGGAGGCCAAGCAACTCGGCCACTTGACTGGGGAGACTAGAAGAGCTGTAACCATCCTTCCCTGTTTGCTTTCATCCCAGCGACCTCTCCCAGGATTTTTCTCACAAAGCCCTCTTCTAATTCTCTAATCCTCTCACAAGAAGAAGCAGCACACACACCAAATGACTTCTGCAGTAGCGGCTCTCAGGGAAAGCGGAGGGTTCTTGCTCCTGATTTCTGCCAGGCCAGTTCTCTGAGTTCTCGAACCCAGCCCTTTGCACCCCTTTGTGAGCTTAGTGCACAGCAAGAGCAAGTGCCGGATATGACAGGCTAAGACAGGCGACAGGCATGCAGGTGAGCCTTGGCTCCCTTCTGTGGCTGCCAGAAGCTCTGCTGTCTCCCAGGGAACGCCTCAGCTTTAAACTTCCTCTGAATTTTATAGCTCCATGTTTCCTTCCTGAGCAGAAAGAGTTCCAAGGAGTTATGGAGCAACCAGCCTAGGATCTGCCTACATCGGGCTGGACCAAAATGAGCCCTTGGCAATGTATAATAACTACTTGTTTTCAATTCATCCCCAAACTGGAAATAAACTGAAAATAGCAAGGGAAAGAGGCTATCAAGCACAGAAGTATAAATTTATCTGCATCATCAAACATACCCAGGAATACTAATTTTTACAAAAAGTGTTTTTTTTATAAAAGGCCTTTAAAATATTAAAGAAAACTTAAACTGCTAAGCTGTAAGGCATGACCTTTTTTCAAAAACAGAGACAAAATGTTTACCTTATATTCCCAGGACAGGGGCCACACTTACATTACTAAATTATATTTGTACTATAAATTCAAATCTCCATGTAACTGAAATGAAATATGCTACAGACATTTTTTTTATCTTCTTAAAGAGAAAATTCTTACCTTTTCACTACATCATTTAAAACTCCAAAGCGAATAATTCAGAGAGGAGACAAGCAGATGGCACAGTTCTACATTTCAGAGCAAAGGCTGTTTGGAGTCATTATGTGTAAGGAGCGCGCTGTGCTTGTGCCTGTGTTGGGCAGCATGCCACTGGGCCTTTGAAATGAAATGAATCGCCTTCACACCGGCGGCCCCACTACAGACCGACACTTCAGTATGCCTAAACTGAGGCATGCCGCCTCTTTCCACAGTGACCCTACACAGAATCAGAGGTGACGGTTTGATGGATGAGTTTCCCAAGAGAAAAAGCAATATGTGACATCACAGTTCTGACTATACCCCCACCCCAAGACCCAGTCCTGACATGTCTCCTTGTAATAGAAAATAAAAACAAAAAACCTCTGCTTAATAACAATGCCAACTGAACAGCAAAACTAAGCACGGAGTACAAAGCACTTATGTAATTTAGCTGCCTTAAACTTCAATTTTCTGACTCTCCTCTGCTGGTCAAATGGAAAGAGGTTGAGATATGAATTGAGCAGAGCATTCAGACAAAACAAAACAACATCATGGAATACAATGTTCTAAAAGTTTGTAGTCTGATAACAGAATAATAACCTTCAAAAGGGACATTGGTTTGTTTTTTTAACCATTTAGATTTTGTATTATTACAGAACACTGGCTCACTGACACTACTGCTATGCAGTTTAGCAGATGTTACTATTAAATTAGATGCAAACAGCTGCAAAGATGAAGTATTTGAATAAAGGTTCGGACTTACTGGAACTCATTGAATATCACACTTATTCTTTAGATTAGAAATGTTTCCCTAGTCTGTCATGGTGGAATAAGCTTGCCATTCCAGTATTCAGGAGGTGGACATAGGAGTATCAGGAGTTCAACTGGGCTACATATAAGGTTCAGCCAGAGCTATATAAGACTTCATCTAGAAATAAAGAAATAAGAAAAAATAATAAAATAAATAAAAAAGGAATAAATGTACATGTGTGGGGACACTGATGCCATGACATGTATGTGAATGTCAGATCACAGTTTTCAGGAATTCATTGTCCCCTTCTACTAGGTGTGTCCCAGGGGTCAAACTCAGGTTGTCATGATTGGCAGCAAGTACCTTTTCATGAAAGTTACCAGCTTGACATTTTATTACTTTCATCTAATATTCATCTCAGATATTCAGCACATGGAGGATATGAAAAAAATCTAGCTATTTTTGTCTACTGCAAATATTGGTATCTGCATTTCTAATTTTATATCTATATTTTATTTATTTATAGTCAATAAATCTATTGGCAAAATATAATTTTTTCATGGTAAAAAATGGGATAGTCAAATAAAAAAATCAAATTACTGAAGACAGATGACCAATCTCCATCATGTTAATTAGTACTTAAACTTTGCAAGGTCTATCACTCCAAAGAAAAATAAAATGGACAAAGATCATAAAACAGAAGACAAATAATTTTTCAAAGACACATTTTAATTTAAAAATTCAATCGAAATTGCATGTTTTCTTACCTAATAGTAGACTAAAAGTAAAAGTTTTAATTCATTCATCATTAGTGAGGTTCTATAGAAACAGGGTCTCTTACAGATAGGCTAAGGTAGAATGTGATTGCAGTCTGCAACAAATTTGCATATGTATGGACCCTTCTGCTATTGATCTTACTTCTAGAATGTTATTCCACATAAACACTAGGGCATTCATAAAATGTCACATGTTCAAGTAATATAAGGGAAAAACATTTGCCAGCAGCAAATTCATGAATCTGTGACATAGCTATATAATAAAGTACTATGATATTGCAAAACAATGAATGCCAGATATCCATGTACTAATTATATATATATAGATGACTGGAAAATGAAAATCAAGTGCCCATCAAAGGTATGGGTCTTGGGGGTACAAGGAAGGTACACAGGTTAGCGGGGGAAGAGAAGTGAGGAGAGTGAGAGGGTAAGAGCAAGAAGGGGCAGAGAGAGAGAGAGAGTGAGAGAGAAAGAACACTAAAGGATATATAATATAATAATTTCTAATAAAGAGAAAGAGTGAATGAAATGGAAAGTGCAGAAATACACAATCTATTTCCTGTGTTTTAATTATCTTTACATATTTGGGCTCAGGGCTTAGCACACTAGAGATCTCTGCATTTTTGAAGCAGACATTTACTAGGATGCAGATATATCCATTCATGTGTAGACAGCCATGACTGCATATGACTACAATGGCATGGTGGGCATGGAGCGATAGCTCAGCCATTAAAGGCTAGGCTAACAACCAAATTCCAGTGGCAAAGGTATGTAGTTGTGGTGGTTGACCAGATGGTTCACAAACCTGAGTCCGTTTACCATTTGGCCCTTGCAAAAAAAGATTTATTTACTCTTCCTCTGGCTGGCACAATTTTAGCATAATGCAATTGACAAACTCAGGGAAAAGGGCGGGCTTCTTTGGTTTCTACTTTCAAAAGGCTCGACTTGAGATAATAATACTGCATTTGTTTTCAAGCTCTGGCTGTTTCTGCCTTGTGTCTTCATTTTCTCAGACACACTTCACCAATAAAGTAGTTTTAAAAAGCAAAGCTGATCCCTTTGTTTTGTATTGAAGATTAGATTAAACAGTGACCACAAATGGGGAAGAACTTTGTAAGTTGCGATGTCCACCTTCAGATATTAGTATTGTTAATGTAATGAAATGAGAAGATGGTAACAGACATAGGACTTGACATTAGAATAACCACAACACTTTAAATTTTGCTACAAGTAACAAAAACATTGCCTTTTAACTTTAACTTACCATTATTAGGTAATAAATACATCAGTTAACTCAGCTCTTAGCTGTTCTCTGTAACCACTTGAAATTTTTGCATCTGATTATTTGACAGTATGGATTAAGTCAATCCCTACATAGAGCAATGTTTTTAGATTCCAGGAAAATTATCTAGCCTGTCATGACCCAAACCTGTAAACCTAGCACTAGGGAAGTGGAGGCAGAAGGATCAGGAGTTCAAGGACAGCTTCAACTACATGTCTTCAGGTCACCTTGAACTACGTGAGTTCAGGCCAGCTTGAGCTACATGAGATTGTGTTTCAAACCAACATATTCATGTGTATGTGTGTGCACACACATGTGTATGCACACACACATGTGCACACACACAGTTATAAGTAGAAATTCAGACTAAACAATGGTTGACAACTTTGAAAATGTAATGATTGTTAACTGTCAATTATTATAGTAGTAAATTATAATTATCTCATATCTAATTTATGATGTAGTTGATTAAATCTCTTGTTCACTCAGGAAATCTTAAAGAAAGATTTGTCTACTTTTTATTTCTCCCAGGGCTATAAAACTTAAAGAATTCATGTAATTTATAGTTATCTTTTATTTTAAAAAGATTAATAAACTGATGCTTATAAGAAAAAAAGTAATTGTCTAACCCATAAAATGCACATGGGGAATTTCCTAGACGTGAAGAGACTTTTAAGTTCTAGCAGTTTAAATTCATCGATAAGGGTTATTGTACCATGAAGAGTGGTATATTAAGTAGCCAAGTGAATTCGAGGCCTGTCCAAGGATTGTGTGGGACAGAATCAGAACTCAATTACAACAGTTTCAAAATTCATATTTGCATGATCAGTTTTGTCATTTGAAATAGTAGAATGTATTTTCTTTATGATAGTTAAATTCTCTTTTTCATAGTGTTTGTTAAATATGCAGTGACCTATCATTTTTGTTATTGCATTTATAAGGATTTATTTTGCAAAAGCATTTTAGATATATTACAAATTTTTGTTGTTCTCTCCTTTCCTTTTTTGAGGCAGAGTCTCACCTTGTAGCCTACATAAACTTCAAAATTGCAATCCACCATACCTCCATTTTCCTAAAGCACCATGATTACAAGAATGTGTGACTCTTCTTTGCATTATATGTGTGTTTGTGGTATGTATGCATGTACACATGCAAGTTTATATGTATGGATGCATATGTATGTGCAACTACACATGTGCATCTGTATATAAATTTTAGAGGGTAAAGTCAGGATGTCTTTCTCAGTTAATCTCCACCATAATTGTTTTGAGGCAAAATCTTTTGTTGAACTCAAAGCTTGCTGATTGGACTCTTCTAGATAATCTGATTGTCAAAGCAGGCATTGCCATAGTTTTTAGGAACTAGATCTGGTTATTCCTCCCAGCTCCATGCTTCCAACAATAGACTGAAATATATATTTATAAATACCTTGGACATAGAGCTAGGCTCTTCTCTGAGTAGATAAGGTAAAATATCCCATTTATTTTAACCTACATTCTGCCATCTGGTTATCTGTGCTTAGGTACTATGCATCTGTCTCATCACATCTTTCTGGGCAAATCTTCCTGGGCCTGACTCTACCCCATAATTCCTTCTGCATCCTGGATGTTCCGCCTCCTATTTCCTGCCTAAGTCATAGGCCATCAGATTTATTATTGACAGGTGCAATATCCATGCAGAAATAAGATATTCTCTCAAAAATACTTAGCATTTTATGGGAGTGTTTATGATCCAAACTCTAGATTTGATAGGCAGAAAGGATTTTATCAACTGAGCCACCACTTTACCCTGTATTTCTAAGTCATACATGTCTGTAGACTGTTTAACTACATCAACTGAACTGCTAAAACTCACGAATAGTCCCTGAGTTGTGCATAGTCTTCAGATTGCATCTCTACTTCTAAGAAATTAATAGTGAGAAAACAGTGTTGTATATATTGTTGTGCCTAGAGATGTATAATCTCGTGATATAACCAAAGTGACAAGAACATAGATAAATGCTTTATAATAACATAAATATATAATATATAATATTAAGTAATTGTCTATGAAAGTGTGATATGGTCACTCAAAGACACATTGCTGATACTGTTGTCCATGATTATATAACAAACTATGAGCACACCTAATGACTTAACAAGCTGTCGGTATCCCCAATGAAGCCACATGTATTTTGCTCACAAATCTGTGATTTTTGGAAAGCTTCAGTGGGTACAGCTGCTCCTTTTCTAGGTTTTGTTGACTGCTGTAGTTGAAAGTCTAGACACTGGAGTTATTGAAGAGTTGCTCTTCACATACTGACAGTTGATAATGGCTTTTACCTGAGACTTCAGCTGGAACTGTCAGGCTTTCTCATAGCATGCTGGCTATGTCCTTGGAATGAGAGTCCCAAGGGATAGCTAGGAAAGCACCATACCATCTTTTATAATCTCGTTTAGAAGTCATCTGGAGTTCCAGCTATCAAATTGGGGCACTCACAAAATTTCACCAAGGTCCAAGGAAATGTGACATCGATTACATTCTATCTCTTGGTGTGTGTGGCAAGGTTTGAAAAGTATGCAGGGTGAATGTGAAGTTTTGATGACATTTTTCGAAAATACATCTGTAATAATTATACCACCCTTTATATAATAATATATCAAGTTGAGCATAGTCACACATACCTGTAATCATAGCCTTCTGTTTAAGGCCAGTCTGGGCTATACAATAATAAGCCCTTTTATCTCAGAAACACCAAAACAGGGTTGAGGAGATGGATCGGTAACTCAACTATCCACTAATTGAGCATGAGGACCCAAGTTCAGATCCCCAGCACAAAGGTAAAACCCAGGTATGACGGGACATACCCATAATCCTAATGCTGTGGTGGGAGAATTCCTAGATTTCAATAGTTAACCAAACTAGACAATCAGTGAGCTCTAGGTTCAGTGCTATACAGTATCTCAAAGGTTCAGTGCTATACAGTATAAGGTAGATACATATTCAGAGACACCTGGTATTGATCTCTTGCCTCCAGAAAGCATGTGCATGCACACACATGAACCTACATGCAGATGTGCGTATATCCATACTAATATGTATATGCCCCAGTTGTGGCACACACACACACACACACACACACACACACACACACACACACACACACAATTAGGGCAGAGGTTACAACCGTTAGAACAATATAATATTACAGATCACAATTGGCTTAGATGATGCACATTCAAATAATAGTAAATTCTTAGTGGGCACATAAGAAAATATGCTGTCACTTTCTGAAACATTTGATTTAAACATACTTAGCAAGCACCTGTTGAATACATAATACATATTTTTTGGTTAAACTTATTTAAAAATGAGAAGCTACATTAAAATGATAATATTGTTCTTAGTTCTATAAAATGTTGTTGTAGTTTTTTTGTATTTTCAAGACAGGGTCTGCCTGTGTAGCCCCGGCTCTCCCGGAGCTTGGTGTTCTCTTATAATCCCAGCACTCAGGAGACTGAGACTGGACATATAGGATCTTCAGACCAATTTGGGTGACACGACATGAATCTGTCTCAAGAACACCACCACTTTTCTTTCTAGTGTTCTTTTATATTGAAAGTGCTCTTTTGTTTTCACAAATGGACACACACATTCTGTTGTTCACATTCCTTAAATGTTTTATATTTCACACTTGTCAACCTCTACAGCTAGGTCAGCAACAAATTCTTCCAACAAGTAGAGAAAAGAAAATGTGCTTTACTATAGAGTGTGCTAATTAGGTTTTTAATCAGCTAAAAAAGGAATCAGGTCAACGTTTTTGAAATTCAACTCAGGTTATTGTCCTTTGAGGTTGATCTTAAAATGTGTTTCAATATTATGCACATGTTCTTTGTAAGAATTATGAACTGGCTTTTTTTTAAAGTTCAATTTTAAGCCAAGCATTGCTGCATACCTTTAATACTAGCACCCAGGAGAATGAGGCAGGTAAGTGTCTGAGTTCGAGACCAACCTTTAAGAAGCAAACTCCAGGACAGCCAGGGATATTCAGGCAGACCTTGTCTTGAAAATACAAAAATCTAGGACAAAAATCAGTTCCTACATTTTATAGAACCCCAATTTAAATTTCAATTGCTATGTTTTCTTCCTTCTATTCATTTCTTTTCATTGATTTTTAAGTCAGAGTCTTACTAATTGCCCAAACTGGCCTTGAACTGAGCGGGCCACCTTGCTCAGCTTATGTACGTGTTGAAGCTCTTTATGTATCCCAATAGACACACCCTTTTCCTGCCCCTGTATCTGGATTACTGGAGTTGTGGGTGTGTGCTACTTTGCTCAGCTCATGTGCATCTTTAAAATTATTCTTTTCCCAGGCCTACTTCAAAGAAGGAAGGCCTAATAGTGCTACCTAAGATAGAGAAATTTGGGAGATAGTATTATTTTCTGTACAAAAACGGAAAGTCTTCTGAGATAATGGCAGTTTTCTTATATTCTTTCTCCCAGCTTGTAAATGAAAAAAGAATTACAACCTAAGGAAGACAGAACAAGAAGCTACATGGCTATCTTTCTCAAACAACTGTAAAATCTGGAGACTGGCTACTGTTTGGTTTCTGGGTGTTTGAGAATTAACCCTCTCCCCATCTGTTTAATGTACTATTGCAGTTGTGTTTCTGTTACATACAGACAAGTGCAATCCTGTCTGGTACAATATATCAAAACATCTTGTAATATAAATGACATATACATTTGTACTACTTGTTTAAAATTGAATCTAAGTGGGAATGCTGAGTCAAAATATTTCTAAAGTTATTATAATGTCTTTGTGGGAGGTTTTCCAAATTTAGATTTCAATCAACAGGACATGAAATCCCTACTACACTATGCTTCTATCAACTATTTTTGAATAGCTCTTAATAGGCGAAAGAACAAAATCATATTGTTTTCTTTAACTAAAAATTTTTGGTACCTTAGCAGGTTGTAAAATATTTTTCCTTTTTGTCTATTCTTATCTATTCGGATTACTTTCTTATTTTTATAATAAAACTGGGGTACTTTCATATTAGTTTGAACTCTTTGTGTACTATATAGCTTTCTTTCTTGTTTGTTTGCTGGCTTGAGACAGGGTTTCTCTGTCTAGCCCTGGCTATCCTGGAACTTGTTCTGTAGACTAGGCTGTCCTCAAATTCAGTGGTTCATTTCCTTTTGCCATCTGAGGACTGGGATGCCCAGCTCCTTTTTTACCATTTCTTGCAAGTAGCTTCATTCTCTTTGAAATTTACCTTTTTTACTTTATTTTTGACATTTTTGAACTTCCAGAAGGCAGAACATTTGGTTCTCAAATATTTATCATTTTGTTATTTCCTACTATAGCTGCATCTCAACCATCCCTCCATATTTAGTGACCAAATATCTCTAAACAAATTTTTGGTTTTTTTTACATTTCATTCTTTCTCTTTGATTACTTACTTCATTTTTAATTGGTTATTGAATTAAATGAGGGTCCATATTTTCCCACAGATTCAATTTCCTTCGTAGCCATTTGTCAAATAATTCAATACTGTATTATATTAAATTCATATATTATAGGAGAAAATGCCACATATTAAAATAATCTCTTCTCCTTTCCAGATTGGCACATATGAACTGAGACAAGCAGTTGGCAAATTCTGTCCAATGGTCTCCATCTGGTTCACTACGTGTTTTGTAAATAACGATTCATTGAAATGTAACCCTGCTAATTTGTTGACAGGCTTTCTATAGGGGGTTTCTATAGGGATTTTCATTATACTAGAAGAGTTGAAATAGTCCAACGGAGAACATATAACCAAAAAAACCAAGAAATATTGACCCTCTGGTTCTGTACAGGAAATCACACTAAGCCCTGACTTAGTCTTATTCCTCCAGCTCTATCTTGTGAGTATTGATTTTTCTGTAGTAGGAGACTGAGGAAACAGATAAAAGAAATTTGACTCCCTATTTGACAGAATGGAGGAAAGTGCATTTCTGATCTCAGGAGACTGCTATGTTGATAAAGAGTACGTAAAAATCAATCACATTTGTATGAACAAATCCATGAAACTTCCTTATCTCCTATTGACTTCTCTAAACATCTTTTTCTCCTCTCCTATAGAAGTCCAATTGCCGTTGTCATAGGACTCTTTCTCCATTTTCATTTTCCCTTATCAGGTTACCCATCCCAATTTTTTGATGACACATCATTAAGTACTCTCACATGCACATTGCATGTACAGATATACTGTCCTCATTCATGGTAATCTACTTAGTGAAAAATTGCAGCCTCCATTCACTGAATACAAGAAAGTAAATTTGGGGTTGATGAGATGACACAGTAATTAAAAGCACCACTGTTCCAGGTGACCAGGGTTCAATTTCTAGCATCCATGTGCTCATAATCACTTGCAACTATAGGCCCCATGAATCTAATGCCTTCTTCTGACCTCTGTGGACACTGCAGTACACAGAGACATATGGAAGCAAAGCATTCATCTACATAAAATAAATGATAATCTAATTTTTAAAGAAAGAATGTAAAATTGTTGTTTACAACACATTGTTTGGATATAGAGTTTTTATTTGTATACCAGCCAAGTCTCAAACTTGCAGTGTCTTGCCTAAAATTAAACACACACACACACACACACAAACACACACTATCAAGTGTCACTTTCCTAGCTTCCAGACAAGCTTTCTTGAGGAGTATGTCAAAATTAGTCAGATACAACTGCTGTCAGGCAGTTCAGAAAGCATATAGCTTGCATTGGATTTCTATTAGACAAAGTTTGCTTCATCAGAGCAGGCCTTAAAAACTAACCAAAGTTAGGGATTGCTTAGGAGTAGCAACATATGAAAATAAGTGTTAATAAGTAATGTTTATCAAAATTTTCTATGAAGTATAATGTAGCAAAGGGGAGATCGACCTTTACTCACAGTCAATGAAGTGCTCTTTCATGATATTCTTCTTTGTTTCTACTTTCTTTGAAAGTCCCTCTTAGGACATTTGTAACCTATTTTAAGAAATATTCATTTTCTTTTTTGAGTCAAAATTGATTTAGTCATTCATTTTCATTGTTATAAATTTGTGTGAGGATAAAGGAATCTTTATTTTCTTAGGGTGATGGTAGAGCATGCTGGCTCACACCTGCACCTAGCACTTGGGAGGCTGAAAGAAGAGGGTGACCAGTTTGAGACTAACCATGGTTTCATAGACATATCCTATCTTACAAAAGTTAAGCCCAAGTAAATAAAATGCCAAGTGAACAGAAAGAAGCAAAGGATATAGGAAGACACTAAAATCCCAATGCCATCTTTCTCATTTGTGTGAGCTAAGAGATTGGAGACACTCTTTCATTCAGAACAGTACCAGTAGGGTGTTTTGTTGTTGTTGTTGGTTTTCAGTGATAAAAATCTGCTACTTCCTCTAAGAGTAAAAACACACAGTACTCATAGGGCTCCTTCCAGTGGGTGAAATGCTGACTTTAATCTATAAAGGGGCACCAAGAGCAGCTCCTAATAGCTCTTTAATGATCCACCCAAGAATCAACTCTGAAAACACAGGATCTTGAGGTGCCCCAGGGGATGTTTCTGAAGCTCAAGGTAGACCAAACAAATCAAAAAGAAGTATTGAGGCACTCCAAAGGAAGCTGGGAGCAGGGAATAGGAGGTTGGGAAATTTCCCAATTAGTCAAGAATTCTCAGTATAAAGAGAGAGGGAGATGATTTACACATGAATGCCTGTGTCCTCTCATCTCAGATAACATCTTTTTCCATGAAATCTCCACGCAAAGGAGAAAAAAGCACAGATCAAAAATCTTTGAGAACCAGTGACATAATTCAAAAATCTTTGAAACAATCAGTGGTCCTTTCAAAACATAGTAAGACTAATGAGTTCATTGAAGGTTTTGGTCTCATTCTAAACATCCAGCTTGGTGTCTGCGGGTGCGCTGACAGTAGTAGTTTGTTTTTGGAGCTGTGTTTAGGAGGTAGGAGGCAGCTATACACTGACATATGGTGTGGAGTGATCCAAAACAGGACTTCTTTCCTGTGTATAATAGCAAATTTAGCAGCATCCCTTGAGTGTACACAACTAGAGGCCGAATATTCCCTGGAGGCAAATTCAGCCCTGTCCCTTACTTACTTGAGAACCAGTGGAATAATTACTTGAAATTTGTCATGTTTAGAAACATGCACTTAAACATATTGATGTAGCTTTCTCTGGTTGTTTCTTATCCCTTGAGGCTCAGATACATACACTCTTATTTGTGTTTCAAAATTCATTCTAGCAAGATGGACAACGATCAAGAATATACAGTTTCCATTGAGCCATGATATGATCAGGCAGGGTGAGACATCGTCCAAGGTCAGGAAGGAGCATTTAGTAAGAAATCTCTTGTCACATTTTGACGTAATGATACTGGTCCAAATTCCTGAAGAATCCATAAGAAAGAGAGGACATGGGATAGTCTTCTAACACCCACATAATTTCAGGCCCAAATAAAATGAAATAACTTCTGTCCCTTATTTTTGAAATACTTACATTTAAATGTGCAATTATGTCTTGACAAGCACATGGTTCCTAGGAGAATGTTCATGAAGTGGAAGCAGAAAGATTGTAAAAGTCGGAGGACTAGAAAAATCTGTTGTGAGGTAGTGTTTTCTATATACATCAGGAAAGCTGTACCCATGAAATCTCAACAATTAGGCCACCTAAAAAGACCTGCACAATAACAACACCTGTTGGCATCCCAGCAAAGATGCAAGAAATCTCAAAATGCTACAGAAGAGCTCCAGGCAATTAAGGGCTGCTGAGGGAGGAAGAACCAGTATTCTCTAGGGACAAGCCTCCTGACAGGTTATACAATCTCATGTCTTAAACCCTAAACACATACACATGCAATCAACAATAAAAAACATTAAATGGACTCAGCAGGATGTGTTTGCACACACCTATATATTTAACAATAATAATTAAGAAGAAGCAACCCTCCGTTCATATTCCACAAAGACTATAGCTGGGAGCTTTTTCCTTATGGCTTTTACCTGGAATCTCACTTATTTCCGGTGGTCCTGTTCTAATAGAAGTGGCTAGTCTTTCCCCGTAGCAGTTACTTGAATTTGCCCCTTCTTCCAGAAAAAATGAAGTTGTACTTATAGTTGCTATCTGAAGTCTACGATTCACTGTCTGTGATATAACATAACTATCCAGACAGAGTCTACAATTTTAGTCAGAAGGCTACGGTTATGCTCTCTGCAGATCTAAAGAAATTACCTAAATTTCTCCTAGTATGAAGTATGTAGGAAAACATTTGCATGCAGATTGGAGAGAGTGACTAACTTAGTACTTTAATGGAGTTTTGCTGTAATACATTTGAAAATAAAATGGGAGGGGTGAGATGGCTCACTGTGTGAAGGTGCTTGCCACGAAGCCTGATGATCTGAGATCAGTCCCTAAGACCCACATGGCAGGAGGAAATACCTGCTTACTGCAGCTTGTTTTCTCATCTCCATGTACATACTGTAACCACATCCATGCACATGTAGAAAGTATAAAAAATGAATAAATAAATAGATAAATAAATAAATGTCAAAAAGTAATTACAGAAAAGAAAGTTATTCTCTGGTGTAGCAAAACATGGTTATTTCCCCATATATTTAATATAAGCATGGACTATGCACAATGTGAATAAAAATAGAATTAAAGGAAATTTGGTACATTTCAGACAGCATAATTTCATACGCCAAAGACCCAATCTTATGCAAAAAGAAGGAAGCACTGAGGCATATTAAAGAACTAGAGTTATTTGCAGGTATTGAATGAGGGAAGAGTTAATACATTTGATTAATGATTTGCAGGAAGATAGGCAGCCACTATTCAGGGTAAGATCTGCATGTGCAATGCTACTGGCTTTGTAACATCAGCAGGAGAAACAAATTCATCTGTTTTTTATGCTCCGTGATGTGTCATCTCTGAATCCATTTCTTTGAAATTCTAAAAACAAAGTCACTTCTATTTGTTTAATGTCATTTCTCTTGCAAAGATAGCAAAAAAAGCAGTAGTTGGCAACTCTGGACATAAACCACTGATAATATAATGCTAAAAGACTGCTTTTTTGAAAACATAAAACTCAAAAGAGGCAGACTACCGAGCTAGAAATATAAATTACTACAACTTCACAGGCAAGAGGGAAAGCAAATATGTGTCTCAAAGCAGCAGCTGTTGATGCAAGCAAAGGTTAGAGCAACAAGGCTATTTTCTAACAAAGTGTGAATCCCATTAGTGATGAAGTGTTATTCCCTGCTTAGATCCGTATGTCTTAGTGAGAACAGATTTAGGATATACCTCCATTTGCAACTCAAGGCTAGTAACTAAAAACGATGAGACATGCAAAATAAGGGAAGCCATTCAAAATGCTTGTTAAGTTTCTTATAAGATGTTGACTCATATGCAAAGGGCAGTGGGAAAAGTGAGCAAAATCCCTCCTTAAAATTATCACAATGGGGAGCTGGCCTTGTCTAGTTTCCCAGCATCCCTTGAGATTCCCATTGGCTGTCCAAACATAGTGATGCCACTCTGTGTTTAGTAAATTAGTGATGGAGCCCTTAACATTTTGTTGGAGAAGATTAGAGTTTAAACATCATTATATTTAAAGAAGACAAAGGTAGAGAAAGATAAGAAATGTGGCGGTACTTTAAAAATGGAAACATCTGGAAGTCATCAATGACTTACTTGTATACACGACACCTAGGTGCTATACTAACTTTAATAATTCAGTGAAGTGAATGTTGATAATTTATTATAGTTTTTATTATTAATATTATTATACTTCATCTAAAAAATCTGTAATATGAAAGTTTGTATTTTTCTCACTATCAAGATCTGTCAAGTACTTCTCTTAAGCCATACTATATCATTGAGCAGAGTCAAATAATTTTTTTAAAAATTAAGTTACCTATCCACATAAAGAAAAGAAATCTCATGCAAGAAAAGCTCATACATGGCATAGAGTTTTCAACATGGTTAAAACTATTTCTTTTTCTGTTACCTAAGGAAAGAAAATGGTCCCTATGAAATAATTTGCTAGAATGCCATATTTTTTATGATCCTTTAAATTTAAAGGTGTAATGTTAAGTGCTTAAATTCAAAATTACTGAATTTGGGTCCATAAGATACATTCATGTAGTGAATGCAAGATAACTATAACACTCTGAATTTGACATAAGGAACACTCCTATCTTATGGAAAAACTGATTTCCCACAGCATAGAGCTGTGCCAGCTTGCCAAGAATGAGGAAAAATTTTTAAAAAAATCTACTGGAGAGAATATGGTTGTTCAAATTAGCATTGAAGATGACTGTGGTTTGAAAACTTCCTTTTTTTTCAAATTGAAGGGACTAGACTATTCTGCCAACTCTCTTTGGGCAGCTCAATTTTCAACCTAGCTGACTGGTCTGAAAATGAGCCGTCAAGAGACCTACACTGAAATTATTTTTTCTGAGAAGAATGTTTATTGTCGTATGTCTTCAAAATTGTGGAGAATCTGTTTAGAAAGAATGGTATTCTTTCAACTGAATCTGGTGAACAGCTTTATTAGACAAAGAGAAGATCATGCAAAGGGATCTTTTTAAATAATTTTGATCCTCCATACATTTACATTCTCCTGTTCATTTGTCATATATACACACAGGTTAGGTCAAATACTTTGATCATTTAACCACCATGAAAGTTAGTCGATAGTTATAAAAATTATATTAAGAAGATTACTATTTCTGTAATTAATATTATGCATTGAATGAGCCTGTCGTGTGTTGAAGCCCTAACTTCCAATGTGACTATATTTGTGTAAGGACTTAAGATTAAGTGTGGACAAAAGGGTGGGAGTGCAGATCTAGTGGTATTCGTATCCTCATAAAAAGAGAAATGAGATCATTTAGTCTTGCTTGAACGGGGCATATGGAAAAAAAAAAAAGACAAGGAAGGGCATGGACATCTCAGAATCAAGACTGACTGAAAGATATATTTTTGAGTCATTCCATCTATGGTATCTTGCTGTGGCAGTCCAATCTGGATAATTGAGTGAATAAGACAATGTAGCAAAGTCTATGTCACCAGTACTTTGTTGAACATTGTCACTTTATCAGTGTTTCAGAAGCAAACAAGACATTTGTTGGCATTCAAGAAGAGAAAGCGCCCAAAAACTATGCTAGCTGCAGCTTTACATTTTAAAATCTAATACTATTTCTTGTTAAACCTTTATGGTTTTCAGTATGCAAACAATTAAATATGATGCTTAGCTTTCAGAATACATATTCACAGGAAATTATCATTCACTGTTTCAAAAGTAATATTTTTAGCTCTTTTGAGGGTAACATTTAGCATGTTTTCTTGTGACAAAAAAAATAAAAGAAACTTGAAAACTCATGCAAAATAAGATATAGGCAAAGAATTTGAGAGGTACTTTGAATGCTCCTTTCCTATACTATTTTCTTATTTTGAATCAGAAAAAGACTTCAGAATGGAAGGAGAAAAGAGAAGACCACAAAGTAAGCTCAAAAGTTCAATGGTTTCCCTTCCTGTCAAAATCAATACATAATGATCCATTACCAGTTCTCCTTCGTGTCCAAGCTCTATGAACAGAAATGGGATAAAACAATTCCATTGCCAAAACATCTCTCAGAGAGTTGCCATAATGTAGTTTCAATAGGCTAGTTTTTGCCTTTTTACCAAAACAAAAACCGCATAATGATCTTTCCTTGGAAAAGATGTAAATAAGGATTTAAAGCAAAGTCCTTAGCATACGAGTTTTGTTCAGTAAGCACAACAACCCCTCTAGCAATCATCTCATATTTTAAATGGTTATAATATCTTTCTTGTTTATATTTTATTTCTTCTACTTAATCTTGACATTTTTAAGGCACAGTTAGCTTTAATGTGTAGTTATGTCATTAGCAGATAGTTTTCTTATGAATTTTTTCAAATAAAAATACAGTTCAGTGAGTGTCCCGGGACTGCTGAGTTGCTACTGTGTGGTAGTTGTAACTGAGGCATCAAAGGAAAGGTCTGAATCAAAATGGCCTCCCACCCCTCCCAACATTTGGGGAGCTCTGCTTCCTTATGTTTTATGATCCCCTAAACAATTCTAAATGCTGTTTGAATATACTATTTTTTGACCCCATAATGTACCTATCAAGCTTGTATAGGATGTGAAATATCAGTAAGACTTACAACAAATGCCATCATACTGACAAAAAAAAATCCATGACAGAAAAGCAAGATGAGCCCAGAAATATTAAACTGAGACAATAAGAAAGGAAGAAAAGAAACTGAAAGATTAGAATCACCTAGCCTTCTTTCCTTTATTATTTCATTTTGTTTTCATTCACTAAACACTGTTATATTTAATTTTCTAAATCTTGTTAACCACCAGATGAATATTAGATAAGCTTTACTAGGAAATTTGAGACTTTATTAAATTTCTTTGTTGCCATGAAGTCAATGTAAGTCTTATGATACTCAGAGGTTATATTTTTGCATCTTTGAAATTGAGATGACTATAAAAATCAGTGCCTAAGTAAGATGATTTTTCCCATTATGCCCTCTGTACATGGCAGTAGGATCCTGCCTTGCTTTAAGCTACAGGACAGGTATTGCTATGAAAAAAGATCTCTCTCTCTCTCTCTCTCTCTCTCTCTCTCTCTCTCTCTCTCTCTCTCTCTCTCTCTCTCTCTCTCTCATCTATCTCACGTATGTGCCTATTGCCTGCTGAGGCCAGAAGAGGGCATCAGATTCCCTGTAACTGGAGTTAACAGGCAGTTGTGAGCAACCATGTAAGTGCTGGAAACTGGGGCTAGGTCACCTGCAAGGGCAAGTGTTCTTAATCACCAATTTAACTCTGTAGGCCCCAATTATGAGCATTCTTAATGTTATTCTTGGCACATAATTAAATGCAGAAAGCACTGACTCTGTTCCTTTTGGAAAAATAAAGGTCAGTCTTTATTGAGGGCTTCTTAGGTACTGTGGAGAGCACTCCTCTTATCTTATTTCACATTTATAACATTGATTTGGGTGAGTGTGCTTACCTCCAATTTATAAACAAGAAGACAAAAGTCTTGGAATATAGAATCAGTTACTCAATAATTTATTCCTACTTAGTGATACAGCTAAGAATCCATCTTCAATCTCATCTTGTTCATTGCCCTAATATGGTCCCATTGATCTATTTGTTATACAAGATGATTTCAGACCATTTATTCAAGAAATAGATTCTTATGATGTTCCTGATGGTTTCAGGTACTTTACCATGTGTTGACCGAAAACTAATGAGTAAAGCAGATATATTTTTCCTTCTTAACCTTACAACTTAACTCAGGCTTTTTCTATTTCAATGCTACTGGCATTTTGGTACTGCATATACTTACCAATAACTCTGGCTTCTAGTATCAGTAATTTTCTTTCCCTCACTGTGTCTGTAGAAATGCGAAGTGTCAAATTTTCTTGGCCACTGCAATGAGAACTACTGCTTTTGTGAATCTAATTATTATTAAGAATTTTTCTTGTGGGGTTGGGGATTTAGCTCAGTGGTAGAGTGTTTGCCTAGCAAGCGCAAGGCCCTGGGTTCGTCCCCAGCTCCGAAAAAAAGAAAAGGAAAAAAAAAAGAGTTTTTCTTGGAATGATGGTGAACACTTGTAATTTCAGCATTTTGGAAGGGGACTGAGACAGGATTGCAAGTTGCTACCTGCCACCCTGTCCTAAAAGATTTTAAAAAGTAGTGTGCTGTATACAAAAGTAACAAATCTTTACTCAGGCTGAGGTTTTTCTAAAACAAATAAATTCTTCCTAAAACCAAGAAGAAAATAACTTTCAAATTACATATGACGTAGAGTGTGATGAACAATACTTTCCAAAGAGTTCACATTTTTGTATCAAAATGTTCTTGACAAACTTTTCTAGTTAGGAAGCAGGTAATCAAAGAAAAGAAACCAAATTTTCTTTATAAAGTATACATTACAGTCCTTTTTATCTGAAGTGGGGGATACTATAAGTTGCTATTTTTTCAAAGAATGAATGATTATAAAGGCAGCATACATAGATGGGACTAATTGTAGTTTAAACTTAAGTATCTGAGAAAAGCATTAATTAAGAAGATGCTAGAATCAAGGACTGTTATATTTAACATTAGCATCTTTGTATCTATCTAATCATAATTCAAAATTTATAAAATGCAGATTTATTTCTTGCTAATGCAATAGTCCCAGTGACTTTTTAGGCCTTGTGAAATGTTTTCCACTACTCAGAATAAAAAATTCAAGTTTCAATAATCATATAGTTCTGCCAATTGTAATGTCATTTTAGAGACCATAATTAGCAAAGTGATGTTAAATAATGGTACAAACTTATACTCATATGATTACCAGCAAGTACTAGGGAGCCTGGCTAACAGAATCTAGCTGTATAGCCAGAATGGCATGGAGAACTGTTTGATGAACATATAAACATACTTTAATCAATATGGTTAAAATTATTGTCATTGCTCAAGAGCCAGCCAAGCTTTGTCCAACTTTGTGGTTTATAAAATCCATATTATATACTTCAGCACAATTCTGTGAGGAATAATGAAAGATATATAAGCTACATTCCTTTCAAAGATTTGTGCTATGTCTGTGCATATTTGATATCTAGAGAATAATATTCTGTGCTAATTTATAGCATCATTACAAAGGGACACATTCTTAATCCATGACAGATACCATGAAGTTGTTGGACAATTATCATTTGTTAAGAAAAGGAGAATGTGTTTTGCAGCCCAGAATTCATGTCCCACAGCAATGGTGTAATATTTTCTTTTGCTCTCATTCTGTAAATTATTAAAAATAAGCTAGGTACAATATCATCATTTTTAATTATATAAAAAATGAAAGCAGAGACAGGACTCCTTCCAATCTGTGAAGTTATTTAGCATTTAATATTCCCTTTGGGAAATCAATATGGCTTAGAAGAGATTATTTATATACCACTAGTCCAGTGTGGTTTAAATAAATGCATGATCTTGCTAGAGCTATGTGAAAAATCTTTCAATGTCAGGACCTTACTATTGAATAAAAAGATATAATCATAAATCAGCTAATAGGAAAGTGGTTAGTAGAAATTATCTGATCATTTTTTGATATGAAAGAATAAATTGGGTTATGCTTTTCCAATATTTGTTCAAATCATAAAAATAAATGGGCATTGCACATCAACAACTTAACATTTATTAGATATTTAAAATGTATATGCTAAAAATCTAATATTTTCAGAGTGAAATCTGGACTTGTGGTTCAGACATGTATAAATAATTCATGGTTTTTTTTTAAAAAAACTAGCTACGTTTTAAAAATTAACTTAATGGCAACAAAATACCTTCTGCTTCTTGGCAGTCAGGGTTCATCCTGCATAATTCAATTCCTTCCGTGAAGAATAGTTCAGAGCAGAATGGCTTGCTGACCACAGAGGAAAAGGCAAATCACTCATTAATTTCTCCCCAGACTATTTAAGTGGAATTCTGCCTCTTATTAGAGAAAATTGAACTTCTGGGGGGTTAGTGAAACAAAAGGGCTGGCTCTTCCCAACTACTCTTGAGTGCATTTTGGAATTGAGAACCTGTAAGCTTTGACTTTACAGGTTGATAACTAGGTTTTCTTTTTCTGTGTAGCTGGATCTCAGTGGTTGTAGAATTCTTTCCACTTTAAGCAAACAAAACATAGAAATATGCATGGCTTATTATCAACACTTCTATGATAATTCACTCTTGGTATTTTACTGATAAATATATTGAACCAGTCCATTTTTCTGAATCAAGGAAATACACTTTGGCTTGTAAAAATTATCTTCACACATTTAGGTTGAAGTATATGAAACTGTCAATATTTGACAGTTTTAAGGACCACAGAAAATTACAGTTTTAAAAACGTTTAACCTTAGGATTTGGCCAAGAGTTGAAAAACAAAGACTAACATATATTCTGTTGAAAAACACTAAAATAAATCTATGAGGGAACAAGTTATTGTAGTGAACTAACTCAAAAGGTATTACTTCTAGGTAATTCAAAGTCTCCAACATTCAAGCCTCAACAATTTCAGGCATAAAGAGTATTTATTTATTTATTTATTTATTTATTTATTTATTTATTTATTTATTTATTTATTTATTTATTTATACTATACATGGACTGACCCATGGCTCCAACTGCATATGTACCAGAGAATAGCCTTGTTGGGGCACCAGGGGAAGGGGAAACCCTTAGTCTTGCCGTGCTTGGACCCCCAGTGCAGGAGAATATGGGGGGGCAATAAGGGGAATATATAGGGGGAATACCTGTGTAGGGGAGCAGGATGGGAGGGAAGGGAATTGGGGCTTATGGACAGGAAACCGGGAAGGGGAATAATCTTTGAAATGTAAGTAAAAAATATATCTAATAAAAAATTTTAAAAATATATTTATTTATTCACTCATTCATTCATTCATTATTTATTTATCTAAAAGGTGTCATTGTCCAATTTTTAAATGATATATTGAGACTATGATGGGACACTAGCAATAACCAACAGTGGTAGGTTTTTGAGATGAGCTACACAGAAGGTTGTGCAGCACTCAAGTAATATTTTTTGGTATTTGGGAGACACAGAACAGCAGGCAATTTGAGCCTTTTCTGGTTCATTTATCTATGCATCTATCTGTCTATCTGTCTGTCTATCTATCTATCTATCTATCTATCTATCTATCTATCTATCTATCTATCTATCTATCTATCTAACAACAACAAAAAATACTTGATGACTTGAAAAGTTCTTAGAAGTGGAGGAAATTATTTCCATAAAGGCAGCCAGAGGCAATTAGCAAATTCTGACCACCATCATAGTTGTCACCCATTGAAATTGAAACTCAGTCCAAATTTGTACAAGTGGATTCACTTACATACTGCAGCATTCACATGCTATGTATTAACTATCACTGGGTCCTTTCTTCTGAAGCCTGTGCATGTTTGGATGGCATGACATTTTGGAAGTTGTAATCCCCTTGTGACAGGTTATAAGAGCCAGTTAAAACTTTCTTATTTTCTTCTAACAAAGTGTAACCATCTTTAATTGCAATGACGATTTTGATTCACAAGACAAACTTCATGAAAGGAAGTGCAAAAGTCAGAAAGTCTGGAGAATGCTGGAGGAGGGAGCATGGCGAGGATGTGGAGAGAGTGGAAGACAGCAGATTCTTCTGTTTTAAAAAAGGGGATTATTCACTTCTAAATGAGACAGCTCAATTTAACAGCCTAGAATTTATGGGTCTAACTTTTGGGGAAGATTATGTGTCTGGGTCCTCTGGGGAAAGAAGCTACCTGGCGGTCCAACATTCACAGTCAATTGTTATTACAGGTGTAGGGATGTGTTGCTGGCAATGAAAGACTTGTTAGGGCAGGAATTCAGATAATGGCTGGTTCACTGATAGGTAGGTCAGGATGGAGCCAAGGCCCTTTCTACTACTGGGGTTTAGGAGCTCCTGCAGCTAGTCTGGTACAATACTCTGTAGTTTGGCATAATGCGAAGTTTTGTTGTTTCTCATTTTATAGAAATGCGTGGCCAGTTTTATATCACTACTGCTTTTTTTTCACAGAGGGTTTTACAAAAATATGAAAATATTAATGTTTTTGTATTTCTACAGTAGTAATATCATGCCAGGTTATATTAAGCAATTCTATGTGTATATAATGTATAAGATATGTGCATTCGTGCATGCCTCTGTGTGTGTGTGTGTGTGTGTGTGTGTGTGTGTGTGTATGTGTGTGTGTTAATGGGCAGTACTTTAGTCCTTACAAAAAAAACTCATGTATAATGAACTAACATAGGCAACAAATGCATATGCTCTTTAGGGTAATTACTGAGAAAAAGGCAAATACTGTATCATATGTATATGTGCTTGAGGCACACATATACTGAGTCACATTTAACATACATTTTATTGCTTCAAATGAGTTATGATACTCTGAATTTTCTTCATATCACATTAATCTTTCACCCTTTTAAATTAAGTATAATAAAAACTGCCCATGTGCATTGCTGAACTATTAGAAACTCAGGGAAGTCCAGGAATAAAATAATATTTGACCTGGCATACTTACAGCAATTAAGCAAAGGTGGCAATTTATGGTACAAGCTTCCAGTGTTGTCTTTATGTAAATATAGCATATATTTTTAAAGTAGAATATATATATATATTGGAATATATATATATAGCAATCTATAGCTATTTTATTAGCATTCTTAGTTTGACTGTTATGCAATATTCTATTATACAGATACACCGTATAATATTTAATCTACTTAGGTTAGCTTTTTGATTATTTACAGTTTTTTACTCTAATACACAAACATCAATTGCTATCAACCTTAATTTATTCTCACATTAGCCAAGCTATCCAAGTATTTCCATAGGGTATATTTCTAGAAGTAGAATTAATTATTTATATGATATGTCTTTAAGGTCATAAACATCTATTTACCATCCCACAAACCATGTGAGAGTTGTTAGTCTCTTTTAATAATTTTCAGCCAGATCATCCTTTACATGGGAGAAGACAAGAATATATTTCTCTATTTTTGTCTTTCATTACTCCTCTTCTTTCTATTTCTCACCCTCTGATAAACCTTGATTCTGGTATTATACACACACACAGTAGAATGTATGGGGAGGATAAAGATTCAATATTACAGTCTTCTTTTGCCATTTTGTACAAGCCACATAAATATCATGTGATGTTTCAACATACTGACTTCCATTCCCCCCTTCTCTGATGCTTTTCACATCTGGAAGTAGCACAAATTCTTGTGTCAGACTATGCTTCTTTGCTCTGGAAATATTGTCACTATAACTGTGTGAGACAGAAACCAGCCATGTCCAGTCTTCAGACAGACTGCTGAAGTCATTAAGTAATGCTTTCTATTTTTGAATCCTCACTGATGGCATGTGGTACCTCCTCCACAATCTACTTCATCTTTCCCAGCCCCAGATTCATAGCAGTGGGGAGACAAGAGTGTGTCATGGACTTTGTCGTAGAGCCTGTCAGGGCCATTCCTCCTTAGAAAACTGATGATATATCAATGGGCTCTTTTCATGATGTTCTTAGAAGCCATGCAAGCCGTGCTCTTTTTGTTAAGGAATGTGATGTCCATTTAATGAAACCCCTTTCTGTATTGTTTTAAGCAATAATGCTTCCAAATAACTTTTTAATTAGGAGAGCTTCAGAAAATTCACTCTTGCCCCAGAACATTCCAATGCGTTTCAAATTGTAATTGGTTATTTTATTTACATTTTAAATGTTTTCCCCCTTCTTGGTTTCCCCTCCACAATCCCCATCCCATTCCTCTTCCCCCTGCTTCTATTAGGGTGCTCCCCCACCAACCCATCCACTCCTGCTTTACTACACTGCCCTAGCATTCCCCTACTCAGGGCCTCCAGCATTTATGGGAACAACGACCTTCCTTCCTATTGATGCCAGATAAGGACATCCTCTGTACATATATAGCTGGAGCCATGGATACCTCAATGTGTACTCTAATGAGACTTTTTCATTTGTTTTAAGACAAGATCAGACTAGAAGTCACCATATAGACCAAGCTTGCCTTGAATTTCTGCCACAACATCTTATGGAGTATTCTTTTGTTTGTTTCAAGCCCTTGGAATAGTTGGGTCTTCACATGGACTGTTAAAGTTTAACATACCACTGCAATATTTATAAGCTAATAAAACATGTCGAGGCATACAAGATACAGAACATAATTAAAACACTTAAAGTACATGGAATGTCTATACAATAGTTATATTAGGGATTCATGAATACCTAAATATTTCACCTTTTGAACAGAAAGAGGAGCAACAGATGAATACATAGGGAACATCTATGAATAGATGAGTCAAAGGAGTAAAATTTGATATGTTCAGTTTGAAAGGTTTTCACCAGTTAAATGTTGAAAGAGAACCCTAAATGAGTTGCAATGGCATGTTCCCATGATTGTAACCAGCAATTATTTTCATGTTTTAATGCATATGAAAATAATGTGCTGGGCTGGAGAGATGGCTCGGTGGTTAAGAGCAATGACTGCTTTTCCTAGAGGTCCAGAGTTCAAATCTCAGCAACCACATGGTGGCTCACAACCATCTGTAATAAGATCTGATGCTCTTTTCAAAGCATCTCTGGTGTGTCTGAAGACAGCTACAGTGTACTTATATATAATAAGTAAATAAATATTTAAAAAAGAAAAGAAAATAATGTAACCTAAATATTCTCAAACAGGGATGATTTTTGTCCTTACAAGTGACATTTGACAATGTCTAGATCAGTTTTGGCTATCACAGCCTGAATATGTATGTTGTGATGCTGGCATCACCTATGGTTGATTCTGGCATCTGGCACATACAAGCTAGGGGTGCTGCTATACAATATACAGGACAACTATAAACACTAAAGAATAATTAGATATATGTGTCAATAATGTCAAGCATCAATATCAGTGTCATTCTGAGCCATATACTTCCAATTCAATATTTTTTTTTAATTCAGAATTTAGGTAATCATTTCAAACAATATATTAGGCATGATCACATGAGATCTAATAAAGATTGATGTCTCCCTTAGCTTAAGGATAGATGTCTTCATTTCCAGAGCAAGGACTTTCTATAAAAGGTGCAGTACCTTGGGAATATTTCAATTTTCAACAAGGCCTCAAAGGAAGCAAAGACTGCTATATTGCCAGAGTGTAGCTCAGTGGTTCTCTGAATATCTTTTCCCTGTCAAATTCATTGCCACCATCATCATCACCTGAGAACTCACTGAATGTGGACATTGTGGGGTCTGATCCTAGACCTGAGATATCAGAAATTGGCTGATTATGTTACCAGGTGATGCTGACATCATGGTCAAGTTCAAAACCATTGAGTTATGGAAAGGACTGCAAGGGGACAGATAGCGAGTTTCCTAAAGAGCCATTGCTACATCCCTGAGATGAAGCCTACTTGCTCATCATGGATGATGGTTTTGATGTATTCTTGGATTCAGTTTGCAAGAATTTTACTGAGTAATGTTGCATCACTATTCATAAGGTAAATTGGTCTGAAGTTCTCTTTCTTTGTTGGATTTTTGTGTGGTTGAGGTATAAGCATAATTGTGGCTTCAAAGAATGAATTGTGTAGTTTTCCTTCTGTTTCTATTTTGTGGAATGATTTGAGGAGTATTGGTATTAGTTCTTTGAAGGTCTGATAGAATTCTGCACTAAACCTGGTCCTGGGCTTTATTTTACTGAGACTTTTAATGACTGACTGCTTCTATTCCTTTAGGGGTTATGGGACTATTTAGATGGTTTATATGATCCTGATTTAACTTTGGTACCTGGTATTTGGTATTTGATACCTGGTATACCTAGAAAATTGTCCATTTCATCCGTATTTTCCAGTTTTGTTGAGTATAGGCTTTTGTTTTAGGATCTGATGATTTTTTGAATTTCCTCAGTTTCTGTTGTTATGTTTCCCTTTTCAGTTCTGATTTTGTTAATTTGGATACTGTTTCTGTGCCTGCCGGTTAGTCTGGCTAAGGGTTTATCTATTTTGTTCATTTTCTCAAAGACCCAGTTGCTGGTTTTGTTGATTCTTTGTATAGTTCATTTTGTTTCTACTAGGATGATTTTAGCCCTGAGTTTGATTATTTCCTGCTGTCTCTTCCTCTTGGGTATTTTGTTTCTTTTTGTTCTAGAGCTTTCAGATGTGCTCTCAAACTGCTAATGGATGTTCTCTCCAGTTTCTTTTTGGAGGCACTCAGAGCTATGAGTTTTCCTCTTATGCTTTCATTGTATCCCATAAATTGGGGTATGTTGTGCCTTCATTTTCATTAAATTCTAAAAAGGCTTAATGGCACAGACAGTAGGAGAACATGGCAACCAACATATTATGGAAAGGTCTTCACCAATCTTACATCCAATAGAGGGCTAATATCCAATATATACAAAGGACTCAAGAAGACAGATTCCAGAGAACCAAATAACTCTATTAAAAATGGGATACTGAGCTAAACAAAAATTCTCAACTGAGGAATAATGAAAAGCTGAGAAGCACATAAAGAAATGTTCAACATTCTTAGTCATCAGGGAAATGCAAATCAAAACAACCCTGAGATTCCACCTCACACTAATTCAAATGGATAAGACAAAAAACTCAGATGAGAGCAGATGCTGGAGAGAATGTGGAGAAAGAAGATTACTTTTGAAAGAAGAATAATTTTGGTGGAATTGTAAATTGGTACAACCACTCTGGAAATCAGTCTGGAGGTTCCTCGGAAAACTGGACATAGTACTACCTGAAGACCCAGCTATCCCACTCCTGGGCACACATCCAACACATAACAAGGACTCTTGCTCCACTATGTTCATAGCAGCCTTTTAATTAATAGACAGAAGCTGGAAAGAACCTAGGTGCCCTTTAACAGAGGAATGGATACAAAAAATATGGTACAGCTACACAATGGACTACTACTCTACAATTAAAAACAAATGACTTGAGGTTTCTAGCTGGAGCCTGAACCTCGCTGATCCCAGCCCACAACTCCCTGCTCCCAAACCCCATGGGAGAGAGAGCTCATCACCCAGACAGGTGAGCACTCCTGAGACTGCAGGACAGGAGAGACTTCCAATACTGCCCACCCTTGCCCACATCCCCGGCCCAAGAGGAAATGGTATAGGGCCTCTGGGAACAGGAAGATAGGGGCACTCAAGCTGCAGGTGCCCTGTGGTCCAGGCTGTGCCATGATCTGAAGGGACCCGGTCAAAGAGCTCCCTGCACACAAATCCCATGGGAGGGAGAGCTAGACCTTGAGAGGGGCAGACACGCCTGGGAAGCCAGAGGAGATTACTCTCTGCCCACATTTCTGAATCTAGAGGAAAATGCCTAGCGCCATCTGTGCCCCCTGTACACAGGGACCTGAGAGAAGGCAGAGCAGGCTCTTCTGGTTGCTGCCCTCACAGAGAGCTGAAACCCAGCACCCAGGAGCAACTTCAGGCCTGAGACCAGAGGTAAGAACACCTTTTCTGCCCCAAGTGACCTGCCTGGTGGACTCAGAACACAAACTCCCAGGAACAGCTGAAGACCAGTAGACAGGAAAGACTACATACCTGAAAGCAGAACACTCTGAGCCTGTAGATCAAGACACCTCATAGCACCTTAACACCCAAATCAATAATTTTATGAGAAATAGCAGAGATTCTGCTTATGTAGGTATCACAGCCTCTATCTGTGCATGATACATTTTTGTTAATCAAGTCTCAAACATTCTACCACACTTTTTTTCATTCAATTGAATTAGTCATGTTGGTAATTTAATTATATCTCACGCTTACAGGCAGATGGATAAAAGTAGCCTGCATGTAAAATACCAATAGCTTCCTTTGATAATATTCCAAACATAATGAAAAGAGAATGAAAAATGAAGCAATGTCTGGTCGGCTTGAAAAATATTTTACATCCTAGGAGTCTGCCAAAACCTTAACATAAGGGAACAATATCATCAGACAAAAGGAAAAAAATAACTAGTAAAGCAATTAGTGACAATATGTAGAATGCCAAGCTTGTTTTAAAAATTGTACCACTAACATATGACACTTTCAAAAAGTGTTTACTGTTCTAATTTCATTTAAGTCAAGCCATAATGTTTTGTATACTGTAGTCTTGCCATTTAAAAAGAAATAATTTAATTAACATGGATTATAAACCAGTGTTTTCTCAAAAATCAAGTTGGGTGATAAAGGGTCTCTTGTGTTAAATAGGATATTTCCTATACACGTTTTTGCATGAGAATAGACAGCTTTAAATAATCAGAAAGGCACTCTCTAGTGTGAAACAGTAAGTAATTAATACAATGCCATATGCACAGCTGAGGAATAACACACAAATATAAATTAATGAACTGCTTTCCTCCACTAAACTGGTTTTGAGAGCAGCAAAAACTACATTTAATATTTGAACGATGTCCCATCATTCCATGCACTAGGTTCATGAGTTCTTAACTTTGAATGGGAATATTAATATTTACCTTATTTTACTAGTTTATGTATACATAAATTTCATCAGAAAAGCACTTTCTGTGATGCATAGGAAACATCTCATAAAAAAAAAACCGACAAGAACAAAGAGAAGCAAGGCAGCCCGAAAGTCAGCACCAAACCTATCTTGGAATTCAATTTTGTAGCCAGAATTCCAGACCACCTCTAATGACACAAAGACATCCCTCTTAGAACTGCAGAAGCTGCTCCTCTGAAGAAGTGTATTTTTTCCTGTTATATTTATTCCTATTCTTTTCTTCGTTTTGAGGATTATGTGCTTGGGTTGAGGATGTAAACAATGTTTTTTGGGGGGGCGGGATTTGGGGGGATTTGCTGAATTTGTGCAACATCCATAATCAATGAAGGTTTAATGGTGCCCTCTGCTGGAAACAATCAGTAATGCGGTCTGGTAAATTTTCGGCTGGAACTCTGGTTGGGGTGGAAAGGGGTATTCCCAAGGATGTTTCTGGAACAAAACGTCCCTACAAGTACTCTACAAAAAAAATAGTTGCAAAACCCCAAACCACATGAAATTAGCTTGATTTTGAGTTGACACTGGAATCTAAAAACAGCTGTATTTCATCCTAGAACATTAGTGCTATAAACCCTTCATCAAACCTGGAGACAATTATTTTCTCACTATCTGGACAAGACCACATTTCCAGTGCCTGAATTTTTCCAGGGAAAATTTTGCCCTTTGTAGAGCACCGTTCTCTCCAACTTGCATAAACAAGCCATGCTCAAAAATGCCCCCATGCGACCACTCGTTTCTCATTAAAAAAAAAAAAAATCACATGAGAAATGTGTCACAAAAAGCACACATGGTGCCATTCCCATCCTCCCTTGAAATGCTTCGTAGTAAGTTTTTAAAATGTGATTTGAGACTATTCAGTCTAATTGTGCTATTTCATTGAAGGCATCATTTCTTCACCCCCTTGGCCTCAATGCTGGGTATACAACAGAAATCCTTAACTACTTGTAAGGTAAAGTGGCTAAGTTCCAGTAAAATGGGGGCCATAGACACACAATGTGTGCTGATCAAACTTTAGTAAAAAGCTGACTGTTGGTTGGGAGATCTTCAATGGTGTTCACTAAGTTATAATATGTAAAGGAATATACTCATTTAAATAAGAGCACTGCATAAAAGAGAACGGAAAGTTCTAAAGGCATTAAAAATGACAAAAAACATATATTCTGTATTTTGTAACTTAGTTAAAAACCCAAACCATGATTACAGAGCCCAAAACTATGCCTCTGGTTGATTTCCTGAATGTCTAAAGGATTTCACTCGTTATTTGTATGAGAGTTAGGCTTCTAGAGGTCATCCCTATGGAAATTTCGTAGGACAACATGAATGGCCTTGAACTCCACTTCATGCTTTCCTATCACTATGTTGGATTGTACCATTTTTTTTTAAAAAAATGCACTGCATTTCAAATTTTTTCACTAGGTTCTATAAATTATATAATGTCTTCTACATACACTGATTGTTCACGTTGCTTTTGAGTACTGAATAAGTTGGTGTTCATATACTAATCTCTGTAGTCTGGTCCCTACACATGAGAACTGTGAAAATATATGTCCATACACAAACAATTTAGTAAAGACACCTAGATGTGCTGTAGTTCAGAGGGAAATGGCAAGATCTTTTCCTTCTGTGAAATTCCTTAAATGGATTATATGTCACTTAAGCTGAGATTTTCAGAAATACTCTTTTATGCTTATTGCTCTGTAGAAAAATAGAAAGGCAAGTAAAATACATAGATGGGTTTCCCATTTTGGCATCTGGTTCATCTTCTGCTTTCACTCTTTTTCTCAGTCATGTTAACTGAATTTCTCATCACATGATTCCAGTGCTTTTTAAATTCACAAACAAAGCCATCCCTATGCAATAGCTTAAGGATCGATTTGTACACATTTCTATAATGTTTCAGGTCCTAAAGGGAAAAAAAGGCTAGCACTTTAAAAATCAGAAGACATATTGAATTCTGTGCCTGCTGCGAGCTGCATCTAGGCTTTCATGTGAAATCATGACAATGCTTCATTGGGGGCACCTCATTTTCTAAGGAGGTCATCCCATTATGTTACAGCCTAGCTGCGATTAAACAATGTCTGTGAATTGTAAATCCATAGTGTTACATAAACAAGTCAGGCAACACTTCCTGGGAAAATGAGTCATTCACTTCTGAATACAGAAATAAAAAATCCCATTTTTTTCTATCCCACTTAAGGATAACCTCACTGAGACACTGGAGGTGGCAAAGCTCTCTCACGAAATCCAGCTGTGTCTGTGTTTGAGGACCAAAACAACTCAAACAAGGGAGTGGGGTGCAGCTAATCAAAAGCTCCAGTTCTTTATATCCGGAAGTCAAGAACACATTTCTCCATTTTTACAATGCCTTACCCAGAAAACATTCATTACTCTTGGGATTTGAGTTTTACGGAAAGAAACAAAACAAAACAAAATATTGTTCTACACAGGAGGGGGAAAGTTGCATGTATCTAATTTTTTTTAAAAAGTAATTTAGGTTCTGGAGAGTTACCTAAGTGATTATAAGTTCTTTTTACTATTGCAAAGGGCCCGGGTTTGATTCCCAATATTCACAATGAGGCTTACCACCTCAGGCACAGGAGATGCGTGTGGTGAGCATGCAGATGTGCATGTGGCGTGTGAAGATGTACATGCAGAGGAATACTCATACATATGAATTAATAAAATGAATCTAAAAATTACTTTAAAATATATAGTCCATGTAAAATATTTCATATAGAAATAATAGTGAATTTTTAGAAAAAGTATTCTTTTAAATGTGTGCATTTCTACACAAGTATATATGCATGTGGAGAAAGCATGCAACGTTGCACACAACTTTGTATCCAGAGAACAGAAGGCATCAGATCCTTCAGAGCTGCAGTTACAGAATATCACGGGATGCCTGACTTGCGAAGTGGATACTGGCACCTAAACTCTGTTTCTCATAATTTCTAAATAAGTGCTGCTAGCTTCTGAGCCATCGTTTCAGCCCATAATTCATTTTCATATATATATATGTATATATATATATACATATACACACATATACATATGTGTGTGTGCGCACACACGCTGTGTGCTTTATTAAAAATTAGCTGTATCCAAATATGTCTCTAATTCTGTATACCACGTCATGGTTTCTTTTAATATATACTATGTTTCTAGAACCTGGTCTATTTAATTCTTAATGAAACAAGTAAAGGCTTTAAAATCCACTTTTTTAAAAAATATACATCTGTGTGTGTGTGTGTGTGTGTGTGTGTGTGTGTACATGAACTACAGGTATGTGTGCATGTGTGAGTTGGAAGCTAAGGCTGAATGTCTTCCCTAATAATGGTTTACCTTATTTTTGAGACAGGGTCTCAAGCTGGATCTGAAGATTTCTGATTCAGCTACTGTCTGGCTAGCAAACACCAAAATTACTACTGTCTGTCTCCTTACTTAGCACTAGGACAGTAGTACAGAAACACATTGCCACACCCAACTTTTACATGGGTTCTTGGGATCCAACTAAGGTGATCAACAAGCATTTTATCTATTGAGCTATCTCTCTAACCCTCTGATATATATGGTTATGCCTCTTATTGTTGCTAAAGCTGTATAAGCAAGACAAATAACAAATTATAGTTTCTGAGAATTTTATTTTAGCCAAATACTATCTAAGATAGATTTATCACTAGATCAAAAACAGCAAGTTGATATCATCTAGATAATGACTGAGAAACACTGCCATTCTTTACAAAGAACACTTTAGTGTAAAAAAGAAATCTCAGAAGAAGCCAACAATATAATTCCATATGAGGGCAACACCAGCAAATTTTAATCCAAAGTATACACTTGTAGCACAATTAAACCAGAAAAGGGGGTATTTCCTATTGTGTGGCGTTATGAATTTGGATAAGAGTAAAGGTGAGTGATTTTAAGTCGGCAGTATAAAATTAATCAACTGTTTTGTTTTTTTGTTTGAGAAGAGGGGGAATATTGTAATAGGCTCATCTTACTAAAAATTACAGCCAAATCTTATTGAGTTAAACCACTGTCTGGCAGAATTTTTAAGAGACAAATAAAATTGTGAGCAGCAATTTGCTTCCCAAAAAGATGGCATAACAGAATCAGGTCCAAGAACAGCAGGACTGACCTTTGCCCTCATTCTCCATGTTCTGAACTGCAAAGGATTCACATGTTTTTAAGTTGAGCTTGCTGGTCCCTGTAACCACCATGCTTTGACACTCTGGCAATGTGCTGACCCACATTTTTGGTGGCCAAACTGTGGTTAGTGTGGGCAGGAGAGCCAGGAACTGCTGACTAATCCATTTCTGAAACTGTGGTTACACAGGAACCAGTGGGCAATGGTTGGATTCATCTGCTTTGCCCAGAGCACATGATGAAGTGGGACTGGAAAGCAAATGCAATTAGCCAGGGTTATCCAGCTACTCTTTGATCCTAGTGGAATGCTCTGAAGAACTAAAGCAAAGAACCAAGTCTGCAGGAGAATGTCTGTTTATGTAACGCCTGTTAAGTGGCACAAGAAAAAGTCACGCGGTTTCCATTTCATCTTTAGGATTTCTAAACTCTGCCCTTTGAATTATCAAGGACTACCTCATCAAGGATGTCTGTCAATGTAACATGAAAGAAAATTGGCTTTAACTGCCAAGTTAGAGGGGATTTTGCAATTTCTCTCCAGGCTCTGGAGGGCATTGTCTTTCTAATACCTAAAGCAGTGGTTCTTACACTGGTCGCTGGATCATCAGTCCCAGAAGAAAGGAGGAGGGAAATGGATAGAAATACAGACTCTCTGGCTCCAACCCAGTCCTGTGAAATCAAAGCTCTGTGATTTGGCCCAGCGAACTGTTTTAACAAGTTTCCCATGTGATGGTCTTGCTAGCTCAACTTGGGGACCAGTGATCCAAAGAATCTGTGTGGAGATTACTCCAGGACAATGAGCATCATTGGCCTCCTCTGGGAAATACATGTCACCAGAATGACTCCCACTTTGTATATTGACCATGAACTCATATCAGTCTACTTCAGCTGAAGGAAGTTATGTGGTCTATTTCTTCAAATTCCTTTATTGCAGTCACTCAAATTTGAGTTTCAGAAAACTTTCCTAAAACTTTTTTTTTTCTTTTTTTCTTTTTTTCGGAGCTGGGGACTGAACCCAGGACCTTGCGCTTGCCCTAAAATTTAAAGTACAACATAACATTTATTTTATTGGATTTATATGTAGATTATTAGTGGTTTTTTAAATCATCCTTGGTTTATTTGTAATTCATTTCTGGGCAAATGAGATGTTTATCCTCTCCTCATGATAAGTACTTTCAGCCTTCAAAGTGCCAAAGGATTTTAGAGGTAGGATGAAGCTTCTAATTCTTAACCATTTTGAACCAATAAAGAAATGCCAATGAGAAGACATGTGTACAGGAGTTTACAAAAACATTCTCAGGAGTTAAGTGGAAGGAGGAGGCTTGCTTATCTCTGAATTCAACTGGAATCTGAAAGTGGAGACCATATCTCACATCTTTCTGTTCTCCAGTAGCCCAGTTCTTAGGACATTGTTGGCCCCACAAACAAATGATAGGAAATCAAATGTGAGTTTCTTTTTCCTTGCTCCTGCAAAAGTGGAGAGGGTATTTTTTTCCTAGTTGTCCAAAAGGCGTGGATGAAAATGAAAAATTATGTTGGCTTCTATTAAACAATGAATTTATTCTTTTAAGCTAATAATCTAGTGGCCTATGATTGTGTCAAATATATTATATTAACAAGAGGCCCAGGCCAGTGAGAAGGGATTATCATCTCTGAAATCTGTTGAACAGTTTCTTCGGAGATGCTTATGTAGCACACGCTCATTACTATGTCTGACCCAAGTCAATTTTATTTAGTGCCATAAAAACAAACTTAACTTATGATATTTTAAGCATCTTACACAAAACAAGGTTTATGCTCTTGGGTGTGACTTTGGGTCTTCCACTGTACCCAGTTTTCCACAGGTCTGGAGAAGCAAAAGACTGTTTCTTTATGCATTGGAAGTGCAAAGTGGTAAGCCTGCTCCTACTTTCTTCTAATATCTCCAGGAATGAATAGGCAGCGTGTTTCCCATAATTCAGCAATAACTGGGCTATTATTCTTTAATGCTTCAGCTTATTAATGTAACCACTGTGTCATTCCTACCATGCCCATGTAATTAAATTACTCCATAGACATTTGATATGGTGCTCTCAATCCCCACAAAAGCTCCAAATTTCTATACCCCTTTGTGAGTCCCTAATGAATGGGTGGCACAGACACTTCTGTCATCCGTGTTCACTCCCTGTCCTCTCCTGACTGCTCTCCTGTGTCGTGGAGGCTTGTTTCTGCAGAAAAACTAAGGATTGTTAAAAGAGGAGGGTCATGTTTCAAGTGGCAGCAAGCTTGAGACATGCTATCACCTTCCATATTCTTTGTCCAGCTATAGCAGAGGCTGCCCAAATTAAAATTCCAGAACCATGTCTGCCCCAGTGGATCAACGGTGCATTCTTAAACCTTAGTTACAGAACAATAATCCTTGGTTAAATAATGACTGTTAAGAGAAAATAAACGGCAAAATTGATTTCAAGTTAAAATTAAAACATTAATGTGAAATTAAAACAATTATTATCTCTATCTAAATTAATATCTAAATTCCTGAATTTTTAGGAAAAATACTTTTTCTTTAAGACTGAAATAGTTAACATTTGAATCTTTTAGGTGGACCTATAAAAGTAAAACATCATTTCTATTCTATTCCAATCTAGTTTGCAAAATGGTATTTGTAATTATCAACAAAATAATGTGGCTGTTATAAAACTCTTGAGTGTTGATTTCCAGTTTTAATTTGAAAGCGGAGTTTAAAATGCTGAGGACTTGGACACGAACCATTTAAAATAACAAAATGTATTTTATGATAGAAACTTTTTCTTCTGTAAACATGACATATTAAAGATTCTGTGTTTTTAATCATGAAAAACATACATGACAGTACACTTAACATTAGCATAATATACATAGTAATAGTGGCTACAAAAAGTTTATGTGAAAGAAGAGTATTAATATATAAATATAACCTTTGTCAGCTAAATGTTCACATTTGTTTATTTATGTACTTATTCATCTATCTATTTATTATTTGATCAATTGCACGTATAATATATCTAATACTATACATTCTAAATATGCATTAGTCACTATATAAAATTATTGTAATTATATATACATAATTATAATTATCTAATATATAGTATATAATATATTATGTTTGTGAGATGCATTATATAATACTATGTATTGTGTATTATATTATATAATGTATAAGTATACATTATAGGACACATACTGTATTACTATATAGTATATATTATGTATATAATGTATTTCGTTTATTTCTATGCTTCCTTCTCTAATTCCACTGAACTCTTTCTTTTTTACATACAAAGTTTGAACATAGAAATTATATATGAGGATATGTAAGAGAATAAGAAATCTTAGATTTAAGCTCAAAAGCTATCATCATGCTTTTATAAGAAAAGGAATCAAACACAACTTGATCGTTAAAGATTAGAGATGCTTACAAACAAGTGATCTTTCAAAGTAAACATTTCAGAGATAAAATCACACCAAATTGAAATGTAAAGAATTTCAGGTATTATTAAATTCAGAACAACAATTACTCTACCATTAATGCTGCTCTTTAGTACTAAATTTTGTTATCCATATATGGTCATGCTAATAGTCAACATAAGAAAACTGGTAATATTACTAAAGTTAGGTAGGGTAAGAGCATTTACATAACAAAAGAGAAAGCAACAGAAGATATGGCAATAACTACATTTATGTGCATGTACAAAGGAAATTAATACAAAGAAGAAAAATACAAATTCATGATCATACCTGCATGTATTATACTTTCATTTTAGTAAAGCATTTATCACCATGCTTGATGACTTGAGTTTAATATCTGGATCCTTATGATGGAAGGAGAAAATTGCCTCCTACACATTTTTTGAACTCCACATTTATGCCATGGCATACACAAGTACACAAATAAACACACAACACATTCCCACACATCACATGTAAACACACAACACATTCACACACATCACATGCACATAGTAAACAAATAAGTTTAAAACATTGAAACATAAAGAAAATTCTCAAATATTTGAAAAATAACACACTGTCAGATAAACAATAAATAGAAGAAATTACAAGAAAAATTAGAAAATGATTCAACTGAGTGAATGGTTTTACATTATACCAAAATTTGTGAGGTGCAATTTGAAGTACTGATTGTAGGGAAATTTCTAGAGTCTAATGACTATTTTTTAAAAAAGCAAAGTTTAGAAGGAATATCGAATGGCTGAGAAGCACCTAAAGAAATGTTCAACATCCTTAGTCATCAGGGAAATGCAAATCAGAATAACCCTGAGATTCCACCTCATACCAGTCAGACTGGCTAAGACCAAAAACTCAAGTGACAGTAGATGCTGGGGAGGGTGTGGAGAAGGAGGACCACTCCTCCATTGTTGGTGGGATTGCAAGGTGGTACAACCACTCTGGAAATCATTCTGGAGGTTCCTCAGAAAATTGGACATTGCACTACCTGAGGACCCAGCTATACCTCTCTAGGGCATATACCCAAAAGATGCCCCAACATATAACAAAGACACATGCTCCACTATGTTCATCGCAGCCTTATTTAAACTACTCTGAAGCTGGAAAGAACCCAGATGCCCTTCAACAGAGGAATGGATACAGAAAATGTGCTACATCTACACAATGGAGTACTACTCAGCTATCAAAAACAATGACTTCATGAAATTCTTAGGCAAATGGATGGAACTATAAAATATCATGCTGAGTGAGGTAACCCAGTCACAAAAGAACACACATGGTATGCACTCACTGATAAGTGGATATTAACCCAAAAACTCAGAATACCCAAGATAGAATTCACAAACCACATGAAGCTCAAAAAGAAGACCAAAGTATGGATGCACCAGACCTTAGAAGGAGGAACAAAAATACTCACAGGAGGAAATATGCAGACAAAGTATGCAGAACAAAGTATGCAAAATATGCAGAACAGAGACGATAGAAAGTCCATACAGAGACTGCCCCCACCTGGGGTATCCAGCCCATATACATACAGCCACCAAACCCAGACACTATTGTGGATGCCAAGAAGTACGTGCTGACAGGGGCCTGATATAGCAGTCTCCTGAGAGGCTCTGCCTGAGCCTTACTGATATGGATGAGGATGCTTGCAGACAATCATTGGACTGAGCACTGTGTCCCCAAAGGAGGAGTTAGAGAAAGGACTGAAGAGACTGAAGGGGTTTGCAATCCCATAAGAACAACAACAATCAACCAACTAAACCCCGCAAAGCTCCCAGTACTAAACCAACATTCCAAGAGACGAAAGGGATGAACCTATGTCTTCAACTGTATATGTAGCAGAGGCTGGCCTTGTTGGGCATCAATGGGAGAAGAAGCCCTTGATCCTGTTAAGGCTAGATGCACCATTATAGGGGAATGTCAGAGAGGGAAGGTGGGAGGCAGTAGGTGGATGGGTGAGGGAGCACCCTCCTAAAAGCAGGGGTAGGGACAGGGTAGTGCATTTCTGGAGGGGAAACTGGGAAAGGGGATAACATTTAAAATGTAAATAATAATATCCAATAAACTGGAAAAAAAGTGAAGTTTAACATCAATTCTGTATATTCACATCTTAGTGATCTCAGTAAAGAAGAAGTCAAACTTAAGATAATGGAAAGAAAATGAAAAGAATAAAGACAATAAATAAAGATGACAACTCAGAAATATTCAGCAATGTTAAGAATGGAGGAACAGGGGTTGGGGATTTAGCTCAGTGGTAGAGCACTTGCCTAGCAAGCGCAAGGCCCTGGGTTCGGTTCCCAGTTCTGGAACAAAAAAAGAATGGAGGAACAGCAAGGTGATACCCATTGGAATGAGAGAAATAACTACTGAAGGTTGTCCTCTGCCCTCTGCTTGTCTTGACCCACATTCCCGTGCAGACAGATTCAGATTCACGTGCAACAAAAAATAACAAAATGAAAATGTAAAAGCTTTTAGAAGTTGATTGCTGGAACTTATTTTATATGACATTGATAAATTCTTAGCAATACTGATCATGGAAAAAGAGAGAAAACTCAAATAAGTTTTATCATAAATAAAAAAAGTGTTAGCACACTCTGCAAGATTCTATGAGCTTTAATGAAATAATAAAATTACAATTTAGTGCTAATGATATCAATAACATTGTTCTTCTGTAGAAGCACAAGAAATTAGAAACAGATACAAGAGAAAATAGAAACTGTGCTATTTCTATATCTATTAAAGTAATTACAATAAAATGACAATGCTTTCCCTTAAAAAAGTAGAGGTCAGAAATTTGGAAGAGAACATGGAAAAGTATAAGAGATGATCTGAAGGGAGGAAAAGGGAACAAGACATGATATAATTGTATTCTACTCTAAAAAAACAATAATTAAAAAAAAGAATCCCATAGAGTTTCATTAGTGATGGGAGGAAGCAGTGTCCACTTGCATATCTCTTTCTGAAAGCACAGGAAGAACTGTTTCCCCAACTTATATTCTGAAGGCGGCATAAAGCTGACTACGTCTGATAAAACAAATAAAGCTTAAGAAAAGAAAACCGTTAACTGACATTGCTCATGAAAATAGACATCACAATGTTTAAGTGTTGCTAAAGTGAGTTTGGGAGCACGTAAAACACCTAATACATCATGGCCAGGGATGTAATGTTAGTTTAACATGCAAAACCAGTCAGTCAATCAGTATAACTTGCAACATTTACAGAAGAAAGAGAACCAGATGATTCTTTCCCTAGATACAGAAAAGTAATCTTATAAAATTTCACATTCCCTCAATGAAGTAGAGCTGTCTATAAATTAAGAATGAAGGCACATTTATTAAAGTGGTAAAGAATATCTAAAGTAGAGTTTCAGGGGCCAGGAAGATGGGTCAGTGGTTAATAGTCCTTGCTGCCTTTGCAGACGACCAGCGATCATTTTCCAGCTTAATTCTGTGACTCTAGTCATCATACACCTATATATCTGACACAAGACGTGGTTCTAAAGTCTACAAAACTATCCCCATACTTTAGTAATATAAAGGCAATCAACCCAGCAAAACTGAGCAAGACAAGTAAACAGAGTTTACTGCCAAAGGCATATGCATTACCAATAAATACAGGGAAACATTTTTCTGTATAATTAGCCATCAGGGAAATATAAATGAAAGTAATAACAAATACTACTTCATACTTAGTGGAATACCAAGGTGTATAATAATAAGAATGATTTTCACCCATCACCACTGGAAGTAATAGGATGTACTTTGAAAATGTATTATGTAGCTTCTAGAATATTTAAATAAATATACTCTGTGACCGCAATTTCCATTCTCAGGTATTTAACTAACGAAAGTATACCCACAAAAATTTGTACACAAATGTTTTGAACATTCTATTCACAACATCCACAAGTGGTATATAAGACAAATGTTTGACATAAAGTTGGTAGGAAACTAAAGAGGAGGCATGGAGGAACTTTTCTGGACAGCAGTGACGTAGGGGCTGAGGTATTGGTTACATGAGCATTTGAATTCATTAAAACTCATGGAACTGTTCACTTAGAATCTGTGGATTTTGACCTTAATTAACAAGTTTTGGCAGTTCCTAAATCCTCTGTTCTTTTTTTTTCTTTTTATTTATTTATTTATTTTTTTTATTAACTTGAGTATTTCTTATATACATTTCGAGTGTTATTCCCTTTCCCGGTTTCCGGGCAAACATCCCCCTCCCCCCTCCCCTTCCTTATGGGTGTTCCCCTCCCAACCCTCCCCCCATTGCCGCCCTCCCCCCATAGACTAGTTCACTGGGGGTTCAGTCTTAGCAGGACCCAGGGCTTCCCCTTCCACTGGTGCTCTTACTAGGATATTCATTGCTACCTATGGGGTCAGAGTCCAGGGTCAGTCCATGTATAGTCTTTAGGTAGTGGCTTAGTCCCTGGAAGCTCTGGTTGCTTGGCATTGTTGTACTTTTGGGGTCTCGAGCCCCTTCAAGCTCTTCCAGTTCTTTCTCTGATTCCTTCAATAGGGGACCTATTCTCAGTTCAGTGGTTTGCTGCTGGCATTCGCCTCTGTATTTTCTGTATTCTGGCTGTGTCTCTCAGGAGCGATCTACATCCGGCTCCTGTCGGTCTGCACTTCTTTGCTTCATCCATCTTGTCTAATTGGGTGGCTGTATATGTATGGGCCACATGTGGGGCAGGCTCTAAATGGGTATTCCTTAAGTCTCTGTTTTAAACTTTGCCTCTCCCTTCCCTGCCAAGGGTATTCTTTTTCCTCATTTAAAGAAGGAGTGAAGCATTCACATTTTGATCATCCGTCTTGAGTTTCGTTTGTTCTAGGGATCTAGGGTAATTCAAGCATTTGGGCTAATAGCCACTTATCAATGAGTGCATACCATGTATGTCTTTCTGTGATTGGGTTAGCTCACTCAGGATGATATTTTCCAGTTCCAACCATTTGCCTACGAATTTCATAAACTCGTTGTTTTTGATAGCTGAGTAATATTCCATTGTGTAGATGTACCACATTTTCTGTATCCATTCCTCTGTTGAAGGGCATCTGGGTTCTTTCCATTTTCTGGCTATTATAAATAAGGCTGCGATGAACATAGTGGAGCACGTGTCTCTTTTATATGTTGAGGCATCTTTTGGGTATATGCCCAAGAGAGGTATAGCTGGATCCTCAGGCAGTTCAATGTCCAATTTTCTGAGGAACCTCCAGACTGATTTCCAGAATGGTTTTACCAGTCTGCAATCCCACCAACAATGGAGGAGTGTTCCTCTTTCTCCACATCCTCGCCAGCATCTGCTGTCACCTGAGTTTTTGATCTTAGCCAATCGCACTGGTGTGAGGTGGAATCTCAGGGTTGTTTTGATTTGCATTTCCCTTATGACTAAAGATGTTGAACATTTCTTTAGGTGTTTCTCAGCCATTCGGCATTCCTCAGCTGTGAATTCTTTGTTTAGCTCTGAACCCCATTTTTTAATAGGGTTATTTGTTTCCCTGCGGTCTAACTTCTTGAGTTCTTTGTATATTTTGGATATAAGGCCTCTATCTGTTGTAGGATTGGTAAAGATCTTTTCCCAATCTGTTGGTTGCCGTTTTGTCCTAACCACAGTGTCCTTTGCCTTACAGAAGCTTTGCAGTTTTATGAGATCCCATTTGTCGAGTCTTGATCTTAGAGCATAAGCCATTGGTGTTTTGTTCAGGAAATTTTTTCCAGTTCCCATGTGTTCCAGATGTTTCCCTAGTTTTTCTTCTATTAGTTTGAGTGTGTCTGGTTTGATGTGGAGGTCCTTGATCCACTTGGACTTAAGCTTTGTACAGGGTGATAAGCATGGATCGATCTGCATTCTTCTACATGTTGCCCTCCAGTTGAACCAGCACCATTTGCTGAAAATGCTATCTTTTTTCCATTGGATGGTTTTGGCTCCTTTGTCAAAAATCAAGTGACCATAGGTGTGTGGGTTCATTTCTGGGTCTTCAATTCTATTCCATTGGTCTATCTGTCTGTCCCTGTACCAATACCATGCAGTTTTTATCACTATTGCTCTGTAACACTGCTTGAGTTCAGGGATAGTGATTCCCCCTGAAGTCCTTTTATTGTTGAGGATAGCTTTAGCTATCCTGGGTTTTTTGTTATTCCAGATGAATTTGCAAATTGTTCTGTCTAACTCTTTGAAGAATTGGATTGGTATTTTGATGGGGATTGCATTGAATCTGTAGATTGCTTTTGGTAAAATGGCCATTTTTACTATATTAATCCTGCCAATCCATGAGCATGGGAGATCTTTCCATCTTCTGAGGTCTTCTTCAATTTCTTTCCTCAGTGTCTTGAAGTTCTTATTGTACAGATCTTTTACTTGCTTGGTTAAAGTCACACCGAGGTACTTTATATTATTTGGGTCTATTATGAAGGGTGTCGTTTCCCTAATTTCTTTCTCGGCTTGTTTCTCTTTTGTGTAGAGGAAGGCAACTGATTTATTTGAGTTAATTTTATACCCAGACACTTTGCTGAAGTTGTTTATCAGCTTTAGTAGTTCTCTGGTGGAACTTTTGGGATCACTTAAATATACTATCATGTCATCTGCAAATAGTGATATTTTGACCTCTTCTTTTCCGATCTGTATCCCTTTGATCTCCTTTTGTTGTCTGATTGCTCTGGCTAGAACTTCAAGAACTATATTGAATAAGTAGGGAGAGAGTGGGCAGCCTTGTCTAGTCCCTGATTTTAGTGGGATTGCTTCAAGTTTCTCTCCATTTAGTTTAATGTTAGCAACTGGTTTGCTGTATATGGCTTTTACTATGTTTAGGTATGGGCCTTGAATTCCTATTCTTTCCAGGACTTTTATCATGAAGGGGTGTTGAATTTTGTCAAATGCTTTCTCAGCATCTAATGAAATGATCATGTGGTTCTGTTCTTTCAGTTTGTTTATATAATGGATCACGTTGATGGTTTTCCGTATATTAAACCATCCCTGCATGCCTGGGATGAAGCCTACTTGATCATGGTGGATGATTGTTTTGATGTGCTCTTGAATTCGGTTTGCCAGAATTTTATTGAGTATTTTTGCGTCGATATTCATAAGGGAAATTGGTCTGAAGTTCTCTTTCTTTGTTGTGTCTTTGTGTGGTTTAGGTATAAGAGTAATTGTGGCTTCGTAGAAGGAATTCGGTAGGGCTCCATCTGTTTCAATTTTGTGGAATAGTTTGGATAATATTGGTATGAGGTCTTCTATGAAGGTTTGATAGAATTCTGCACTAAACCCGTCTGGACCTGGGCTCTTTTTGGTTGGGAGACCTTTAATGACTGCTTCTATTTCCTTAGGAGTTATGGGGTTGTTTAACTGGTTTATCTGTTCCTGATTTAACTTCGATACCTGGTATCTGTCTAGGAAATTGTCCATTTCCTGAAGATTTTCAAGTTTTGTTGAATATAGGTTTTTATAGTAAGATCTGATGATTTTTTGAATTTCCTCTGAATCTGTTGTTATGTCTCCCTTTTCATTTCTGATTTTGTTAATTTGGACGCACTCTCTGTGTCCTCTCGTTAGTCTGGCTAAGGGTTTATCTATCTTGTTGATTTTCTCAAAGAACCAACTTTTGGTTCTGTTGATTCTTTCTATGGTCCTTTTTGTTTCTACTTGGTTGATTTCAGCTCTGAGTTTGATTATTTCCTGCCTTCTACTCCTCCTGGGTGTATTTGCTTCTTTTCGTTCTAGAGCGTTTAGGTGTGCTGTCAAGCTGCTGACATATGCTCTTTCCTGTTTCTTTCTGCAGGCACTCAGCGCTATGAGTTTTCCTCTTAGCACAGCTTTCATTGTGTCCCATAAGTTTGGGTATGTTGTATCTTCATTTTCATTAAATTCCTCTGTTCTTATAATATCAGGAGTGACTGTGGCTGCTTCTCTCTCATAGGTCTTGGAGATTTATCCATCACTACCTGATTACTTGAAATTTATCACAGCATGCTCAGACATCAACTGCTGACTAATGCAATTTTTTCTTCCATTTTACAGCATTAAAATATTAGAAAAAAGAGATTCTGAAACAAATACAGTACAATTTTTTTAGGTCTTGATATTCTCGTTTGTATTAGATGTAATTTTTTTCCTATACTAAAACAAAATTTAGTACAGTGCTCTATAAAGAAGTTTAAGAAAAATTTGTTGTGTAACATATGCATTGGAGTTCTATTTAAATTTCTTATTTTTGAAACTTCTGTTTTTTAAGACAATGAATTCCTGAAAATAATTTAATTTTTTTTGGTTTTGTGTTTTAATTTTTTCGAGGCAGGATTTCTCTGGCTGTCAACTGACTCTGTAGACCAGGTTGGCCTTAAATTCAGAGATCAACTTTGTTCAACTTTTGGAGTGCTGCGATTTAAAGTATGTGCCGGAGCCTCAGGACCACAAGTAGGACCAAATTTTCTGCTACAGGCAACCTGATTGATGGCCTCCGGACACACAGAGGAAAGGTTTCTCTAGGACCGGACACTTCCGGTTTTTAGCTGGAGTCCCAATCTCCCGCTCCCTGCCTCCAGCTCACTGCTCCCAGACCCTGTGGGAGAGAGAGCTCACCGCTGAGACAGGTGGGCACTCCTGAGACTGCAGAGCGGAGGAGACCACCAACACTGCCCACCCCTGCCCACATCCCTGGCCCAAGAAGGAACTGTATACGGCCTCTGGGTTCCCTTGGAAAAGGGCACAGGAGCAGGAAATCCGTTGTGTCTGAGACACCGCCGGAACCTGAAGGGACCAACCGGATAAACAGTTCTCTGCACCCAAATCCCGTGGGAGGGAGAGCTGGGTCTTCAGAGAGGCAGACAGGCCTGGGAAACAAGAGGAGACTACCCTGTGCCCACATCTCTGACTCCAGAGGAAAACACCAAACGCCATCTGGAACACTGGTGTACAGAAGCTCCCGGAAGGGGCGGCACAGATCTTCCTGGTTGCTGCTGCCGCAGAGAGCTCATAAGCAACACCCCAGGAGCAAACCTGAGCCTCGGGACCACAGGTGAGACCAACTTTTCTGCTGCAAGTGACCTGCCTGGTGAACTCAAGACACAGGCCCACAGGAACAGCTGAAGACCTGTAGATAGAAAAAAAAAACTACATGCCTGAAAGCAGAACACTCTGTCCCCATAACTGGCTGAAAGAAAACAGGAAAACAGGTCTACAGCACTCCTGACACACAGGCTTATAGGACAGTCTAGCCACTGTCAGAAATGGCAGAACAAATTAACACTAGAGATAATCTGATGGCAAGAGGCAAGCGCAGGAACCCAAGCAACAGAAACCATGACTACATGGCATCATCGGAGCCCAATTCACCCAGCAAAGCAAACATGGAATATCCAAACACACCAGAAAAGCAAGATCTAGTTTCAAAATCATATCTGATCATGATGCTGGAAGACTTCAAGAAAGACATGAAGAACTCACTTAGAAAAACACAGGAAAACATAAATAAACAAGTAGAAGCCTACAGAGAAGAATCACAAAAATCCCTGAAAGAATTCCAGGAAAACACAATCAAACAATTGAAGGAATTAAAATGGGAAATAGAAGCAATCAAGAAAGAACACATGGAAACAACCCTGGATATAGAAAACCAAAGGAAGAGACAAGGAGCCGTAGATACAAGCATCACCAACAGAATACAAGAGATAGAAGAGAGAATCTCAGGAGCAGAAGATTCCATAGGAATCATTGACTCAAGTGTCAAAGATAATGTAAAGCGGAAAAAGCTACTGGTCCAAAACATACAGGAAATCCAGGACTCAATGAGAAGATCAAACCTAAGGATAATAGGTATAGAAGAGAGTGAAGACTCCCAGCTCAAAGGACCAGTAAATATCTTCATCAAAATCATAGAAGAAAACTTCCCTAACCTAAAAAAAGAGATACCCATAGGCATACAAGAAGCCTACAGAACTCCAAATAGATTGGACCAGAAAAGAAACATCTCCCGACACATAATAGTCAAAACACAAAATGCACAAATAAAGAAAGAATATTAAAAGCAGTAAGGGAAAAAGGTCAAGTAACATATAAAGGCAGACCTATCAGAATCACACCAGACTTTTCGACAGAGACTATGAAAGCCAGAAGATCCTGGACAGATGTCATACAGACCCTAAGAGAACCCAACTGCCAGCCCAGGTTACTGAACCCTGCAAAACTCTCAATTAACATAGATGGAGAAACCAAGATATTCCATGACAAAACCAAATTTACACAATATCTTTCTACAAATCCAGGACTACAAAGGATAAAAAATGGTAAAGCCCAACATAAGGAGTCAAGCTATACCCTAGAAAAAGCAATAAACTAATCGTCTTGACAACAAAACAAAGAGAAGAAATGCACACAAACATAACCTCACATCCAAATATACATATAACAGGAAGCAATAATCACTATTCCTTAATATCTCTCAACGTCAATGTTCTCAACTCCCCAATAAAAAGGCATAGATTAACAAACTGGATATGCAACGAGGACCCTGCATTCTGCTGCCTACAGGAAACACACCTAGAGACAAAGACAGACACTACCTCAGAGTGAAAGGCTGGAAAACAACTTTCCAAGCAAATGGTCAGAAGAAGCAAGCAGGAGTTGCCATTCTAATATCAAATAAAATCAATTTTCAACTAAAAGTCATCAAAAAAGATAAGGAAGGACACTTCATATTCATCAAAGGAAAAATCCATCAAGATGAACTCTCAATCCTAATTATCTATATCTACGCCCCAAATACAAGGGCACCTACATACGTAAAAGAAACCTTACTAAAGCTGAAAAGACACATTGCACCTCACACAATGATAGTAGGAGATTTCAGCATGCCAGTCTCATCCATGGACAGATCATGGAAACAGAAATTAAACAGAGATGTAGACAGACTTAGAGAAGTCATGAACCAAATGGACTTAACAGATATTTACAGAACATTGTATCCTAAAGCAAAAGGATACACATTCTTCTCAGCTCCTCATGGTACTTTCTCCAAAATTGACCATATAATTGGTCAAAAAAAGGATCTCAACAGGTACAGAAAGATAGAAATAATTTCCTGTGTGCTATCAGACCACCACGGCCTAAAGCTGGTCTTCAATAACAATAAGGGAAGAACACCCACATATACGTGGAAGTTGAACAATGCTCTACTCAACGATAACCTGGTCAAGGAAGAAATAAAGAAAGAAATTAAAGACTTTTTAGAATTTAATGAAAATGAAGGTACAACATACCCAAACTTATGGGACACAATGAAAGCTGTGCTAAGAGGAAAACTCATAGCTCTGAGTGCCTGCAGAAAGAAACAGGAGAGAGCATATGTTAGAAGCTTGACAGCACACCTAAAAGCTCTAGAACAAAAAGAAGAAAGTATACCCAGGAGGAATAGAAGACAGGAAATAATCAAACTCAGAGCTGAAATCAGCCAAGTAGAAACAAAAAGGACCATAGAAAGAATCAACAGAACAAAAAGATGGTTTTTTGAGAAAATCTAGAAGATAGATAAACCCTTAGCCAGACTTACGAGAGGACACAGAGAGTGTGTACAAATTAACAAAATTAGAAATGAAAAGGGAGATATAACTACAGATTCAGAGGAAATTCAAAAAATCATCAGATCTTACTCTAAAAGCCTATATTCAACAAAACTTGAAAATCTGCAGGAAATGGACAATTTCCTAGACAGATACGAGGTACCAAAGTTAAATCAGGAACAGATAAAACAGTTAAACAACCCCATAACTCCTAAGGAAATAGAAGCAGTCATTAAAGGTCTCCTAACCAAAAAGTGCCCATGTCCAAATGGGTTTAGTGCAGAACTCTATCAGACCGTCATAGAAGACCTCATACCCATACTATCCAAACTCTTCCACAAAATTGAAACAGATGGAGCACTACCGAATTCCTTCTATCAAGCCACAATTACTCTTATACCTAAACCACACAAAGACACAACAAAGAAAGGGAACTTCAGACCAATTTCACTTATAAATATCGACGCAAAAAATACTCAATAAAATTCTGGCAAACCGAATCCAAGAGGACATCAAAACAATCATCCACCATGATCAAGTAGGCTTCATCCCAGGCATGCAGGGATGGTTTAATATACGGAAAACCATCAACGTGATCCATTATATAAACAAACTGAAAGAACAAAACCACATGATCATTTCATTAGACGCTGAGAAAGCATTTGACAAAATTCACCACCCCTTCATGATAAAAGTCCTGGAAAGAATAGGAATTCAAGGCCCATATCTAAACATAGTAAAAGCCATATACAGCAAACCAGTTGCTAACACTAAATTAAATGGAGAGAATCTTGAAGCAATCCCACTAAAATCAGGGACTAAACAAGGCTGCCTACTCTCTCCCTACTTATTCAATATAGTTCTTGAAGTTCTAGCCAGAGCAATCAGACAACAAAAGGAAATCAAGGGGATACAGATCGGTAAAGAAGAAGTCAAAATATCACTTTTTACAGATGATATCATAGTATATTTAAGTGATCCCAAAAGTTCCACCAGAGAACTACTAAAGCTGATAAACAACTTCAGCAAAGTGGCTGGGTATAAAATTAACTCAAATAAATCAGTAGCCTTCCTCTATACAAAAGAGAAACAAGCCGAGAAAGAAATTAGGGAAACGACACCCTTCATAATAGACCCAAATAATATAAAGTACCTCGGTGTGACTTTAACCAAGCACGTAAAAGATCTGTACAATAAGAACTTGAAGGCTCTGAAGAAAGAAATTGAAGAAGACCTCAGAAGATGGAAAGATCTCCCATGCTCATGGATTGGCAGGATTAATATAGTAAAAATGGCCATTTTACCAAAAGCGATCTACAGATTCAATGCAATCCCCATCAAAATACCAATCCAATTCTTCAAAGAGTTAGACAGAACAATTTGCAAATTCATCTGGAATAACAAAAAACCCAGGATAGCTAAAACTATCCTCAACAATAAAAGGACTTCAGGGGGAATCACTATCCCTGAACTCAAGCAGTGTTACAGAGCAATAGTGATAAAAACTGCATGGTATTGGTACAGAGACAGACAGATAGACCAGTGGAACAGGATTGAAGACCCAGAAATGAACCCACATATCTATGGGCACTTGATTTTTGACAAAGGAGCCAAAGCCATTCAATGGAAAATAGATAGCATTTTCAGCAAATGGTGCTGTTTCAACTGGAGGTCAACATGTAGAAGAATGCAAATTGATCCATGCTTATCACCCTGTACAAAGCTTAAATCCAAGTGGATCAAGGACCTCCACATCAAACCAGATACACTCAAACTAATAGAAGAAAAACTAGGGAAGCATCTGGAACACATGGGCACTGGAAAAAGTTTCCTGAACAAAACACCAATGGCTTATGCTCTAAGATCAAGAATCGACAAATGGGATCTCATAAAACTGCAAAGCTTCTGTAAGGCAAAGGACACTGTGGTTAGGACAAAATGGCAACGAACAGATTGGGAAAAGATCTTTCCCAATCCTACAACAGATAGAGGCCTTATATCCAAAATATACAAAGAATTCAAGAATTTAGACAGCAGGGAGACAAATAACCCTATTAAAAAATGGGGTTCAGAACTAAACAAAGAATTCACAGCTGAGGAATGCCGAATGGCTGAGAAACACCTAAAGAAATGTTCAACATCTTTAGTCATAAGGGAAATGCAAATCAAAACAACCCTGAGATTTCACCTCACACCAGTGAGAATGGCTAAGATCAAAAACTCAGGTGACAGCAAATGCTGGTGAGGATGTGGAGAAAGAGGAACACTCCTCCATTGGTGGTGGGATTGCAGACTGGTACAACCATTCTGGAAATCAGTCTGGAGGTTCCTCAGAAAATTGGAGATTGATCTACCTGAGGGTACAGCTATACCTCTCTTGGGCATATACCCACAAGATGCCCCAACATATAAAAAAGACACGTGCTCCACTATGTTCATAGAAGTCTTATTTATAATAGCCAGAAGCTGGAAAGAACCCAGATGCCCTTCAACAGAGGAATGGATACAGAAAATATGGTACATCTACACAATGGAATATTACTCAGCTATCAAAAACAATGACTTTATGAAATTCATAGACAAATGGTTGGAACTGAGTGAGGTAACCCAATCCCAGAAAAACACCCATTGATAAGTGGCTAGTAGCCCAAATGCTTGAATTACCCTAGATGCACAGAACACATGAAACTCAAGACGGATGATCAAAACGTGAATGCTTCACTCCTTCTCCTTCCTTAAAAGGGGGAACAAGAATATCCTTGGCAGGGAATAGAGAGGCAAAGATTAAAACAGAGACAGAAGGAACAACCATTCAGAGCCTGCCCCACATGTGGCCCATACATATACAGCCACCCAATTAGAAAAGATGGATGAAGCGAACAAGTGCAGGCTGACAGGAGCCGGATGTAGATCTCTCCTGAGAGACACAGCCAGAATACAGTAAATACAGAGGCGAATGCCAGCAGTAAACCACTGAACTGAGAACAGGACCCCCGTTGAAGGAATCAGAGAAAGAACTGGAAGAGCTTGAAGGGGCTCGAGACCCCTTATGAACAACAATGTCAAGCAACTAGAGTTTCCAGAGACTAAGCCACTACCTAAAGACGATACATGCACTGACCCTGGACTCTGACCTCATAGGTAGCAATGAATATCCTAGTAAGATCACCTGTGGAAGGGGAAGCCCTTGGTCCTGCTAAGACTGAACCCCCAGTGAGCGTGATTGTTGGGGGGAGGGCGGCAATGGGGGAGTGTGGGGAGGGGAACACCCATATAGAAGGGGAGGGGGGACTAGGGGGATGTTTGCCCGGAAACCGGGAAAGGGAACAACATTCGAAATGTAAATAAGAAATACTCAAGTTAATAAAAAAAAAAGTAAAAAAATAAAAAAATTAAAAAAAAGTATGTGCCACCACCATCTGGCTCAGTTTAATATTATTTATGATTTTTCAGGAACATAGTGAGGGTAAATTAATTTCTAACATCATTCTAATTTCGATCCCAGTGTAAATTTTTTCAAAGTAAGTTTTCAAATTTAATCTAAGTTTACCATCTAGTTTTAATTTTTACCATCTAGATTTAATTTAATCTAAAATTACCATCTAGTTTTAGTTACAGGATTACATTGGTTTGAAGTCAGAAGGTGTATTCTGGGCTTTGGGGGCAAGAAACTTAAAGCTGTTTAGAGGGTGAGTAGGGACTGAGGGAGCTTGTTTGAAAAGCAACACTTAAGAATTCCTCTATTTCTGTGTACTTGTTTTGGTTTTGGTTTTGATTTGAATGAGTCAAAAAATTGCTAGTGATGTCTGTAAATCTTATTTTGGAGTAGTTGTTACTGTTCATAACTAAAACTTGGTTTTTCCATCAAGAGGAATAAAGTACCTAGCAGCTCCCATGGGTTGAAATTTGATAAGAAAGGAGGCATATTGTTTTTGAGGTTACCGGGATGTCTTCAGCCATAGTGTACATGGAAAACAGTGAAGAGGACTTGCTAATGTTTAGAAGTCCATTTATGAAAGAATCTTTACATTTCTCCATCCTCACATTCTTTCCATTCCAGACTTCTTTTCCTTGACAAGAACTAAAAGATTAGTTGATTTGTGTATTACTTATTTTTCAGTTATTTGTGACAGATTTAGATGTCTTTTTGTATGATACTATTTAAACTTAAACCAAGAGATTCCATAGTATCTTGACATAAAATCACAAACTCTTGAATTGCCTAGCCACTCTTCCAAAGTGTAGTTCATGATAACATCATGTGCTGGATAGTTACTTTTATGTCACCTTGACAGAAACAAAAGTCTTCTGAAATGATGGAGTCTCAATTAAGGAAATGCTGCTATAATATCGGTCCATAGGCAAGACTTAAGGCATTTTCATAGTGATTGATGCGGTCAGGGCCATATCATTGTTGATGGGGTATCCCTGGGCTGGAGTACCTGGGTTCTATAAGAAACAGGCTGAGAAAGTCATAAGGAGCAAGCGAGTAAGCAGTGTTCCTCCAGGGCAACAGACTCAGCTCCTGTCTCCGAGTTATGAACCTAGTTGAGTTCCTGTCTTGACTTCCTTCAGTGTTGGACTATGATGTGGAAATAAAAGCTAAATAAATCCTACCCTGCCTCAAATTGATTTGGTCATGATGTTTCATCACAGAGATAGTAAGCCTAACTTAGCTACATCCTAATATTTCTCTTTAAATAATCAGGTCTTGGAATAGCACTGTAGGTTTAGAGCAGCAGTTCTCTTCTTGTGGGTTGTGACACCTTTGGCAAAACCTTCATGTGCCAATATATTTAACTCGTGATTCATAACAGTAACAAAATCACAGTTATGAATTAGCAACAAAATATTGTTATGGTTGGTGGAGTCATCAAAATGTGAGAAACTATATTAAAGGGTTGTAGCATTAGAAAGGTAGAGAATAATTGCTTTAGAGGCTTTGTGCCTATGTACACCCATTGAGAAAGCATTTATGTATATGAAACAATTTTTGTTGAAGTACATTTGCAAGTTATTGTATTTATAAAATGTGTGTATCATCACACAAGTAAATATTCTTCCCCTGATTTCTGTATTCCTCCTCTGAATTTGAAAAACAAATAGTGTGTTAGAGTATAACAAAGAAATTTAAAAATGCTGACTGAGTTCTGCCTGTGCCTGGAGCTGACCTGAACCCACAACTCTCTGTACCCAAATCCTATCGGGGAGAGAGCTGGACTCTCAGAAGTGTGGACAATTCTGAGAGCTAGGGAGGCCACCACTTCTGCTCACATTCCTGGACCAAGAGGAACCTGCCTAGAGCACTCTGGACACAAGAACCTAGCAGCAGTCAGAGAGAGTATCCGTCCCGTCTCTGCTTGCACTGGGAGCTTGAAAAGTCAATTCCAGGGCCCTGACAGGCCTGAGAGCAGAGGTGAGACAACCATTACTGCTCTGAGGGACCCAACTGGAGCCCTCAGGACACAGAAATCCAGGAGCAGTCTGTAACAGGATCCTTCCAGTTTCTGCCTGCACCCAGAGCTAAACTGGTCCCACAGTTCTCTGTACCCAAATCCAGCTGTCACAAAAGAGTACACATGGACTCATGGCTCCAGCTGCATATGTAGCACAGGCTGACCTTGCTGAGCACCAATGGGAGAAGCCCTTGGTCTTACCATGGTTGATTCCCCCAGTGCAGGGAAAAGTCGGGGGTGGGGTGGGAAGGGGGGTGGATGGAGATGGGGAACACCCTCATAGAAGAAGGGGAGGAGTAGGGAATAGGGGGCTTAAGGCTGGAAAACTGGGGAAAGGGGACAATATTTTAAATGTAAATAAAAAATCCAATAAAAATAAGTTTAAAATTTATTGATAAATATTCTAAGCATAACACTATCAAATAAACTGTCTGTTATTCATTTATTAAAAAAATAAAAAAAATATTTAAACAAAAAATGCTGATGGAAACCTTACTTTGATCTCTATTATCTATACTTAGGAAAAAATATAGGCTGCAAGGATAAACATTATTTGGTGGGCTTTCTTAGAATTTTTGGAAACTAGTTTCTGCAGAACTCAGAAAATTCATCAAACATACACAATAGGACACTTGTATACTCAATGGATATATTGTAATTTTTAATCCTTAAATATTCAATATTTTTAACAAACTTTGGTGTCTAATTAAGCAGTTCTGAAATGTATAACTGAGCCACCACAAGCTTAAAGATGAAACTAAAACCAGTGGCAGAGATGGGAAGGGCAAATATCACAGAAGCTTACTGCCACCATTTCAATAGTTTGCTCTGAGAAGCTACTCAGAGCAGCAGCAAATGAAGATGTATGGGGCAAGCAGCAAGAGGAGAAGGAAAGATGAACACGGGATGGTACTGGAGGAAGATGCTGCAGAAGAAGAAAAAAATGATAGGAAGAAATAAAGGATTGAGAGAAAGGGAAGAATAATGGGGAAGAAAAAAATAAACTTCATGGGTTCAGTAAGAGAAAGAAAACTCAGGTCTTGGGACAAATAAAAAAGGAGACAAAATAAGAAATGAGGGATGCCAGATTTAGAAAGAGACCAAGATAGAAATAAACTGATGAGAAAGAGAGGGGGAAATAAGCTGATGAGAAAGAGGGGGGAAATAGAATGATGAGAGAGAAGGCAGAGGGAACGTGAAAAAGAGCAAGAAACATGGACATTATTAAAGAAGGGGTAAGATTGGTGAGGGACTAAAACCTTTACTCTTAGCACTAGGGAGGCAGGGAGAGGCAGAGCTCTATGAGCTCAAGGGCAGCCAAATCTACAAAGCAAGTTCAAGGCCAGCCAGTTTACAAAGTGAGACACAGTCATAAAACCTAGGCAGCAGGGGCTAGAAAAATAAGATAGGCACAGAGAAGCTGAAACAAAGTATAGAATTAAAATTTTATGATTCGTTACCTTGTATAGGTTGTTCCTTGGTTCTCAACGGGTCTCTTAAAAATAAATTTCTCTGGTTCAGCTCAGCTTCTGCTGACTCAACAGTCTCTTATCTTTGCCCTGCAGTACTCTAATCTGCAAGCCTGTGCTAGATTTCATATATAAACTATTTCGAAAAGTTCAAGAGGCAACCAACACAAAAGGACAGAGGCTCAAGCAGTTCTAATAGAATCAGTTGACTAAACATAGGGGAGCTTTTTAAGGGCCAGGAACACAAAATATTTCATACTATAGTTAAGTAAGAACAATGAGAGATAAGGTGAGAGGAAAGGAGGGTTTTCTTGACCATGGCTCAGTTAGGTATGAAGACTGGAGTTGGCAAAGAACCACCAAGACCAATTTCTCATCACAAAGGAGATTTACTTGCCTCAGAAGGAAGAGGGCAGGGAATAAGAGACAAAGAGAGGAGGTAGAGGACAAGAACAAGGGGAATAGAACAAAGGAGAAAGGGAAGAGCTCCCAGAGAGGAGGAAAAGGCCTGCCTCTAAATAGCAGAAACAGACATGACCAATGTGGGAATTGACAGTTTATACAGGTACAAGAGGAAACCCCATGTTAGGATGAGGTGTTTAATATTGACTGAATGGGCATGTTAATTAGGTGAACTAACAGGGGCTTTCTGATTGTAGGACTTCAATACTTTTATAGATAAACTTGATGGTCAACCCCAAGAAGAAGAAGAGGCAGAATATGGGAAAAGACATTGGTGGCTAGCTTTGTTAATGTAATTTCCTGTTTTATTTTTAGCAAGTCAGGGGGAATGGGTAGAAGTGCAAGGCTTGCCTTAGCCATGTAGGCCATGCTAGAGCTGGCTAGAGTCTCTTCACTAGGCCTCTCTTAGGCAGCATCATTGTGATCTATGGTGTAGCTCACAACATGGGACAGAATCCCCCTGGATTAAGTAGTGAAATTCCAATCTCAGAGTGCAATGAGGAGACATAGGCCTTCAGACCTTTTACCAAAAGGTTGGTGTCCCACTCTAACCATCTTGTGAGTATCCTTCCCTATACATCAGGTAGATGGCCTATTCACCATCAGGTGGGTGTCTTGATCCACATCAGATAGGAGTCCTGATCTAAATGTAGCAGCATTGATTCCCTGTGAACTTAGATGAATTGTAAGGTCATTATCTTTTCCTATACTCATTAGGGCTCCAATTTCCACAGTATGGAGGTTTGCTACTCTAGAACAGGCAAAGTATAACCAATGAATCTGTGTAGTAGAAATTGCCATCCTAAAGAAAAATCATGGGTTGGTTTTTGTATTTTCTATTCCCAGAAGTCCTAGAGGCAACCAACCATCATAAAAGGTCATAGGATCAAGTGGATCTAACACAGTTTCAGTTGGCTATACATTGGGGAGCTTATCAATGGTCTGGCACACAAAACATTTCATACTAGAACATGGTGAGGATGATTGAGAAGATGAGAGGAAAGAAGGCTCTTCATGGCCCTATTCACTATGGTACTGCTAGGTGTAAGGACTTGTATTTATTGGCTCTGAATCCCCAAGACCAATTTCTCAGCATAAAGGGAATTTATTTGCCTGAGGTTGACTATGTTCAGGGAATAAGAGATTAAGAGGAGGTAGAGGACCAAGAAGAAGGGGAAGAAAACAAGGGAGACAGGGAAGTTGTATTAGTTTCAGTGTGGAGGAAAGGCCTGCCTCAGGATAACTGAAACAGAGAGGCCCCATGGGTAAATGCCAGTTTATACCAGTTAAAGTGGAAACCCCATGTTAGGATGAGGTGTTTAATATTGACTGATTGGTCAATTAGGTGACCTAAGAGGGAATTTTCTGATTCTAAGACTTCAATACTTTTATAACTGAAACTCAGCCTCAGGATGAGGAAAAGGCCAAATAAGGGAAAAGACATTGGTGGCTATGTTTTTAATGCAATTTCATGTTCTACTTTTAGCAAGGCAGGGGAATTGGTAGAAGTGCAAGGCTTACTTTAGCCATGTAGGCCATACTGGCGCTGGCTAAAGTCCGTTGACTAGGCCTCTGTGTATGGTGTAACTCACAATGTCTGGCAGAGTCCCCCTGAATTCAGTAGTAAAATTCCAATATCAGAGTGCAATTAAGAGACATAAGCCTCCACACCTCTAACGAAAAGGTAGGAGTTCTACTCTAACCATCTTTTGAGTATCCTCCCTTACTCATCAGGCAGATGCCCTGTTCATCAAGTGGGTATCCTGTTTAACATTAAATAGGTGTCTTTATCTAAGTATAGCCACACAGGCTTCCTGGATATTTAGATTTTTGTAAAGTCATTATCTTTCCCTACACCCGTTAGGACTCCAATTTCCACAAAAAGTAGGGTTTGCCAAACTAGAACAGTTGAAGTATGGCTAGCTCTTTATATTTTCTATTCCCAGAAGTACTAGAGGCAACCAACCAACATGAAAGGTCATAGGGTTAAGCAGTTCTAATAAATTGTCACTTGGCAACACATTGGGGATATTTTCCAGGGCCAGTCCCATAACATTTCATAGTAGAACCAGGAGAGGATGATTGAGAAGCTTAGAGGAAAGAAGGCTGCTCATGGCCCTGTTGACCATGGTGCTTCTAGGTATTAGGACCGGTATTTATTGGTCTAAACACCCAACACCAATTTCTCACCATAAGGGGAATTTATTTGCCTGAGAAGGACTATATGCAGGGAATAAGAGACTAAGAGGAAGTAGATGACCAAGAAGGAGGGGAAGAGAACAAGAAAGACTGGGAAGGAGCATTAGTCCCAGAGAAGAGGACAAAGGCCTGCCTCTAAATAGCAGAAACAGACATGGCCAATGGGGAAATGGCAGTTTATACAGGTACAAGAGGAAACCCCGTGTTAGGATGAGGTGTTTAATATTGACTGATTGGGCATGTTAGTTACGTGAACTAAGAGGGGCTTTCTGATTGTAGGACTTCAATACTTTTATAGATGGAATATGATGGTCAACCCCAGGAAGAGGAAGAGGCAAATAAGGGAAAATACATTGGTGGTAGCTTTGTTAATGTAATTTTCTGTTTTATTTTTAGCAAGTCAGGGGGAATGGGTAGAAGTTCAAGGCTTGTCTTAGCCATGTAGGCCATGCTAGAGCTGGCTAGAGTCTCTTCACTAGGCCTCTGTTAGGCAGCATCATTGTGATGTATGATGTAGCTCACAATGTGGGACAGAATCCTCCTGAGTTCAGTAGTGAAATTCCAATCTCAAAGTGCAGTGAGGAGACATAGGCCTCCACTCCTCTTACCAAAAGGCGAGTGTCCTACTTTAACCATCTCGTGAGTATCCTACCCTACCCATCTGGTAGATGCCCCGTTCACCATCAGGTGGGTATCTTGATCTACATCAGATAGGTGTCCTGATCTAAACATAGCAGGACAGGTTTCCTGAATACTTAGATGAATCATAAAGTCAGTATCTTTTTCTATATACATGAGGGCTCCAATTTCCACAAAAAGGAGAGTTTGCCAATCTAGAACAGTGGAAGTATAACCAATGAGTATGTGTAGTACAAGTAGAAGTTACCATCCTAAAGCCATAAAAATCATAGCTGGCTTTTTATATTTTCTGTTCTCAGAAGTTCTAGGGGCAAACAACAAACAGAAAAGATTATAGGGTCAAACAGTTCTAACAAAATGTCACTTGGCCACACATTGGGGTTCTTAAGAAGGGACAGGGACAGAAAACATTTCATTCTAGAACCAGGTGAGGATGATTGAGAGGAAAGAAGACTCTTTGTGGCCCTGTTGACTCTGGTGCTGGTAGGTACAAGGACTGGTTCTGAACCTTGAAAACCAATTTCTCAGCATAAAGGGGATTTATTTGCCTGAGGTGGGCTATGTGCAGGGAATAAGACACTAAGAGAGGAGGTAGCAGTTCAAAAGGGAGGGGAAGAGTATATTGGATACAGGGAAAGGGTATTAGTCCCCAGAGTGGTAGACAAAGGTCTTCCTATAGATAGCAGAAAGAGACATGCCCCATGGGTAAATGGCAGTTATACAGGTACAAAGGAAAAACTCATGTTAGGATAAGGTGTTTAATATTGACTGATTGGACATGTTCAATTAGGCAAACTAAGAGGGGCTTTACTTTTCTAGCTAGAACTTGATAGTCAGCCTCAGGTCGAGGCAGACGACAAATAAGAAAGACCTTGGTAGCTAGCTTTGTTAATATAATTTCATGTTCTACTTTTAGGAAATCAGTGGGAATCGATAGAAATGCAAGGCTTGCCTTAGCCATGTAGGTCATGCTAGAACTGGCTAGAGTACTTCACCAGGCCTCTGTTAGACAATATCTTTGTGGTGTATGGTGTCGCTCACAATATGGGGCAGGGTCCTCCTGTATTCAATAGTAAAATTCCAATCTCAGAGTGCAGTGAAGAGACATAGGCCTCCATACATCTAACCAAAAGGTAGGTGTCCTCCTCTAAGAGTTATTATCTTTCCTTATACCCATTGGGGCTCCAATTTCCACAAAAAGGAGGTTTTGCCAATCTAGAACTGTAGATGTATAACCAATGATTCTGTATAGTATAAGTCAATGAGGACATCCTAAAGGAAAATCATGGCTGGCTTTTTACATTTTCTATTCCCAGAAGTCCTAGAGGTGACCATCCAAGATGATAGGTCATAGAGTCAAGCAGTTCTAACAAAATGTCAGTAGGCTACACATTGGGGATCTTATCAGTGGTGAGGAACAGAAAACACTTCATTCTAGAACCAGGTGAGGATGATTGAGAAGGTGAGAGGAAAGAAGGCTCTTCAGGGCTCTGTTGACTATGGTGCTGCTAGGTACAAGGACTGGTATTGGCTCTGAACCTCCAAGACCAAGTTCTCAGCACAAAGGAAAGTTATTTCCCTCAGACTGATAAATGTCAGGCAAGAGACAAAAGAAATGTTAGAAATTGAAGGAAACATGGAAGTCTGGGAAGTTTATTTGCCTTCCTATAGACAAAGGAGTCAAACATATCCCATAAGCAAATGGCAATTTATAAAGGTACTTGGGGAAACCACATATTGTAATGAGGTGTTTAATATTGATTGATTAAAGATGTTAATTTGGTGGACTAATGTTTTGTTGTTGTTTTTTTAATTTGGTTCTGGACCCTATTACTTTGATAGTTGGGTCTTTGTAGTCAGCCTTAGGATGATGAATGGCCAAATCAGGGAATAGAGCCTGGCTGTTGCTTTAGGAATGCAATCTACAGGTTTTTAGTAAGGCACAGGGAACAGGTAGCTGGCTAATGCTTGCCAGAACCATATAGGCCATGCTGGAGCTAGCTAGAGTCCCTTTCCTAGACCTCTTTTGGACAGCATCTCTGTAGTGTATAGTTTAACTCATAGTGTGGGGCATAAGTTTATTAAATTCATCCTTGGAGCTGTCAGTAGTAAACTGCCACTCTCAAATTGCAAAAGAGCTCTGGAGCTTGGCCTTTATACCTCTTAACCATAAGGTAGGTGTCCTGCTCTATCCATCATTTAGATGTCCTACTCTACCCATCAGAGAGGTATCCTACTTAACCCATCAGGTAGATGCCCTGTTTATCACCAGGTGGGTATCTTGTTTCTCATTGTGTAGGTGTTCTAACTAAAGTTAGCAGCAGTGGTTTCCTGGACAATTAGGTGAATAGTAATGGCATTATCTTTATCTATTCCTTTTAGGGCTTGTGTTCCCAAATTAAAGAAGACTTGCCAAACAACAACTGTTGCAGTGATGCCAATGTGACTGTTTAGTGGAACAGAAGTTGTCTTTGTAAAGGCAATTCCCTGGAGGTACATAGTTCACCCTGCTCACCCCAGAGCAGGGGAGTGCTTTCCTCTTCACAGTTAGAGCCTCAATAAGAGGGGGGAGGTCCTGCCCAGGAATTAGTAAGACTGAGACTAGAAAAGCAAGACACAGGCTTCTGTGGTGCTTTACCTAGTCTTTGAGTATCTTAACTAGAATGATTAAGCTTAGTGGTGGGTGACACAGACAAATGGCTCCAAGTGTGATTCAAATTTCAGACAATCCATAGCAGAAGAAATACTTTCTAAAGGTATCTATTCCCCAGGCAGGGAGAAGAAGCATGTAATACTTTGAAAACGGAGTGAATGTGAGAAGACAACATGGCCAACCACAAAGTTAGAGCATCTGATGAGAAGAAGGTATACCTAGCTTCAAAATTCATCACACAAGCACCTCCAGGGGAGTTTAAGGAAGTATTCTGTGATATTCGGTTGCTGGTTAACAATGATGATCTCCTCAGGAAAAGGATGGGACAAGCAATTGCTCAATATAACATGGATCAGTTCATACCCGTGAAGCTAGAAGGGTATGATGATCATGTTTTAGTTACAGAGCACGGTTACCTAGGTAACAACCGATTTTTAGATCCAAGAAACAGAATTTCTTTTAAGTTTGATCATTTACGAAAAATAGCATGTGATCCGCAGCTACGGCTTACAGAACAAAATTTAACATATTTACGAGATTCCTGTGATAGGGCTTTAAGAGCCTATATGAAACAGAATTATTCTACTGGCTTTAGTACTGTTTATGGTAAAATTATAAATGGGAAAAAGACCATTATTGCATGTATTGAAAGCCACCAGTTTCAGCCCCAGAAATTCTGGAATGGATGCTGGAGATCACAGTGGAAGTTAACCGTCACACCACCCACAGCACAGGTAATTGGAATGCTCAAGTCTCAAGTTCATTATTATGAAAATGGAAATATTCAGCTAGTTGTCCATAAAGATATACAAGAGTCATTAACTGTTTTCAGTGAAGATCAAACTGCGAAGGTGTTTATTAAGATCATCGAAAAGGTAGAAAATGGGTATCAGGCAGCAGTTAATGAAAACTACCGCACAATATCACATACAGCATTTAAAGCCTTGCGCAGACAGCTTCCAATTACCTACCACAAAGTTGACTGGAACAAAATACTTAACTACAAGGTCTCTAAAGAACTCAAGACAAGATCTGCAAAGACGCCAAGTTTAAACATGTTTAATAGCCCATTGTAGCAGTCTCTGGTATGTGTGGGCATAAAAGATTCAACAGGCTTTGCTCATAAAATAAATATGAGAGTGACTTATAAGAACGTTAACTTCAAGGGATATTGCTGAACCTATAACACTCTTTTGACTAATTCATGTATTTTCTGCCTTGTTGAATCAAGTGCCTATGTCACAAATTCTTGTTGAATCAAACACCTCTGTCACTCACAAATGGGAATAAAACCAAGTGAAAAAATCTCCCAGGAAATGTCTTTCTATTATAACTGGGTATTTTATTTTTTTCTAAGCATGATGTAAAACTTTTTTCTTTTTTAAAAAATTTTATTTCTTTATTTTTACACTCCAGATTTTATTCACCTCCCAGTCACCCCCGCCTGGAGCGTTTCACATCCCATACCTCCTCCCAGCAACCCCTGCACTCCTGCTGCCCCCACAAGGATGTCCCCACCTCACCCACCCCACAAGACTGATAAACTTCCTGGGGCCTCCAGTCTCTTGAGGATTAGGTGCATCTTCTCTGACTGAACCCAGACCTGGGAGTCCTCTGCTGTATATGTGTTGGAGGCCTACAGAGTTGCCCTCCTCCTTAGCTTCCTTCATCTTTTCCCCAATTCAACCAGAGGGGTCAGCAGCTTCTGTTTGTTGATTGGGTGCACATACCTGCATCTGACTCTTTCAGCTGTGTTTCACATCTGTGTCCACAGAACTGAAAAAGATCAACAGGCTGAAGGGCCCAAGTGAGGATGCCTCAGTTCCACTTGGGAGGGAGAAGAAAGCAATCACAAGGGGGGAGGGAGGGAGGATCAGGGAAGGAAAGGGGATGGGGGTGAGAGTAGAGGTGTGGTATTGGGTGAGGAAAAAGGACTAAAGCCCTGAGGGCCAGCAGAAAGAATGTAAACAGGCAACCTCAGAAGGAAGGAGGTTGGAAACACCCTCCAAAATGTACTATAGAGATCTGGGGAGTGAAAGACTCTCAGGAGTCAAGGGGGGGAGTCCTAGATGAACGGCCCTACAGTGGGGAGAGAGAACTTATTGTATCCACCTCCAGTAGAAAGACAGGGCATCAAGTGAGTGATGGAGTTGCTATCACACAGCCAAAGCTCTGACACATAATTCTTCCTGTCTGAATGAAATGCAGGGATGGAAATGGAGAAGAGCCAGAGGAAAAGACGGTCCAGCTTTAGGCCCAAAGTGGGTTTCAACTCAAGCGGAGGTCCCAAAACCAAACTTATTCCTCCATTACCCTGTCTACTTAGAACTCACATGTAACTATGATATACCAACCTTCCCAGGTTCACTGGCAGTTTTATGTGACATTATGATGATTAGGCCTTAAAGGAAGGCCAGGGGTTTTTGTTTTGTTTTGTTTTGTTTTGTTTTTTGTTTTGTTTTGTTTTGTTGTAGTGCCTGGTGTTTTTATTCAGCTTTGTTTTGGCTCAGTAAATTCGTTTGCAAATAAAACCCATGTAAGCATTTCTATTTCAGATAAAATATTTTTCTTATGATTGTCATTTATACTATATACCCATGACTCTGTGTTGGGTAGTTCGATAGAAATACACATAACTGAAGCCCTCCACAACTGTTGGCAAGGACACAGTTTTCTTTAAGAGTCTGGTCATGAGGAATTTCACCATGCTCTACTGAGTATATGGGCAATACATAATAGACTTGTTTCTTTTTGTTTTCTTCTTGTTCTTCTGTTGTTTCTTCATTCTCCTCTTCCTCCTTCAATTGATTCTCATCAGGAAAGCAATGTATCTACTTTTTCAAGGGGCATAAAAACTATGTTCAAATAAAGGGATTCCTTGGCAGAAATAAAATTCAGGAATAGAGATGATCTCTTCTTGTCTTTGATACAATGGTCCTCTAAGAACAAAAAATTCTAGCATTTTTTTTAAAAAAGGGAAACCCCCTGTTTATGTAAGAGGAGGTGCTGATACTAAATAAAGGCCAGGAGTCAATTGAAAGGTACAAGTGTGACTTCTGGGTCCCAAGAGGAAAAGAAGTGAGAGGGAGAGGAGGGAGGGAAAGAGGGGAGAGAAGGGGGAGAGCTTTACTTCCATGCTTCGGCACAGAAAAGCAGCAGTCATGTAAGGACCGGGGCAGCTAGGGCCTGTAGCTTCTGTTATGAGTGGGGGCCAAGGATGTTGGTGGTGGCTAGCTGATCCAAGCCACTTAGTTTAGGGTAGAGGAAGAGATGGAAATAGTAAATTGATAAGGGCAGGCATTTCCAGGCAGGAGGTATCAGCACTCAGCAATTGTGCCATGAAAGGGAAGCTGTAAAGGGAAAAGGTGATTGTGTGTCCTCTATCCACGGATTCAAGGGTCTCCAGTGGAACTGGCAAAATGATCCCTCCTAGAGCCAGGGTCTTGGGAGTGGGCATGGAGCAGTAGACTCCCAGAGCAAAGGCAGATAGAGAGAGGCCTGGTTGGGGCTGGCTGCAAGCAATCCCGGAGCCAAGCTAGAGCAAAGGTGGTTAGAAAAGGTATCCAGGTTGGGGCTGATTGTGATCAATCTTTGAGTTAAGCTGAGTGGGACAAAAAGGAGCTGGAAAGGGGCAGAGCATGAGCATAAGCTCTGTGCAAGGTGATAGCATGGTTTTAAAACTACATGCACCATGTTTATGTTTTGCAACCTTCCCTCCCATATAATGCACTGCTGTATCTCAGATTAATGAACAATATAAGGTACTAGTTGAGTTCTCTCTTGAAAAGTGTCAGTGGATTGGGTAGAATGTCAAGTTGATAGAGTTTATATAGTTTATATAGAAGGATAAAGTCATGGAAATGTATTGAGGAAAAATAACTAGCAAAAAGCATCCTGACACTGTCAAAAAATCGAACCTCATTTCAGAATCCACACGACTGTAAACTCTCTGAACCACAACATTTTGCAACTTGGAGAGGGGGATGCATCTCTGAATAATTTTAGTCAGAGAAGACTCTGAATTGCAACCCAAGGAGATGTATAGATGTAGGATGCAAATGAGGAAAATACGAGAACTATGCCATCACACTTTTTTTTTTTTGAGAGCTGGGATGCAATATGACATATAAAATACTTAGGAGTTACTACATGTTCCTTTGGAATCCTCTCAACATTGCTATGAGGTAGAAATTATTGACGGAAGTAGAAAATATCGATGGCAAGGAAACAGTAAGGAAAGAAACTCAGTAAGTTTCAAGGCTTCCAATTCCTCCATACTTTGCGCACCCTGGAGGTGCCTTTTAAATTGTAGACTCTGCAAGCCACAACACTCTAATCACTGATTAGAGTTGTAGAATCAAATCCCTGCTTTACCATTTACCAGCTATATAACTTTTGCCAAGGTTCATCACTTTCTTATCCTTGGCTTCTTAAGCTGTAAAGTGGGTAATGGGAAGATATATATATTTCTTTATTTACATTTCAAATGTTATTCCCTTTCCTGGTTTCCTGTCCATAAGTCCCCTATCCCCCTTCCTCTCCCCCTCCCCCACAAGGGAGTTCCCCCATCCAGCCCTCCTTACCACCACCACCCCAACATTCCCCTGCACTGGGGGTCTAACCTTGGCAGGACCAAGGGCTTCCCCTTCCACTGGTGCTCAACAACGCCATCCTCTGCTATCTATGCAGTTGGAGCCCTGGGTCAGTCCATGTATAGTCTTTGGGTAGTGGTTTAGTCCCTGGAAGCTCTGGTTGGTTGGCATTAGCCTGCTCATTTTCTCTCTGTGTAGCTTAGAACTCTTCAGTGGTAATGGTTGGTTTTGATGAAAAGTTTTATAGTGTCTGCAAATTTTCAAAGGATGGGGTTACAGGTAGTGTACTTGAGCCAAAGAACTTCTAATGAATGAACATCGCCTGACCACTTTCCAGAATCAGGTAAAACAACCAGAACACAAATGTGGAAGCAGGCATATTAGCATGTGATAGTCTAGCTTCCAAGAAATGCACACACAAAAAGTTTACTGTGATTCTGTACTATGTCAACATCAACTTCACCTAAATGCTTCCACATTTTTAAAGCTCAAGCAGAGCCTTGGGCTATGAAGGTTAGGATTCTGTTGATAGAGTATTAAAGGTGAAGTATTCTTTGGCATTTTAATTTGGTGAGGAAACACTGATTTTGGAAATAAATTAAGACTACCTATTTCAACACTGAGAGGAACAGAGCAAGGAGGAATTCTGGGTGTGTTTTACGATTGTGATTGCCCTGCACACTAGGGATCTGTGCGCTGACAGGAAGTGCTAATTAGGACAGTAGCCTTGAGCCCTCAGTTGAACCCTGGAGTAAAGTCAGTGATAACAGTGTAGTTAGGACATGCTTTCTTTTCATTTCCTTTTTCAATCATTCTTTTCTCAGACTAAGAAAAAAAAACAGCCTTTGAAAACAATCTGTTTTTTCTTTTCACTACTGAAAAGCTAGAGAACAAAGACAGTTGTTCCAACTGCTCATTTTCCAGCCTTGTTACAGGAACACTACAAAATAAAAACAAGCAGAGGTTAATTTTAGAGTTTGTAGATAGTGCACTAAAGAAGTAACTTACAAAGTGAGTGGTGGAAAAATTATGTCACCAGAATTTAAGATGGAAAACAAAAATGTAACAAGCAATATGTAACTTAGGAAGTGGCTGCTTTGACATTTAGGGAAAATTACATTATGAATGAATAAATGATATTCATGGATATCATGAATAAATGATATGTATGGAAAAAGTATTTTTAATGAACTAAAAATAAGAAGTTACCTTTCTATAAAACTCTTGATAACAAAGAGAAGTAGAAACAAGAAAATCTAGGAAACATGGTAAAAGAGAGGACTTTGCTATAGAAGCCCTACTCTTTGAACTCTATCCTCTTTTCAGTACAGAGTGCAAATGTAGCATCTCTTTTATCCTGCCTCTCTCAGTGGCTCTGTTTCCCCACACTGAAAACACTGTCTCTTTCAAATTCTTCATCTCAGTTAAGAGCCTGCAACTCTAGCACTTAACATTGTGGCAATTGCTATAGAATTTACCTCCCTCTTCCCAGAAATGCATGCTAATAGAGATCAAAGAGTGGCAGTAAACGAAAGAGTTCATGTGGCTACGTAGCTGTGGCCAGCAAGTGTCAAAATAGAGAAAAGAGTTTGAGGAGGAAAGGGCCAAAAAGGAATTTTAATGAAAACGAGCTAATTTGTAAAAGTCCCTTTTCTACATGTTTGCACCATAAATGGCAAAACACTCTATGAGTTTGTTTTGTATGGCAGAATTTAGCTCTTCTAACAACCATTCAAACAAAACCTATTTTTCTTAAATAGTTTAAAAAAAAAAACACAAGAAAAGGGAGATTTTTATTTTAAAAATATCCCGTGGATTTTCTTTGTTACTATAAAAATTACTTTCAGTTGTAAAAAAAAAGAATTGCTTATAGGTTCAACATCCAGAGGGCAAGACACCTTATCCTTAATTTCTTGATTCCATCAAAGTTACAAATTACTTTCGGTAGAAAAATTGAATTCATTTTTTCACCAGTTGTGGTTTTCATGTCCCAATTAAGTGGCTCTGTTATATGTCAAATTTTCAGTCATCAAAACAACTGGCTGATTTTGGCAGTCCATATGACTAATGATTTAACTCCAACGTATCAAATGTTTGAATATTTGTGTTTGAGATAAGCCCATTGGGTTCAATCAAACAAAGGGAAGGAGATGGACGTGACCTTTCTAGTACTTTCCTGAGGATATCCAAAAAGGGGGGGGGGGTATAACACAGTTTTTTTTCCTGCCAAGCCCAAAATATCCATCACTAAAGTTTTCTTTAAAACAATATACTGTCTTTGAATTTTGCTAAATTTTATTACTTAGAATTAAAGAATTAACGCTTATTAGAATCAAGTCTCCTGAAAACTGACATATTCAATTACATGCATCTGTTCTAAAGAACAGACTGTCTAGACAGAAGAATACCATTGTGGCTTAGAAGGAACATGATGCATTACAGAGGCTGTTTCTTCCGCTGAGTGACCGTTGGTGTGATTTGTGCTAGGAACACCATGTAATAAACTATTTTGTAGCTTCCCACATGTGTGTAGATATGAACAATCTCAGTGGCTATAGATATAAACAAACTGAGACTGCATTACAGCAATGTGGTGCTGATAGAGAAAAACACATAAGCCAAAGATAAATATGAAACACCAGCTTTAAAAAGGCAAACTAAAAGCAAACAAACAAAACCAGATTAATATAAATTAAAGCCAAGCAAGCATCCAAACTCCATGGAAGAAGGAATTTTAGCCTTTGTTCCATGTTCCAAGGACACTAACAACTGTATTTAGGGTAATGAGCATGTAGTCATTTATTCACATGTACATGGAATAAGAACAAACTGTTGGCTAGTTATGAAAAAATGAAGCATCTGTCTTGGGAAACATCCTTACAAACAAAACCATACTGAGTGCATGCCATATGCAGCAAATCAGCTTGGCCACTAGCTTCTAGTAGAAACTTACAAAAAAGCAACCCCTACATTTTTAAAGGTTTAGGCTTAAATGTATGTCTAGCACTTCAGCAAGTTACAACACAGAAGACATGTTCGATCATGTGAAGAATCAGAATTAAATTTAATTTCCCCCAATAGGAGTTTATGCAGGCTATAAATCACATGCACTTTACAAAGCCCCATGGCCAGTATGTGCGAAAAGGGTTCTGTCCCCCCTACCTAGCCTCTAAAATTGGTTATCGTTTTAAGAGATTTGAAATACAATCATTGCCAATTTTCTGGTTTTCATGGCTTAGAAATCTGAGGAGGCAAGGGTCCATTTCTTAGTAAATTTGCCTCATAGGTTGAAGAAGGAAGACAAAAATGAAAGGAGAGGGCATGGCATATGGTGGTTGCTAAGAAACATGCAACAGAATACAGGCTGCCACTTAAGAGTAACCAGAGGGGGTATGAGCTACGATATCATCAGCCATCATAGTTCTGTATTCTGGCCCAGCAGGGACAAGTGCTCAGGGTGAAATGAAAAGGAAAGCAGTCTCATTAGGACAAATATGAGAAGACCTGGACAGGGAAATGAAAGGCAGAGGCCCTTCCAACACTGAGGGCGGCAGCATTATGAGCACCCTGAAGGGAAGGCTCACTTTGGGTTACTTTCCAGTAGGTAAGGACAGGGTTAGGAATGACTCACAATCTGCTGTTTGTTCACCTGGTAGTAAAAGCTGTTCTTTGAAATACCCAGACCCACTGATTTCATTAATCAGAACTCAATGAGTCAACTACTGTTTCTAGCTTTATGAACTCTGTCAAAATAGAAAGTCACTTGAGCTTTGATTAGCTAAAGTACATAGACCCCAAACAGCCATAGAGCTGATATATTATATGACAGGCATGACTGCCACAGCCTAGAAATAAGTTCAGTCTCTCACTTGTGGCAAATCTGGGTGAAAGTCCTGATATTTCTACTTGGTTATTTTAGGTAAGTTATATACTGTCTTTAAGTCTTGAAGTACTTATTGTCTTTTATAGGGAAAGAGTCATTCATCCTTGATTGGTGTTTGTTTTTAGGGTAGCACTATTTTTTTCTATTTATCTTGTTTTATTTTGGAGAAAAACCCAACCTAATGTCTGCGTCTAGTGTAGTAATCAGAATCCCAACTCTTTCCTTTCTCTCCTCTCTCTCTCTCTCTCTCTCTCTCTCTCTCTCTCTCTCTCTCTCTCTCTCTCTCTCTGTCTCGGTACACATAAACAGAAACAGACAGACACATACTGAGACATACAGGGACACACATTGACACAGAGACATGAGCTAGAGTAAAGTGGTCTAATGCATTCATAATTAGAGCAGGCTGATCATCAGATCCTGCTGTTGAGATTTTTAAATACTAGTTTATGTGTTCATATATGGCCAGAGGAAGTCACTCTTTTTTATTTGATGATGAAGTTGGCAGAGTAGCTGTCAACCACATTTCATATCATGTGGATATGTATATAAAACTGATATACAACAGAAGAGAACAGCATTGGCAGTGAGGATATACCAAGGTAAGAAAAAATGCCTTGGCATTATTCACATACCTGACCACCTTCTCTGTTCTCCAGGACAACCCTGATTATTACCATTCAAACAGCTTAATAATAAGTTCATGACAGCATGTAAATCCTTTAGTGTAGTGTCTTGAACAGAGGATGCAATACATTTTTACATATTTGTTTGAGTAGGGGAGAATCATGCTTCCCTTTTCATTCATAAGTGAGGATATAATTGGAAGAGATCTTCCTCCACCCATTTGTCAACTAAGCCCTACACTAGGTGACATACCCAGAATAGACAAATGGGACACAGTGTGACTCCAGAGCAGTGATCTGCCATTGAGTAGCACTGATGACAGAGACCATACTTGTCCATGTCATCTGGTTCACTGAAACAATTTGTTTAACTGCTCTCATGTTCTAGCCTCTATCCACATGGACTCATTCTTGCTGGCAAAGAGTTCCTAGTTTCTACTAAGTCAATACAAACAGCAGAAAGAAAACATTGTATAAAAATATTATAAATTCTAGATGATGGCTCTGCTTCTGTCACTTTCTCAAGTCTAAGGAAAAGTATCACTTAGGGAAAGGTCATAAATGGACTTTCTCTAGGATGAGATGATTTTATCCAGTTACAGTTACAATGGGACCAACCATATTATTGTTTTATTTAAGTCTGTCTGTTACACTGTGGAGAGACTTAGAGACTATATGGACAAATTACTAATATTTGCCTCATGGATTGTGGCTAAACTCTCAATATATCAGTTTCTTTAAGCATTTCAAATTAACTGAAGATCTTGGTACAACTGACAATATCTATGGCTATGTCCACTACCAGTGCAAATCCTAAAGCCAAGGTGCCTGGGAATTTTTACTAGCTTACTATGTCTAAACTCCTGAATTTTATACATTTGACTGATATTTGAATTTTGCATGAAATGTGATGAATTTAGTCTATCACCAAATAACTCACACACCTATACTCACATTCCTAAGTGTAATGAACTTTTCTAAATAGTATGGTTGGTCCCATTGTACACCATTCTATCATCTTTCTAACCATACCCATTCATCCATTTCAAGGCTCCATGGGTAGCCATATTATTCTTCCTCCATGAGACAGAGAAATTATTTTCTATTTATCTATCGACAGGATCTTCCATTTGTCTCATGCCAGAGGTTTAGAAACTCTTTGCGTTGCTTGTGCAGGCATTTTATGCCTCACTGTGGACCCTATCAGGCTTATTAAAAATATATCCCTAACAAGAGTTCTGATGCCAGATGCAATTTTTTCATTACTTTGAAATCGATTCATAATTTGCTAAATGAGAATAAGATGAGTCGCTATGGAGATTGAATAGGAGTTGATAGGTGATTGAATGAGGGAAGAAAGGGCTTGGTGGGGAGCCACGGTTTTGGTGAAATGATGCTGATAGCCAGATAAGAAGGAGGCAAGACATGGATGCTTTGCAGCTTTGAGATTTGACATTCAGTTTAGACATTAATGGGCACAGTCTCAGGAAATTATTAAGGGTAGAGGTGATAGAGGAAAGGCTAAAGAGAGGGAGAACATTCTCAGAGGTCTGCAATTGTTGGGGAATGTGGTATCTGAGGGAGTGACTTAGTGGTAAAACTCCTGAATCCATTCCTTAGGATCTCCCCTTTCTTTTTACCCCTTAAAAATAAGTTATAAGAAGAGATAGCTGAAGGCAGGTTGATAAGGATTAGCCTAACATTGAGAGTGAAGGCAATGTCATACAGGACAAGAATTCTTTAAGGAATTTGAAAGTCATGTAAATTTGAAAGAATAGTTAGTATTCAAAAGTTGCAAATTTGTACTTGTTTAAGGAGTACATGAGTGTTCTTGCTTCAGGCAAAGGGCACAGGCTATAAGAAAATTGAATGTAGTTACCAACCTCTGAAACCTTGTTGGATAATTCTCATAGATTGAAATTTCTTCAGATGTTTACCTGATTTGAATATTTGGGACAATTACTAGCATCTTTAAAAATATTTTTTGTGATATCAAATGTACCTTGTCTTGGCTTACCAATTTATCACAGTTATAATTTACTTCATATCTGATAAATGATTATTTGCATGGCTTATTTAAAATTTTCCCTCTCCTATAAACTCAGTTATGCATGGAAATGGTTCTCACTCATCTATTTCCCTTTTGTTTGTATTTGTAGTCTACAGATTATGTATCACTGTTTGCAACCCTGAACATGTACACTATTTTACTAGAAGGTGTGTACAACATGCAATTAATGTTTTCCTACAGCTTTTAAAACTTCCTCACATCATATTTACATTTCTTTAAAACCATAACTATGAACAGCTAGACATGATATTTTAGAAAAAAAAAGCAGGAGTGGGGAGTTAAAGTGGGTCAGTTTTAAAGCTTCTGAAATCAGTTTAGTGAGCTAAAGATGATAACCATTCATGAGATCCTAGAGGTCCAAGTCATTAGGAGCTTATATAGCCTTGCTGTTCTGGGACTAATATAGTTCCATTGACAACTGTTTCCAGCTTCTCCCATGAAGCTGGCCTTTTTGCTGCTTACCATTGGCAGTGCCTCTTGCATAGCTACCTCATTGTTCTTTGGTCATGGACCTTCTAGTAGACTGTCACAGTCAATGCTCAGAGTCAGAGACAGCAGGGGCAGCACAGTTAGAACTTGACTGTCTCAGGTTCATGTTCAATGTATATACCTTTCTCATGGGACCAAAAAAATTAAATACAAAAACTCACCTTTTATTTATTAGGCACACTTTGTGGAGTTCAAAGTAAAACAACCAAATGGAGACAGTGATTCAAGAGCTAGCATTAGAGTATTATATGCATTGTCGAAGAACTCAGAAAAAGGTCTGGACTAAGGATAAGTATGTATTTTTAGAATATCGATGACTGAACTTGAATTGAGATGAACTCTTGTCTTAGTTTATATGAATTAACTGAAATGCTACCTACTACACCTGAGAAAATGTTAGGAATTAGCTAGTCCCTGAAATTCAGTAGAAACTGTAATCATTATACCAAAGTGATTAGAATAGAAGGCAAACAAAACAAAACCAACGACAACACAAACCAAAAATGATTTAAGAGACAAATAAAACCAACTTCAAGATTATGAATACATTAGTTGATTGCCATATGTATTATGCCATTCAAAAGAATGGCCTTATCCATAATGTACAATAGATGCTGGGTTGTAAGCTAGGCAAGAGATCTGACTGAAAGTATTTAAAACCTAATTAATGAAAGCTGTGCTAGGATTACAAGGAGCCATTCTTTCCACTTCTCTGCAGTCAGCTCTGCATGGTTCTCATTTCTTCAGAGTGGATTATCCCTGATGGTTTTAGGACCATCCTTACTCATAACTGCATTATGCAACATGTGGAACATGATGCATGTTTCCATCACCAGAAATACCTCTGTTAATAGTCAACATTTTCCCATTGTCTGTTCCAGGCTTCTCTGAAATTTCCACCAAGTATATTCTTCCTTAGAAGAGGACTGTGTCCAAGCTGACAAACTTCAGACATTATATGAAAGAGGAAGGTATAAAGGATCTCAGCAAAGATGTAATAACTACAACAGGATGACTGTGAAGAGAAGACCAGGGTTTTGCCATCTAATGCAGGCTAGCAGCAATGGCATTTTCTATCAGCTTGGTAAAATTCAAACTCTTAAGTCTTATCTCAGGCTTACTGCTTAAGAGTTTAGCAGGGCACTTTACAAGCACACAGTACAGGCCATAAATTGATCTTGGAGAAAAAAAGAATGCATTGAGGAACAGAGATGGCCACATCAAAAATGAAAAAATAAAAAAGGAGTAAAAAATTTTTGGCAAGAACTATTCTAGAGTAATATTCTAGTCACTCATTCCCAAAATGCTTGGACTTGTGATTCAAAGTGCTCACAGAACTGTTTCCAGCCAACATTCAACCAATCAGTTTCCATCATTCTGCTGAGGACAAACAAGCTACCTCCATTTAAACAAGACTTAGATTATTCTCCTAGAAATAATTTGACTCTACATCTCCTCTGGATCACACGTGTTCCTTCCAACTTCTCTTCTGCCTCCTGCACTTACAGACATCCTTAAATTTTTGTGAGATTAGAAAAGTCCTTGATTGCTGGCCATGGTGGCACATTGTAGAAAGAAGTACCCATAAATTCAAAGACAGCTTGGAAAACAAAACCCATTCCTGGTAGCAACCACCCACTGAGTTTAGTAGACACCAATTAGATGGAGATTGGTCCTTGGAAGAACTGCTACGAGTTCAAAGCCAATATTATAACGTCCTGGTGAACAATGTAAGCATATGCCTCATGGGTACCTAGTATCATTTTCAAATCCATGACCATCTTCAAACTTAATGACAATGAAAAGTTCAACTTCAGGGTTGTCTTGTGGGAGAAGTGGTTGAGATGTCAGTTTTTACTTACACGTGTATACTCTAAGCCAACTTTGTTTAATGGGAAACTAGTTCAGAATGTGGGATGAGCACAATGGTCTTCCCTTTTTGCCACAGTAATGGCAGGTGGTGATGCTGCACCCTCACCAAAAATTGTGAAATGTCAATGTGGAATTTGTTGTACTATATAGATAAACTTCTTATTTAAAAGTGTTCACTGAACAAAAAGTGAAAAAAAATCATGCCCATTGTTGACAACCTGTCAGAATTTTCCTCTCTGACATCTGCAGAAGCTGATGAAGCAACGTCCAATTCCCTACAGATTTTCCATTCCTTTTCTTGAGCCTTGCGAAGCAAGTTAGCTTTTCTTGCAAACAAGTGACTTCACATGACAACAGGATTAAGAAAGTCTTTTTTTTCCCCTGTAATATGCCAGCACCGGTATAGTACTGTGACCCAATGTATTTTTTTTTTACTTTGCATACTTCAAATATTCTTTTAAGCTTAGAGATCTTGTCTAAGTTATCCACAGATCTTATGCTTCATGTTGGCACCTGAAAATGTGCTAATCACAGTAGTTTAGTCAAAGAGATTTCAGAAACAAAAATAATAAAATGCAGGACTATCTCTATTGCTCCTTAAATAGTCCTGCAAGGAGAAATCATAGAGACCAGTTGCTGAATATTTTCCTTGGCTTCCAAAGTGTGCAGATTTCTGTATCCCTTGTAGGGAACTGGTGCCCAGGTAAGGAAGTTGTTCTACATACAGTACAGTTTGCTAATTGATAACAGGTTTTTCTTTCTTTCTCTGACCTCACCATTCAGAATTTTGATACTTACTACAATTTCCCTTCATTTAAAAATCCTCAAAGGATTACATTTAACATGTTCTGTTATAACACCCTTACTGGCACTACGAATCCCCTTGCATCTGATAATGTCTGTGTTAGAATAGGTGTAAGGACTTTCCTTCTCTGTATGAGCAGTCCCTCTCTCAGGCGCCTATTGATTCTGACCTGTATTTGTCTAAGTGGTTTTTGGGATGCCAGGAGCAATAGATAAAGGACACTCTCATGGGAAAAGAAGTATGGAAATTGAACTCTTAAAAGACAAATGAGTGCTAAGCCCCCAGCTTTTGTGGGTAAATCTCTGGAAGTCACAGTTTTGCTAAATGCTGGAGGGAGTTGGTTATGTAACTCAAGGAACAAATGGGATGTTATATATTTGTTTGGCCAAAAAGACTGTCTTCCCTAATAAGCAAATTATTGATTATAAACTGTTAGGATTCCTTTGGAGTCCTGTGGCCAACCATATTATTCTGTCTGCCTTAAATGTCTCCTATGTTCCCATGCCAAAGACCTTATGAAATTTCCACTGGAAAAAAATGAGTAGCAAATTTGGGTCTCCGTGCTCATATATAATTTCAGATTTCATTAATGGTTATTAAGTATATGCCCTGAGGATGGATAAAATTCCTCATATGAATGGAAAGAGAATTGAATTTATAAATAAGGTGACTCTGTTTTCAAGGACTGTTCATTAGACATATCCAGGACACATTTTAAAAAGCATTTAAATGAGAGGTGTTTAAAATCTCACGGGAATAAAGGCAGGCCATGTTGGGAAAAGATAGTCCTGTACAAAAGTTCTAACAATGACTAAGTCTGAAAGATTCTATTGTGTCTAGAGTTTGAAAATGAATTTTCCAGAAAATTTTAAAACATTATAAACAATTTCAATTTGTGGCTTGAGAGACATGTATTTAGAAAATACGGACTGATCTATTTGTTAGAAGCAAACTGGATGCTAAATATTTTTGGAATGTTTTTTACTTAATAACCATTCAAGAATCATGATTGTGGATGTGGTAAAGGAAGCTACATTAAGTAATCTTGACTATGCAAAGCCTCTTGAAGTTTTAGGTCATAAAGAAACATAACAAAGCCAATGTATTTTTCGTAAGACTTGTCAAAAGTCCAAGCAAGCAATTCAAATCCTCTTTAGTTCCATTCCAAATCTCCTGAAGACTATACATCCATTTGTATGGTTATAGTTTAATGAGAATAAGTATGCAAAGACTCTTTGAAATAGGCATTTAGGTTGTCAAACTGAATAAAAAAGAGCAGTTGGATTTCGTTTCACTTTTCATGTTATAAAAGCAAATGAAATACTTGCCCATGTACTGAATTTCCTTGGAGAGATGTTGGCAAACTGTACATACTTTAGTATCGGATGAGTTCTCTGATATCTATTTATGCCAAAGGATCTAGAGTGGTGTAAAATATTTAAATTATGTCTCATGGTATTTTTTGAAATTTCGTCTTTAAATAAAAATAATTCTAAAATGCAGAGAAACTTGAGATCAATAAAATGTTCCCTGCCACGAGATCATTTATTCATTTCCTGAATGGAAGGAAGCATAAGAAGTGATTAGCCCTTTCTCTGTCCTCTGTCCCTGTCCCCCTACCCGACTCCCCCTAAAAAAATGTGAATAGCTGAACTTGAGGGACCATGGATACCACTGATAGTTCCACAATTGCTCTAAGGAGAAAAAGTACACATCACACACACACACACACACACACACACACACACACACACTCACAAAGGAAAAGAAAAAGGTGAGACTTACTAGTCCAAACCTATTATTATTTCATTGCACAATATATCAAACATAATTTTAATTTTTATTACTTTCCCAGGTAGCCAAAGTTCAGAGGCTGAGACCAAACATATAAATGAGCTGGATTTGGGGCAAACTTGAAACTATTTTTTCTTTTAAATTTGATTTTCAAAGATGTTTTCAACCAGGTGGTTGCTTATACCGGAAGTCCAATTCCAGAGACACAGTTGGAAAAGTTTGAAAAAGTCAGGCTAATGCTAAAACAATTTGATACAAAAGAGTAAGAGTGAAAATGATAATAAACATTCTATTTACTTGGTTATATGGTTTAAGTTTGTCAATTGATAACTTAACAGAAATGCTTTGGAAAATAAATAAAAGGCAATATGAATTCAATACTAAGAATTCATTGTTCTACAAAGCAATAAAAAAACTTACTTTCCTCCATGAAGCAGGAATAAAAAGTAGAAAGTGAAAAGCAAAATGTTCAAAGATTTTCATTTCTCATTGTATAGATTCTTTGTTGTTACAGAGTTGCTAATCAGAGACAGTAAGTGGCCTGGCAATGAATAGGGGAAAATGAGTTTTAAAAGCCAACAACCTCAATACTAAATGATGCATTCATGTAGCTGGAGCAGGTTACTAATTTTGTTTTGTTCTGGTTTTTGGTTTTGTTTTGTTTGCTTGTTTGTTTCTTTGGTCACTTCACATTGAGCATGAGAAAAAGAACAGATTTATCCCTGATTCTTGGCAAAGACATTGGTAAAAGGCAGATCACCATATAACCAAAACAGAATCCCAGCATCCCTAAGCCAGAGGTCCTTATCAGCATCATAAAAGCTCAGGTGGCAGCTGTGGAATTCCGGATGAGCTAATAAATACGGAGCAAGCTAGGCTCCTTCAGCAGGAAAGAATGTCAACAATTTCCTAGTGGACTCCTGAGAGTGCCTTGTGGTCCCATCTCCTTATAGTTCTCAGAGACACAGACACATAAGCAACAACTCAGTAAACTAACAAAAGAGTTTCAGAGATTTCAGAATGCCAGAGATGGCTTATTGACCTAAAGAAATTCAAGGACATTCTCAAGTTTGGACAATTAGTGAAAGCGGGGGTGGGTATCCTTTTTGTTTTCTGTTGCCGAATGATTTCCCATACATCCACATGCTTAAAAAATAAGAAGTGGGAGAGAAAGACAGCTCAGCAGTTAAGAGTGCTATTCTTCCAGAGGGCCTAGGTTCAATTCTTAGCACGTACATGGCAGCTCACAACTGTCTGTTACTCCAGTTCCAGGAGATCTGACATCCTCCCAAAGACATACACAAAGACACAATACCAATGCGCACAATATAAAACTAAAGAAATCTTTAAAATAATTTGAAAAATTACAAGGAAGCAGAAAAAGTAGGTGTTCTTTATAAAACATATCCAATGAATGGGATTTATAAACTGGTTTTCTTTTTATTTTATGTGCTTTGAGTGTTTTGCTGTCATGTATGCATGTGCACTACATATGTGAAGTGGCTGAAGAGACTAGAAGAGGCCATCAAATGCCCTGGAACCGGAGTTGCAGATGGTTTTGAGTCATTATATGATTGCTGGGAACTAAACCCAGGTCCTATATAAGAAGAGCTTAGGGCTCTTAAGCCCTGCGCCATCTCCCAATGAATGAAATTTTACTGTGTTATGTGGACCTGTTACCAGTTTCCTTGATAATATGTTCTTGCATAGCAAATTAATTACCAATGTATAAAGGATATAATCATATTCTGTACATATGTATCTGTGCATACATATTGCCTCACATAGAGAATTGAAATTAACACTATATAACAAACAGTCATTTATAGTAGAGGGGGTTTCTGTAGTCCATATAGTCTTTTTCAGAAGGAGAAAAAAAACTTGTGCTATTTACTTACACAAGGTTTTACAACAAGTTCCAAAACTATATGATGATAAATATAGTATAGTAATATATATGTGAAATAAAAGTAATGCATTGTTTAGAACTAAGTAAACATTCATAAGCAGCTTTTCATTCTTGGAAACATATTTCACATAGAGTAACAAGACTGATTTTTATCTATTATGCTAAACCATGTAGTGGATAAAAATGACAAGTAAATCATGTAGGCTCTGTAGAGTCAGAGAATTTGCAGGCAGAGAGAAGGGCCTTTGGGACTACACAGTCTGATTCTCTTGCTTCACAGACAGGAGCCTGAGATCATGGACATTCCTATTACATGAAGTCATGCACACAAGCTCGGGTCAAGGCTCTATGTATGTGTGCATCATAAGAAGGATATATACGTGCACACAAGTACTCAGAGAAAGAAACGACATGCAAAATAGTGCAACAGGAAGCTGTGGTACTGTTTCATTTCCATTTTCTTTTTCCTTTCTTTTTTTTTCCAGAGAAGAAAACTAACATTGCACTGAAGAGAAACTGCTCAAATGAGAAGTCTAGCCTTTCTCTGGAGGGCTGAACACTCAGGTGTCAGATATGGACTTCCAGATACAGTCACAGTAATAGGAGGAAAGAATTCTCTTATAAAGATGCCTGGAAATTGGCCAGGACACTGAGTCCAAATAGTATTGCCAGTCTATGTCTGAGTTGTACTTAGAAACTAACTGGGACATTCTCATTCAGTGTGTGTGTGTGTGTGTGTGTGTGTGTGTGTGTGTGTGTGTGTTGTGCAGGAGTGCTTAGCAGTTTGTGTGTACTCATGTACACATGTACATTGTAATACTAAAGGTCTAAATAGATGTCTTCTTTCATTATTGTCCACCTTGCTTTCGAGGCATCTGGGACTCACCTATTGGGTGAAACTGGATAGGTATTAAGCTCCAGAGATCTGCCTGTCCCCATAATAGAACCATGGATACATATTCTGTATATTCTATTTCCCCATAATAGAACTATGGATGGACCAGGCCTGACTTTTTACTTGTGTTCTGGATTCTGAAGTCATAGCTTCATGATGTGGCAAGTACTTTAGTAAGGCATCTATCTCCTCAGGCTTTTGACCTGTTTCAAAGCCTTCTTCTTTTGACCTGTCCTTGCTGTGAGTCTCAGAACTCAGTTTCTCTGTTCCTCTTCTCATTGCCTTTCTCATTGCTAGCAATAGCTGGAGGACATGATAAAACCAACTGCTGGTCCAACCTTCAGGCTTCCAGATTGAGGCAGTGTGGCTAGGGCCTCCAAATTTTCATTTTAACAAGTGTCAAGGTGTTGCTGCTCTTAATGTTACATAGATCACAATTGGATATAACACATTGCACATTTGCAAATTAGATTTGTAGAAATCAGATTATTGAGTTGATAAATGAAAAAAAAAACACTATCTTTCTTTTTCATCCTCCCTCCCTTCCTTTCTTCAAAAACAGCTATCATTGTGTGAGCCAGGCTGTTCTAGAAATTGCTATGTAGGACAGGCTGGCCTGAAACTAACATATAATCCTTAGGCTTTAGCCTACTGAATGCTAGTATTAAAAGTATGTGCCACCATGCCATGCTGAAAATGACACTCAATTAATTAGAATCTATAGCGGGTGTGTACGTTTGTCACCTACAGATGAAAGTGGTGGCAAAGTGGGAGGCTTCAAACATTGCCATCAGGAAAATATTGACAAGTATCCATTAGAGAAACTTTCCAAAGAGGGGTTTAAATGATCTCCATATGCAACATCAATGGGACGGAATGCCTAACAAAAGCAGTTACAGCGATAAAAACCTTGGTGAATAATCGCTGCAATTGTTGAGGTTTATGTATGTAGTTCCAAAATGATTGGAGAGTTTTTACAAGTCATTTTCGGGCCAAATTAAGTATTTCTGAAGCTATCTCACTAGAAAGGAACTTGTTGATTGTTGAAACTTTCCATCTTGCTTCTTTATCTTTAAAAGAAAAGTACTGTATGGTTTAATTTTTATCTTATGTGTACGAGTGTCTTCCCTGCATGTATGTGAGTACTACTTGCATACCTAGTGTGCATAGAGGCCAGAAGAGAGTGTCGGATCCCCCTGAAACTGGAGTTACAGATGATTGTGAGTTATCATGTGGAAAACTGAGAACTGAACCCTGGGTCCTCTCTAAGAGTAGCCAGTGCTCTTAGCCACTGAGTAACCTTTCCAACCCAGAAAAGTATTATCCAGTTTAAACTGGACATTTTTATTCTTGGATTTTCCTTTTAATGGAACTTGTCTAAATGAGCAAACAAATAATCTGCTCAGGCATGCTGTTCTGAACAATGCAGTTATTTATAAAATAAAGTTTCTATCTTGTCATAGTTTAATAAAACAAAAAGATCATCTCCATACAGTTTTAAGAGCAACTTAGCAGCTGCATATGTAGCAGAGTACTGTGAAGGCTTGTTTCCCCAGTGTAAGGAAAAGCTAGGGTGTTGAGGTAGGAGAGGGTGGTTGTGAGGGGGAGCATCCTCATAGAAGGAGGGTGAGGGGGGACGAGAGAGGAGGGACCCTGGAAATGGGCTACCATTTGAAATGTAAATACATAAAATATCCCATAAGAAAAGAAAGGAAAAACTTTGCTTTCGTCCTGAGAAATGGCTTTAAACCCTATTAAGGTCAATCCACTGCACCTTAATTTCCTTTGCACTTTGCATAAAGCACTGGCTTATTTTTCCTCACAAGCTACACAGTAGCCATATTTGTAGGTTGGTTTCTTTATTCTCAGCATCCTCATCTGAATCTGTAAGCCACTGACAGTTTTGTCAGATTTCCAAATGGTCCCATATCTTCTTGAAAATAATATTTAAACAGTAACTACCAGTATGTTACTAGCCCCCAAATGTAATTAAGAGAGATTTAACATCTTGTCAAGCTTTAGGAAAACTTGAAAAAACTTCTTTCCCCTTCTGCCCCTGAAAAAACTTAAGTTGAGAAAATTTAAAGAAGGCAAGTCACAAATTATACCCATCCAGTAAGCAGACAAAGTAAGCTATTTAAAATATGTACACGGTTAATTAATTTTGCACTGACAGGCAAATGGTTACAGATGTTCCTATGAGATAACCTTTCCCATTTTGAGTCTTATCTTGTAAAGTATTTCTTTCCTTCTTGGGAACTCTGATACTTAAACAATTCTCTGTCTTTGTCTCTGTGTTTCTGTCTCTGTTCTCTGTCTCCCTGTCTCTCTGTCTCTGTCTCTCTCTCTCTACTTTGTGTGTATGTGTGTGTGTGTTTGTGTCTGTGTATGTGTTTCTCTGTGTTGCTGCCTTTCTTTCTCTGTATGTGCACATGTCTCTATGTCTCTATTTCTCTGCTTCTCTGTCTGCCTATCTCTAGTTCTCTCCTCTGTTTCTCTCTCTCTCTCTCTCTCTCTCTCTCTCTCTCTCTCTCTCTTGGGCAATAACAACACATAAATACACTGTTCTAATTTGGTAAATTTGCTAACTATAAAGGAATGGTTGAAATGCTGTCACCTTTCTAGGAAAATTTTTGAAGTTATGTGAGAAGTTATTCCCATTGCCAAGAAGATATAATTCTTTTTGGCAATACCTGTACTTGGCATTACAGTTTCATATTTAAAGAAGATGGAGGAAATGGTGGTGATGGTGGCTGGAAGCACAACTTTGATGTGGTGCATCTAAGCTGTGGGTGAAATGACTATTTTCAGAGCTTCCCCTGCAATGTGAAGGGGTTGACAACAGGGTCACATAGATAACCAAATTACTTTCTGTAATGATGTGAGATGAGTCCTTCTGGTGGTGTGACCTTCGTCCCTTTCTTCCTTCCCCTTCAATCATGTCTCTTTCACTGCTTGCACCACAGGATGCTCTCCTCTAGTCTTTGGACTATCTGAAACCTCTCCTCTCCTTACTCAGAAGAAAGCTCTGCTTCTCCACTATTTCCCTTCTCCAGTTTTCCCCTAGATGTCTATGCCATTCACTTCACCATGCTTTATGCTCTATACTCAAATTGCTGCACCTGGGACAGAAACTCAAGTCCCCATTTTCTTTTTTTTTTTTTTTCTTTTTTTTTTTTTTCCGGAGCTGGGGACCGAACCCAGGGCCTTGCGCTCTCTAGGCAAGCGCTCTACCGCTGAGCTAAATCCCCAACCCCGTTGTTTCTTTCTTTCTTTTCTTTTTTTTTTAATTGGATATTTTCTTTTTTTTTTTTTTTTGGTTCTTTTTTTTCGGAGCTGGGGACCGAACCCAGGGCCTTGCGCTTCCTAGGCAAGCGCTCTACCACTGAGCTAAATCCCCAACCCCTCAAGTCCCCATTTTCAACTGTTCTTTGCATGGACAAGTAAGCACTTGTGTTTTCCTCTCCAGCAGAAGGATCTGTGTGGATTGTAAAGTATAACTTCTGTGTAGAGAGAAAAACTATTCTGAACAAGTGTACTCACCTGCCAACTGTATTAGTCAAGAGCTGTAAGATGGAAATGTGAGCTGGACGTAGCTGACTCCTAAAGACAATGGACCTCCTGAATGAGCTCTGGGTTGGTCAGCCATCTGACCATGAGCATCAACAAAATTCTTCTAGTTGAGGTGCAAATGGCCACCTCTGTGACATCCTTAGACAAACTAGGAAGCACTTTCCCTAAGAATCTAATTTTGGGTGTAAATGGGTCAAAAAAAAAAAAAAAAAAACGAAACAAAACCTGTCAGCCACCAAACACAAAGTGTGTGGATAAAGTTCTAGTCAGGGGAAGTCTAGTCAAAGTGAAGGCTTCCTTTATGGGCAAATACAAGCACATACTGCCTTTGAGAAATGTGGGGTTCCACCATTCTGCAATAGTTCCTGCGAACATTGCACTTTGTCTCTTCCTTTGCCTGCAATCTTTAGTACAGTTCCCTGCATTACAAGTAGAAGAATGTAATATTACTTACATTTCTCAGTCAAATACTGGACAACAATTATTTTCTTGGATATGACCTGAGTACCATAGAAAAAAAAATTGACATTTCTTTTTATGTGATCTCCACAAACTGCTCCAATACAGGCTTCTTTGCAGATGTATTGTTTGGAAAGGAGGATGTAAATAGGAGTTGCCTTTGTCTTGTGGAACAAAACAACCCAAGCCAAAATGACTGCACTGTTTTGCAGAAACTGTTTGCTTTGCTCTAAGTGCCTGTGACTCCTTGGGAAAGTCAATAATTGCCTTGCTTTCTCTTCTGTCATGAGTGGGATGCATAGAATATTTACACCAATCAATACCTCCTGCCTTGAAACAAATTGTCTCAGCTCTGCTATCACTTTTATTTTCTATGAATGACCATATAAGTGCCTGGGAATGGCAGGAAGCTATTATCTTATCACACAGCCGAGATCATTATCTCCCACTCAGCAAAGCACACAGCAAAGGAATAATTTCTTTTACCAAAATGTAGATTAATATTTTTAAGTGAATTGCTACAAGAGTCTATTGATGTGGATCATGTGCTCTATTCCTATTTTTTATGATCATACACTTCCACATTTACTTTCTTGCGCACTATTTTTTTTTCTAAGTGAAATATATGTTGCTTTTCTTAATTGGTAACAAATTATTTAATCCAGTGAAACCAGGTGCCCACAGTGTCTTATTCTCTCATCAAGTACATGAGAGTGCTGGCTATTGTTAGGGCTACGTTTATAATAAAACAGAAATCAGGTGGTGGAACAGAGTCTATGGAATCCTTTGTAAGGCTGTCTTTCAAGATATCACTACGGACTCACGGTCTCAACTTGTGATCAGGATGAGACATGCAGATAAACTACACAGAGTGTAATGTAGAACACAGAATTTATTGCAGGGTAAAGTAGAGCCAAAGATGTACATTTTAGGGAGAGTTTATATTATTTCTAAAGCCACTAGAACAAGCATCTTTTCCTCAGGGACTTTGTTCAATTCAGGTGATTGACAAGCCTGTTTGGATTTCCTGCTACAGAGGCAGGCAGTGGTATGTCTTTGTTCTTTATCATAAAGCCTCCTGCTAGACAGGAATCTTGTAAGGCTTATGGCTCCTGGAATCGGGTTTAGATAGTTATCTATTAATGACATTCTGGGCAGTTGAAGATGTCACATTTTTCTCCAGTCCGGGCCAGAGATAGGATTCACGTCTCATTTCTTTGACCCCTCTAACAACTAATTGTAGTTCTTGGTTTTACAGAATATTGATTATGAAGGAAGAGTTTAACTACAATATCCCCAAAGTCTGTTAATATTTAACAAGATACCTAAGGCCTCCATGTGGCTCTCATATGTAACTCTTTGTGAATAACGGTAATTGGGTATTTCTTTTCTTTCAACACAATTTCAGTGGAAAATACAGACAGTTCTGGACCTGGCTTGCAGATAACCCTAAATTCAACATTTGTAATAAGATGTTTTAAATTTCAAATTAATGAAATCTTGGCTGTGCTCCACTCTCCTTATCTAGAACCCTGGGTGGGCATAGTGAACTTCTTTGCCTCTTCACTTGACCATATGAGTTCTTTTGGCTCATGAAATAGAGAAGTGACAGTGTTCCAACCAGGAACCCAGGCTTCAAGGTTTCTCCTTGCCTTTCAGTCTGTTATTTTGCCATAGGGGTGCCTGCCTGGGCTAGGTTGTTTGTAGTTACTCAATGACAGACATTTAGAGCAAAGCTCGCCCAAAGCCAAACAAGAATTAACTTACTCTCAGTGGATTGATTGGCAGATTTGGGAGATGTAATAAATGATGCTTTTTTTTCAATCATTTAAATGGTAATGGTGACTTGTTTTGTGGCCTGAGCTAGCTCGTATGTCCTTAAATCACTATTATAAAGATTTAATTCAAAGCACTGATTGATAGCCATCCATTTCTTGATCTTACTTTTAAATTTGACACAGCATCATATTCATATTATTCAATGCTATCCCAAGAATTCTAAGACTAATAGAAGGAAAAGTTCCATCCTAAGAGAGTTTGAATAAAGGGGAAGGTCCCTCGGTTTTTAGAGTCTCCACTGGTCTGTATGTAAAACAAGAATTAAAATAAGTAGGGCTGGGAAAATCCCCCAGCATTTAAAGCACTTGCTATTTAAGTAATATGTACAAAGGCATCTATTTAGATCTCAGGAACCTCTATAAATGTCAGTTGGGTGTGGCAGTTACCTATAATTACAGCTCCCTGGAAATGAAGACAAAGGATTCAAGAGCAAGCTGACTAGAGAGACTAGGAGCAAAGGTGAACTCTGGGTTCAACTGAGAGAATATATACAGCAAAGAATAAGGTAGAGAAAAAGTTTCCCAACATAAAATGGATTCTATATACATGTGTGCATACATGTCACACAGACATACTCATAAAAGAGAAATAACAACACTTAAAATATTTAGATTGAAAATTAGGAATCAGTTGATGAAACATGTACTTTGTCCATCATGATATAGTAACACTAGCTATTATTAGAGAAAATCTATGTATGCATGAGTTGTTCTTTCTATCTTAATTTCTCTTTAACTTTTCATTTTATTTTATTTTATTTTTGCTTATTTTTCTGACTTTGCATCCATAGCCTCTCTCTCTTCCTTGCCTCAAATCTTCTGAAAAATTCAATTAACAGGACTACCAATCTAAATGTTTTCCATGTTGAACTTCTTTCTAGGCCTCTGAAAGTTCCCCATGATGGTACTGGATAACACCATTCTTACTGGCCCTCATCATTTTAGCAGGCTCTCACACATACTCAGTAATCACCATGATTTACCCCACTGAGTCCTGGCTAACACTTTTCATCCTATAAGAAATGCTAGGCACAGGGACACACATTGTTTGAGCTTGCATTCTTCCAGCTGCTGAACATTCTAAAGAAGTATTCATATACAAGTACAGTTTGGTGTGCAGATGTTGGTGAATAGATTACAAAGACCTCCATGGTAGCACTGAGGTTACTGAAGAGTAAACTCAATCTGGGTCATTTTCCCCCTACTTTTCCATTGCTAAAAATGTGTCATTTAGCAAAATGGGTTTCAGTATTCTTACAGTGCAACATTGACTTTAATATGTACTTTAATCTATCTTTAATTTCAAAGAACAATACTCTGAGATACAGTGTGGCTGCCCAGATGACACTTTTGGTGATACAAGATGCAGGTGTCCCTGTATTCAATTTAATAGCTAAAAGAAATGACTTAAAAGTAGTACAAGTTTGATCAAACAATATGTTTTCCTTCCATTTCCGTGCCTGCCTATACTCCCAGATTTAAGACTCTATTTGCTTCTACTGAGAAGATGTTGATTATGGTTTCAAAGCATTATAGACAAAAATGTTGCCAATTTGGGCTTTTAAGAATTCTAATTTGTCACTCTTAATGTAAAGATGTGAAGAGCCAAGAAATTTATATGAAACTGGAGGACTGATTTGAAAAATAAGCATGTTTTTTACATTTTTATTCGCACCCATCATGTGACAATAAATGGATGTTTTTAAAAGCAAAATTTATTTTCTGAAGAGATGGCTCAGTAACAATGCTTACTGCTCTTCGAAAGGACCCAAGTTCAGTTCCCAGCATCATTGTTGAGCTACTCACAACAGCATCTTGGATCTAGCACCTTCTTCCAGCCTTTGAAGGCATTTGCATTCATGTGCACAGACACACACACACACACACACACACACACACACACACACACACACACACACAAGCACACATACATAAACACATGTGAATAAAAATAAAACTATACTTTAAAAGTAAGATTTAGGTAACAATTACTAATGAAAAAGCTAAAAGCTGACACTAGGAAGTAAATTGTCTAATGCAATTGATTGCTAACAACAAAGAATATAAAACAACAACAAAATAAATAAATAAATCAACACTCAATTCCTATAACCAGAGAATCCTGCCTTAGGGTCTGAGCAGGGCCTGCACTAAAACACCTTCCAACAGTTGAGAGGAGACAGGAAGAAAACTGGATGATATAAACAAAAGAAGCTAAAATTATACTATAGATGACCTATCATTTTGTTTCTGCCTTATGTAGGGGTGGTACTGATGTTAAGGTCCTGTTCCTCAATTGGTTCTTGATCCGTCAGTAAAGAAAACCATGCGCCAATTGCTGGGTAGGACTTCCAGGTCCCTGGAGGAAAAGGAAAACTGAAGGAAAGGAAAGGGGAGTTCGAAGTGTTTTGGGGAGAGGAGAACCAGGCAACCATGTGAGGTCTCAGGAAGAGTGGTAGGCTGTGGCAGCACCTATAGGTGGTCAGAGATGTCTAGCAGAGACTAGAACAACTGACTGACTAAAAGTTAGAGCAAGTGGGAGGAGTAGAACTAAGAGTAATGACAAGGGTATATATTCCAGGCAGGAGATAGTAGTGCCCAGCAATTGTGTCAAGAAGGCAAGTTGAAAATGAACAACTGTTGTGTGTGTCTGGGGATTTAAGGTTAGCTGGGAGGGGGCTGGTAGTGTGGCTGATTCCAGGAGTAAAGGCAGGTAGTGCAAAGATAGACACAACAGCCTCAACTGAACCAGTAGCCAACCCAGGTTAGTGGCTCTCAAAATTTATACATATATTATTCTAATGGGGTGAGTTTGCTCTCAGATGACATTTTTCAATGACTATGGACATTTTATTTTGAGGTAGGGTTATACTATATAGCCCAGGCTGGTCTGTAACTCATGATCCTTCTGCCTCAGCCTCCTGAGAGCTAAATTTACATGTGTGTACCACCAGACCCTGTTTAGAAACATTTTTGGTTGTCATAGCTTGAGAAGGTACTAGTGTCATCCAGTGGATTAAGGATGTACAGGAGTCTACCATAGATTCTCTCTGCTGAGCACAGGAAAAGTACAAGTATCAAGCTTGACCCAGAGTTGCTGAAAGATTTGGAGATTTATGGTGAATTGCACAGCATCTCTCTATAAAAACAAGCAATTCTCACACAATAGCTGGTATGGCCTGTATGCAGGAACTAAACCAGAGCATTGAGATAAAGAACACAATGGAATAATTTTAGATTGTCTCTAAAACCAGTAGAGGCAAATTCAAATATCTTTAAGGATTTTCTTCCAGGAAAGCAAAAACAAAGCAAAACGACTTCTTTTAATCTAATTCAGATTAAAGAATTATAAACAGAAACACATTTGGAGTGGAACATTGACACAATGATATAAAAAACAGATCTCTCTTGAGGTTCAGAGAACATACTTTGGGTGAAAGTAGCCTTCACACCCCATATCATTAATCACAACCTCTAACCCAAAGCTATCCTTAATCAGCCTGCTATAAAAACTCAGACTTTAGTAACTTTATTCCTTTAGAAACTTTTATTAGCATCATTCATTAACATTTTTATTAACTTTAGTTATTTCTTTTAAGTTTATAAATACATTAGTAAACAGGGAGACAATCTGAGCATGTGGCTGATTATTTTTGTTTTTTTATATACTATTTTCACATTTTTCAGCTTTTTAAAATTATTATTTGTTTACTTTATATCCCTAGACAAAGCTTCTCCTCCCTCCTTTTCTCCTAGTCCTTCCCTCTTACCTTCTCTCCTCCCATCCATCCCTTCATCCCTTCTCCTAAGAAAAGGGGAGGCTTCCCATGGATATCAACCCACCTTAGCATATCAAGTTGCTATAGAAAATAGGCACATCTATTGAGGCTAAACAAGGGACACTCTAGTTAGAGGGAATGGATCCAAAGGCAGGCAGCAGGGTCAGAGACAACCTCTGCTCCTGTTGTATGGGTCCCATATGAAGACTGAACTACAGTTCTGTTACCTATGTGTAAGGGGCTTAGTTCTGTCCCATAGATGTTCTCCGGTTGGCAGTGACTGAAACTATTTTTAAACTATGTTTAAGACACTCCAATGCAGTAGAAAATGGCCATAATCACTTAGTCAATAAATATTTCTCAAATAAATTTATTAAGTTTTTGATACAATACAAAATTTCATATTGGTTTTAAATTTATGAATATAAGTGGAAAATTATAAGAGGATTTGACCATTTTGTGAATAATATTATACTCTTTAGATTATTTTCAATTCTCTAAATAACTTAGGCATTTAAAACGTTAATTATGTGAGAATATTTGAAAGTTTAAATGGAAAAGTAAATATTTGAAAATCTTAATGGTAGTAAATTGAAATATTTAAAGTTTAAGAACTAATGAAATTAAATGCACACATTTATTAAATAAATAAATATGTTTATTTGATTCATAAACTCTGCTAAAGTTTCTAAGGAAATTTCGTATGTTGAAGTTATATTTGCCTAATTTGATAGGTACTTGAGCAGAAGAAAAAAAAACTGAATATAGTGTCCTTCCTTATTATTGTAGACTAGAATGTATAAGACGTTATAGCTAATTAAGTTTATAAATAAGAACAAATGTTTGCATTCAGACAAACTCAAATACAATCCTAATCCAAACTCTCTATGAAAGCATATGTTCTCATTTTATACTAAAAGCTAATAAAGATATACACAGAAAAGTAACTTATAAGTTGAACCCAAAAGTTCAAGGAATATTTGGTTTTATAATTTTAGTATACTAATAGCCATTTAAAGCTTACATAAACACAAAGACTCCTTGCTACCCAAAGAAAAAAATGAACATAGAAATACTCAATTATAATACTGAAAAAATCATCAGTAAAACAAGTCTTATTTTTTTAGCAATCAAAGATTACTATTTTCACCAAACAAAATGGATGAATCACTTTAAATGTGCATGGACACTGTTGAACTGTTGTGGAAGAACACAGAATCACTTACCTCTTGTCATCCTATGTCACTAGTCCCACAGAGTGTCTGAAGCCCACATTGTGTGCAAAACGGAATCCACAAAGTGCTTTTTGGCCTTAGGCAAATACATAATGGTTCTCACTATGGCTCTTTCTTGAAACTTAGCCACTGTTGCAGACATTTGAAGAACATTAGTTCTGAAAGAATCTTTAGTATAACAGCATTCACTCTCCTCCTTTTTTTTCCCAAACAAAAAGCCTCACTTTTTTTTTTCTGGAGAGGAGCCACGGCTGGGAATGATACCTGGGAGGAATGCTAGGTCTCCATCCAGAGCAAGTTAGAGGATATTTCCAGGAACTTACTCACACATTCTGTCCCAAATGTTAATTCATTAGGGCTCATTCCACAATATTTGCCATTTTTATACTGATAATCCTCAATGGAATCTTTAACTTGTAGAGTAGAATTGTACCAGAGTACCATGAAGCAAGTAGATGGACAGAATATATTTTGCAGGGAATTATAAGTGTATGAAATATACTTTTCCACCATAATTTTCTACTATTTTCAAATGATTTCAAGCCAGTGCCATCCAGCATTATGGCATGCAGAGGTCTATTATTTTATTTTCCCTTTCTGCTGTGCCTATTTTCAAAATGTATGCAAATACTCTGGTACATTGCAACAGTTAAAATTGGTAGTTTAGGCAGGCTCCATAAGAGTATAGAAAAACTAAAGTAAGAGCTCACCATTTTTTAAAAATCTTGACGTCAGAATAAATAAATAAATAAACAAACAAACAAATAAATAAGTAGAAAAACAAGGCACTCTCCATTTATCATAAAGCCACAAAGCGCCATCTATTGGCAATTTGTGTATGAGTGCTATAAAAGTAGTATCTCCTAATAAAGACATTTGATTTTGAGATAAGGGAGAAGCAAGCGCTGTCCTTTGTGTCTGGAATTCCCTTTGTCCCTGACACATGCCTGCCTTCTGAAATTCAGAGGTGGCAAGGCTTTCTTCAACATTAAATCTCTCCCATTTCTAGTAGAATTTAGTTTTCCTTTTTTTTCCCCAAAGAAGCACATATGAACCAAAGGTGCTTTGTGTTTGGCTTGGCTTTCAACAAATGGCATTTCTAAACAAAGATCAAATTCAACTCCTTCATGTTCTTTCCCCATTCCTGTTCTTTCCAATAAAGAGATTAAGTTCAAGCTTGCCAATGAATTAAGTCAAGTACACAGAGACTTTGACTCTTTGGATGGATCTCCATGAGGACTAGAAAGAAGGAAGGAAAAAAAATAATGGAGCATGAAGCATGCCCTTTACTACTCCCTAGCTTCATGCTGAAATTTGCAACAGCATTAGGGGGAATTGATTTTTGTACATTCAGCTGAGATGAAAAAGGTGAATTTTTAACCTCTCCTATTGTTTCTTTTGATGAGCAGGCATGAAATATATTGATATTATAGCAATAATATAAATATATATGAAACAGTCACTTTAGGGTTTTCTTTTCTTGTCTAAGAAATAACGAAAAATGCTGAACTGCCTAATCAGATTCACCACTCTAAAGAAGCTCAAATGTCATCACTATGGCAACGTGTCAGCTCAGGTCTGCTCTCATCTCTTCACTCAGACTTGTCATTGCTAATGAATTAATGTGGCAAACACAAGAAAAACAGCTAGCTTGGGGCAGTGAGGAAGTGTCTCAAGCCTGAAGCCATTCATGTATCCTACTATGCTAACTTTTCATTTTCTTTTCCAAATCTAATTACCTTCTGAGTTCCTTTTCATACAATGGGTTTCACTAGCTGGCTCCTTCAGTGTCAGGGGATACCATGTTGTAGAGCATGGTGGGAGATGATAGGGATCCTTTGCAGTTGGAATCTCAGAACTGGGAAAACTTCAGAGGAGTTACAAAATAAAGGTGAGTTTAGTGCCCACAGCAGTGGGTTAATTTTAACTCATATTTGAAAAGGTATATAGAAGATTCTCTAGTCATTGGAAAAATCACGTATGGACAGCTATAATAAAGCTCTTTGATAGAACATGCCAATTCTACTGTTTATGCAGGCAGCCAATTAATTTGAAATCCCAGAAGAACTGTCACTTTATCAATTATATGTCTGATATTGCTTTCCTTATGAGAGGAAAATTAATCTGCAAAGCTGGTTCATACATTTTACTTTATCCTAATTAACAATTTCTTTTTATCTTTTCTTAAAATTGTTTAAAATGTTTCTGAACTTTTAAAAAGATTCATCTTAAATATCACAAACTTAAGTTTGAGTCTCTACTTAGGTTTAGGAAAAGAGGCCAACTGAACAGAATCTAATTTACCAAAAAATGTAAATTTATGAATTTGTCTATTTTGGATTTAATCACTTTAATGGTTTTGCTTTTGAAACATAGTATCTCTGTGTAGAATAGGTTGGCTTTGAACATTGGCAATTCTGCCTCAGCTTCTATAGTGATGGGATTATAGATATGCTATATTATGTGTGGTTTATATAGTTATCTTTTTAAATAAATAGGGAGGAGCTGGAAAGATGGTTCAGTGGTTAAGAGCACTGGTGGTTTTTCCAGAGTCCCAGGTTTGATTTTACAACTATTTGTAACTCCAGTTCAAGGGATCTGATGTCCTTATTTAGCACTTTGTTCATGTGGTACATAGACATTGATGTGGCAAAGCATTTTACACATAAAATAATAAAATATGTAAATGAATAAATAGGGAAATTAATATCATCTTCGGTAAATTGGCAGAGGTATTGTGTATGTGAATGAATGCACATACATATGCATATGTAAGCTTTAAATTTGAACATATCCTGTTTCTCAGCTGTGGTAGTTTCAATATGATTGGCCCATAGAAAGTTGTACCGTTAGGGGGAATGACCTTGTTGAAGGAAGTGTGTCACTGTGGGGGTAAGCTTTGGAGGTCTCTATAATTGTAAGCCAGTCCCAATTAAATGTTGTCCTTTATAAGAGTTGCCTTCATAATGGTGTCTCTTCACAGCAATGAAACTCTAAGACAGAAGTTAGTTACAGGGTCTGCTGTAATAGAACTGACAATGTTTTTCTTTGGAGGAATGTGAATTTTTAAACTTTGGAAAGCAGTGGAATGCTTTAAGTGGGGCTTAATCTGACATCCTAGTAGGAATATGGAAGATATTTTTGGTGAGGGTGATTTGAACTCTGAGGCCATAGCTTGAGAGATTTCAGAGGAGAATTTTAGCTTACAGCTTAGAATCTGTTCTTGTAATATTTTGGTGAAGGATGTGCCTGCTTTTTTGCCATTGTCTGAAGAGTCTACCTGGGGCTAAGGTAAAGAGATTTTGATTAATTGCCATTGACAAAAGATGTCTCAGAAAAGCGTATCATAGACTTTGTCCTCTGGTTTATTCTCATGAAGAGCCTTTTCATCAAGCATAACAAGCTAAGAAAGGAAAAATACAAAATGTATGGTTGAAGTAATAAAGGAGCATCAGGAAGCAAGATGGAGCTAAATCCTGTATTGCAGGAGATAAACAGATTAAGGGAGTGGTGTCTTTGCAGCAAGATCCCACCCAGCTAAGTTCATTGTTTATGTTTGCCATTGGATGATGAATAATTATATCGTGTTAGTCATTATTAATAATTGGTTATTGTTTTCATTTGGACATTTAATCTGGAATGAACTACAATCCAGAAATGGAGGATATAGACTTTTGATCCAGATTTTGAAGCATTGTCGCCACAAGAAGCTTTGGCATGGCATGGTGGTACATGCTTTTAACCACAGGAGAAAGAGGCACACAAATCTCTTATGTTCTAGGCCAGCCTAGTACAGAGCAAGTTCCAGGTTAAAAAAAGAAAGCTTAGGTACAGGATTGTTGGTATACAACTTTAATACCACATCAGGAGATAGAGCCATGCAGCTTTAAGGTATGTCTACAAAGCAAGTTCCAGGGCAGCTAAACTTAAGCAATGAAGGTGTTGGAAAACAGAAAATGAAAACTCCTGCTAATGTAATAGAACAAGTGGTGGGGGGTGTTCCAGCCCCAGCAAGCAGCAGAACTTGGCAGTATCAGCCATGTGGCACTGACTTTCGAGTCAATAATAGAAAAGATTACTGAGACAGTTGATGATGGTCAGCGGGAGCAAAGAAATTAGCAGTGATTAAGAAGCGACCAGCATCACAAAGGTGATATTGTCTAGGAAGTGGTTTCTGAGGACACAAAGAAGATGTGTTCCACAGATAACAAAGGTGGTACTCCTTGCTATAGCTGGACTTGTTAATGTATAAGAGTCACCCAGGTGGTACTTGTTTTGAAGGCATGAAGGGGTCCATGAAGAGCAGCTGACCTGGGCACCATAAGAGGCCCTGGAAGGCCATTGGTGAAGATGCAGACTCAGTTGCAATTGATGGCCCAGGACTGAAGGGGTCATGGGAATAGTTGAGGCTTGGCACCATGAAGAGAGCCTATGAGAGGCTATTGATGAAGTTTAGTTGCAGTGGAAGAAAGCAGTGTTTTGGAGATGCCGGTACCATAAGATGACCACCAAGAAGAGCAACAGTAGTGGAGTAGAGTGAACTAGACCCTAGAGTGTTACAGAGGGCAGAATTGGAGATGTGATCCAAGCCCTTTAGAGGAGCCTAGAAGATCATGTGTGGATCCCAGACATTAGAACAAGAAGGTGTAACATCGAAGTTGCCTTGGAGACCCCAAGATGTTCAAGGGAACAGAGCTTGGAACCAACAGGCAATTTGCTGAGGAAATATGCTAAAAGGGAGTCGAACCAGACCAAGGAAAAAATTGTGTTGCAGTCAACAAAACTGAAAGGAGTCGGACATGAGACATGGAAATTCAGAATTTTGGAGTTTGGCAAGATGGTTTTGTGTCTTACTTTGGTCCAGCATTTCCTCATGATGACATTTTGGAATGGTAATGTATATTCTGTGATGTTGGAAGCATAAGATCCACATTTTTATTTTTATTTTATAGGGGGTTACAATTAAGGGATTGCATGAATTGCAGAAACTTTAAACTTTGGACTGTTAAACATTGGTGGGACTGTTATAGACTATGGGGTTTTTTGAAGTTGGACTCCATGTATTTTGCTTACTGCTATGGTTAGGTATGGCCCCATAGACTCATGTGTTTGAACAAGTCTGTGGGTGCCAGGGAGTGGAATGTGGTAGTTTGATAGTCTTGGCCCATGGAAAGTGGTACTGGTAGGAGGTGTGGCCTTGTTGGAGGAAGTGTGTCACTGTGGGTGTGAACTTTGGAGGTTTCCTCCTATGTTCAGGTTATATCCATTGGGGAAGAGACCCTCCTCCTAGCTGCTTGAAATCAGGCTTTCCTCATTGCCCTCCAGTCAAAATGCAGAACTCTCAGCTCCTGACCAGTACCAAGTCTGCCTGTGTGCTATCATGCTTCCTGCTATGATGATAATGCACTAAACCTCTAAAACTGTAAGCTAGCCCCAATTAAATGTTTGTCTTTGTAAGAAATGCCTTGGTCATGGTGTATCTTCATAGTACTGGAAATCTTAATGAAGACAGAAGTCAGAGAGCAGCAGCTTTGATGACTTCCTCTGCAGATGCTGTGATTCTATTAACTAAGGATGTGTGTCCGTCTTTTAGTCTCTTCCTCAGCTTAGGGTTTTCAGTTAATTGATGCTCCAAAATTCTGTTTACTATAACTGAAATCTTATCTCCTGGAATCTGCAGCTATGTAGGTAATCATTTTATTTTCTAGTTATATTTGTCTTCCTTTAAACTCTGGATTTCATTGTATGTGGGTATTAGTTAACTGTGTTCTGATTTATTAGAAACTTCTTAAGAAATCAAAGATGTGGCTGTTGTACCCACCATGTATGTGCTCATCCATTCCAGTTCTCTTATCCTTAGAGGGAGTAAGTCTAGAATCTTCTAAAATTCTATTGAACTCTTTGCAATTAATATTTTCATCTTTTTAACATTTAAAATTTTTAAATTTTATTTAAAGTTAAATAACTGAAATGGAAGAGTAGTATATTTACAAACAACATTTTGGCAAAATTTAATTAATCCACAAATCATGCCATGTTAATTCTAAGAAAAACATGAAAAAACCTGATAAAAATCATTTCCCTTAGTGGAAGAAGATAATTATACATAAAGTATATCTTCATTATATGAATTTTATACTTAGTCATACCATCTTCATAATCAAATGTTTTAGTTTTAGACAAATAAACCAAATGTTAAAAATTATATTTAATTGGAGTTGTAGTTATATATATTAGTGATATACTGATGACACCATAATTGAAAAGATAATACTAGATAGTTGGATGATAAAGAGGAAAAACCCTCAACTTCTTAAGAAATTGCAAGTTTTTAGTTCCTTTCTCAAGTTCAGAATTGCTTTACTTGTATGTTCTGGAGCCACTGCAGTAGTTTCCATGTTAGCAAAATCATGCTGGAGACAACTATGGTCTTTATTTTAAGATTTTGATAAATTTAACAAGATAAAATTAAGTTGTAGTGAATTTGAAAGTGAAATACTAAAAGTAATACATGAATCTTGAAAAATGAATCACAAATCCAGTATAATGTATTTCAGAAATATAAGAATGGCTCAATCACAAGGTTATTTTCCTATTCAGAAAACTGCACAAATATTTTAGTACAAAACAGCTAACTAATATTAATGAATAAACGCTTTCTTTTGCAGTAGACAGAGACCCTTAAAAGAAAACCACCATTGGTCAAAACACAGAAACCAACTGAGTGTGAGATACCTGTCCTCAATCGATGCAACTACATCTCAACCCAGAGTGTGTCCCTGAAGACAAGGTGGAAAGATTGTAATCACCAGGGGAAAAAGACTTCTGCTGTGAGATAGTGTCAAGTGTCATCTAGATAGGACAAGGTGACTACACCCATGAAATCTCAACAATGTGACAGCCTAAAGAAGACCGGCATGATAATAATACTACTTCATATAACAACATGAATGGGAAAAATACCACAGGGCCCCACCCCCACATGAAGAGTTGTAAGAGACTCATGTCTGATGAGAGATGGATAATCAATCTGGTTTTCTCCAGGAAGGAGCTCCCTGAGAGCTCAAGAGGTCAGTCATAAAAACATATGCTTATAAGCAACACTAAATAGGTTCAGTAGGCTATATTTATACTTTTGTATGTATGCATTAAAATAGTAAGGAATATGACATTAAACTGAGGAACAATAGCTTTTAGAAGCTTTTAAAAATTATATGATATTACTACTACTATTACTACTACTACTACTACTTTTACTTCCAATACTACTACTACTACGACTAAAGAATAGAAACAGTACCCACTGATGTCTCATCATATGGGCACTCATCTAAAACTGAAAGCCTACAGGGATGCTCTACAACAGGGCTGCCCATTGCAACTTTCTACAAGGAGGGAGATGAGCTTCATCTATGTTGTTCCATACAGAAGACACTCACCACATAAAGCAAGAGAGCACTTGACAGGTAACTGGTGTGTCTGTAGAGAAGATTTTAAATTTGGCTACATTTAAGAAATAACTTATGAAGCTGGGGAGTTGGCAGTGGATTCAATCCTCTTTCGGTTGATTCAGATTCAGTTACTTGTACTCCTGTGGTGGGTCACAACCATTCTTAACTCCAGTTCTGGTAGATCCAGAACTCTCCTCTAACGTCTGTGTGAATCAGGCATGCATGTGGTACACACACATACATGCAGGTAAAATATTCATATACATAAAATTTGAAAAATCGTCAAAAATTAATGTACCAAAAAAAGAGTCACTTGGAGCTAGTGGCACCTGTATGGTATAGCCCAGCCCCTAGGAATTTTTTCCCAAATTCAAGATGGAAATTTAAAACATTATTAGTAATGGCTTAGTATTAGTGAGAACATATTTCTAAGATTATAAATATGTATTCATCTAAAACATTTATGATTTTATCTCTTTGAAAATTTTGATTGTATAAATTATACAGATCACTGGAATTCAATGCAAAATTTCAATATATATACATACAATGTGCACTGATCAAATCCAGTCTCCCTTTATTTATCTCCCTACCATCAAGCTCTAATACATATCTTTCTATAAGCAGATCAGATTTTACTTTCTAATTTCTACTTTTGAGTATATGCCCAAAGAAATGGGATCAGTATGCCACAAAGATAACTGCACTCCCATGTTTATCACAGTGCTATTCACAACAGCTGAGATGTGGAATCAATCTGGGTTCCCAAGCATGTATGAGTTTATAAAAACAATGTGGTTAGATGTGAAAGAGATATTCCTAAGAAGACTAAAAGACATCAAACATACCACAAAATTCTGTCTAGAGAACCCAAGAGGTGTCACATTTGGAAAACCAGTCTTAAGAATTTGTGTAAAGGGGGAGATAAATGCATGAATAGTATCAATGTATGACAGCAATATCGAAAGTATGAAAAGAGCGAGAAGTAATGGTATTCAGAATAGCAACCAGAGAAATTAAAAACTTCTTTTAGATATCAGAAGCAAAAGGATATATTATAGCTTATCCAGAAAATGATAGCATAAATCTACTGCTGAGAATCATACAGATGTCTTGGAAATCCCTTCTCTTCCAACTTTTCATATTAACATTAACCACTCCCTCCAGAAAGGAAAGCAAATACCACATTAGGAATCTGTTTCAGCTCGTTTTAACAGGACCATTATACTATGTTGATTACTTATTTTCTACTTCTTTTTTCTGGGCAAAGAATCCAAGGTGTGTTGAGGTTAAGTAAACTGTCTAAAATGTCATGTGAGAAAAAAAATGGTGCTCTGGGATGACCTCTTTCAACAAAGCCAGTTCCATGACATTAAACATGTCTGCCTGTGTTTATTTCCCTTATCGCCTTTCTTTTCCACACACACCTTGCTATATTATCGGTATCTCGATGTCTTATTTAATACATCTCCTTTGGCATCACAGAGGGCATGGAGGCCCAAACTCTTAGCAACCTTTGAAAAAAATGTCACAGTCTGCAGTTGATGTGGGCTAAAACATCATCTAGAAAAGGAAGCTTGTGTCACATTAAACACAATTGTAAATAAACATCCAGAATGCCATGAGTGATTATGAGTGCACAGACTGGAATACCTCTAAATAATTAATAAACATTATTATTAATGGCCTTTTACTTATTGAGAATATATTTCTAAGATGATAAATATATATTTGTCTGAAACATTTATGATTTCATGTCTTTTTGAAAAGTCTGGTTATATAAATTATACAGGCCACTGATTCTTGGGAAGAGTTATCTTGGAAACCAGCATATAAATTCTAATTAATGTAGACTTGTTCAAGAGTTTCAGAATCATTTTCAAAGTTTCTTCAGAGCAACTTTAAAAGTAATAAGAAATGTAGTCTTATTGGCTATCTTTGAGACAATAATACAAAACAGGAAAATACAGTTCATCATGATAATTTCTAAAATTAACTTACCTTTGAAACTATGGGAGATCAGATATGATTTGAATAGACTATATGTAAAATAAAAGCCTTACATACTAAAGGGTGTTCGAAGCACTTTCAAGGATGTTATAGATGAGCATAAATGGATCTTTATTATTGTTCAACATATTTTAAGTTTAATAATGTTTTTTGCTAAGAAAACATCGAGACTCTTTTTTTTTTTTTTTGCTGGGGTGGAGGCTCTTCCTCTTGGTCTACAATGCTTTGTACTAAGTACTAAGTACTTAATACTTTGTACTAAGGAGCAAATAACATGATGAATCTGTTGGGGAGGGAGTCTAAATAGCATTCAGTGTTGGGGCAGGAAAAAAGGATAAAGTTGAAAAGAAACAAATAAAGATTGAAAGACTGAGCTTTCAAAAAAGATAAAGGTTTGACTAATGTCACCATGCAATAGAAAAGAGAGAATCATGATTCCAAAGGACATATATGAGAATTTTTTGTATATAAATAATTAAGACATATCTAAAGTTAATTTATCTTTGATACTCTGGGAGAGCAGCTATAATTTGAATAGAATATAAATGTGATAAAAGGCTTTCAGTATAGTACTTAGCGTATGAGGATCTGTTGGTGCATGCCTTTAATTGTGGCACTTAGAAAGTGGAAACAGAAAAGTGAGCAGTTTAAGAACATGCTCAGTGCTATAGTGTGTTCTAGGGCAGCCTCAAAGTGACCCTATAAAAAGAAAAAAAAATGAAAGGAATGTAGACATTGGATGAGAAAGAATAAGGGAAATTGGAAAGAAAAATGCTTAGAGTCTGGATTGAGAACCTTCCCTTTAGAAACATTTTCACACTGAACACAAACATGATAAAATCCAAATTAGTTTTTATGAATCTCTTCCAAGTACTGGGGAGAAGAGGGCAAAGAAGACAGTTGGTATCAATGTGTTTTTATATTCTGTTCAAGTGTAATGTTCATTAGTTGTTATAGTTGAAGTATGTCCATACATTACACTGAAAACCTTCATGAGGAAGCATAGCACTAAATATCATAGACTTATGAAGACATTATGAAAGCCCTTGCGTCAGAGAGAGATGTTACACATCTGTTTCCACCCGCCAAGAGACTATACCATATACACCTCTAAATCTAACTTCACCTTACTGAAGCCTGGCAGTCCCATCGATTTTATTTTGTGAGAAGTGATATCAAAAGATGTCAACAGGTATATTAAGGTTCATTGAAAATCAGGTGGTTTCAAGAAGACTGACAGGTCTCCTATTCATTCAATCAGGAAAATCGTCAAGGGTCCTCAAACCTGAGGATCTAAAGAAAAAACTCAGGTGCAGTAGTAATGGAGGAAGCATGATCTGCTTTGGGGCTTAACTATGAATTAGGAGAGCTGGTGGGAGAGAAGAGGTATCTCCCTGCAGTAGCTGTCCAAATGACTGAAGAGCATGAAGTCCTGCTTTCATTACATCTACATCAGAAGGAAGAGGACTTTTTAAGTCTTAAACTACAAAACCTAGCAAAATGTCCTTTTGTACAATATTGAGTCACAGCAACAAATCATATTTGCAGAGTGGTTTGTGCATTTTTTCATGCATTTCTGCTCTTCTACACAACCTTGGTTATATTATGAGGCAGGATAAGCAATTTCTAGAAATGAAATCATAGAAGTTCTTACTGGTCAAGCGCTTAGCCTTGTGGCATGTAGAACAAATTAGTTACAGAATCCAGACAGAGCTTAAAAGTTTTTTTTTATATCAATTCTAGTAGACATTAGGTCAGAATATTCGATTCCAGAACTCCTATTGAAATTGTTTCCTTTTCTTGTTCATCGAATTAAATTATTGCAAAAGTGACTGAGAAAAGACAAGAAAACCACCCAAATCAACTATATACAACTGTTACACATCTCTTGTGCTCTAGATTCTATTCTGATGTTGAAGTAACAGAAACTGGAAGATAAGAAAACAAATAAACTGCTAATAGGTTTTTTAAGATGGGAATGTAACAACTGTTTTGTTAAATAATGTCTTTATTTCCAATTATTTATACCAGGTAGTAATACTATCTATAGGGTAAACAAGTGTATATAAATGTAGCAATGGAATCACAGTGGGAGAGAAGAAAGGCATCTATTCTAATGGTACCATCAGAGTTAGTATGCAACGGAATGTGTGGTGCTCAGAATTGATGTAGCTGTAGGATCCTGAACATCACCAGCAAATCTATTAACTAAAGGAGAAAGACTTTGCTGGCAGACAGGAACATAGAGTGAACATGAAGGAACATTGTGATTGTGAAATAGGAAGGCATAGAGTTTGGAAACACAATAAGAAATATGCTAACTAGGTGACTAGGAGGTGAGGCAGGAAGGTAAGTTCAAATCGCATGTTTTGGTGGAGAGAGTCAGGGTAGAAAAAGAAAGGTTCCAAATCAAGGCCATCATAATGAAGGTAAAGACACTGTAATTTGATGAAAAGTTTACAACATCGAAGCTATGGGATCTAGAAAAATTTCTGTGTAAGAGGAGAGGAAGAGAAACATGGAAGGTGGCTTGAAGTTTCCAACTTCATTGGTTAGATAGATGGGTGATGAAGCAATGTTGACATAAACGTTACAGGGAGAAAAGTAATGGGGTATACTAATGAATAATAACCCTCAATAAGTTCTCTGTTTTATTTGGAGCTGGAGGGAACTGGGTCTCACTAGCTATGTAGCTCTGGCTGTCCTATAGATGAGGCTGGGCTCAGACACACAGAGATAAGCCTGCCTCTTCCTACCAAGTGCTGGGATTAAAAGTGTACGCCAGTATACCTAAACACAGCAAATGCAATATACAGTAAGTAATAGACAGCACTAAACTAAATGGAGAAAAACTTAAAACAACTCCACTAAAATCAGGGACAAGAAAAGGCTGTCCGCTCCCTACATATCTATTCAATGTAGTACTTGAAGTTTTAGGTAAAAAAATAAGACAAAGACATTAAGGGGATACAAATTGAAAAGGAAGAAGTCAAAGTATCCCTATGTGCAGATGATAAGATAGTATACACAGTTTCTACCAGGGAACTCCTACAGCTGATAAACACCTTTAGCACAGTGGCTGGACACAAAATTTACTTAAGAAATTAAGAAACAATATTCTTCACAACGGCCACAAGTAATATAAAATATCTTGTTGAAACTCTGGCCAAGCAATTGAAAGACCTGTATGAGAAGAACTTCAAATCTTTAAAGAAATAAACTAAAGAAGATATCAAAAGATGGAAAGATCTTCCAAGCTCATGGGTCAGCAAGACTGACAAAGTAAAATGGCCATCCTACCAAAAGCAATCTAAAGATGAAATGATATTTCAGTCAGCATTACAACACAATTTTTACAGACCTTGAAAGAATAGTAGTACTCATCTTTATATGGAAAAACAAAAGACACAGGATAGCTAAAACAATCCTGTACAATAAAAGAAGTTTTGGAGGTATCACCATCCCTGATTTAAAGCTGTACCACAGGGCAATAGTAAAAACAAACTTGCATGGAATTAGCACAAAAACAGACAGGTTGATCAATGGAATTGAATCAAAGATCCAGAAACACACACACACACACACACACACACACACACTCACACACACACTCACACACACACACCCCTACCTACTTACCTACCTATGGATGCTTGATTTTTGACAAAGAAGCAAAAATTTTACAAAACAATAGCATCCTGTACTTACACATAAGTGGATCAAACTAGAAAAAAGTGAGGTAATCCAGACCTAGGTAGACAAACATGGTATGTACTCACTTATAAGTGGATATTAGTCACAAAGTACAGCATAACCATGCTACAAAATGCAGACCCAAGGAAGATAACAATCATGGAGGGCCAAAGAGGGGATACTTGAATCTCACTGAGAAGGGGAAATAGTTGAGACATCAGGGGTAAATGAAAAGAAGGAACTGGGTGTGGTATGGGGTGGGGGATGGAAACAGGAGGGAGGAAGTGGAGGGAGAAGAGATGAAGAGAATACTGGGAGAGGCAACTGGATTGGGAGCACATTTCTGAGATGAGCTGCAAACCTAAGACTATGGAAAGTTCAGTAAATTAGGAGGATGACCCTTGCTAAGTTAACTCTTCGCAATGGTAGATATGGAGCCTGAACCAACCATTTTCTGTAACCAGGCAAGAAATCCAATGGAGGGATTGGGATACCAATCCAGACACAGAAACATAGACCCAAAATTTGTCCTGTCTACAAGATGTGTAGGAATAAAAGAGCAGAATTTGACCTAAGGGCCAACTAAAGCCTGGTTCAGCTTGAGACCATGCTATGAGAGAGAGCACACCCTTGACACTATTAACGATATTCTGTTATACTTGGAGAGAGGAGGCTAACTGTCATCAAAGAGGCTTACCCCAGAAACTGATGGAAACTGATGCAAAGACAACAGCTAAACATTAAGTGGAGCTTGGGGAATCGTGTGGAAGAGAGTGAGAAAGGACTGCAAGAACAAGAGGAGTCAAAGACATCACAGAAACCCTACAGAATCAACTAACTAGGGGCTCATAGAGACTAGACAATTAACCAAAGAGCATATATAGAGATTAGCTAGGCCCTCTGCACACATGTAACAGTTGAGAACCTGGGTCTTCATGTGGGATTCCTATACTGAGAGCAGGGCTTTCTCTGACTACATTCCCTGCCTTTGGATTCCTTTCACCTAACTAAGCTGTCTTGTCTACCCTAAATAGAAGATGAGGAGAGACTTCCTGCAACTTGATATTCCAAGGCTGTTTGATATCCATCGGAGATCTCCTTTTTTCTGAGGAGAAGGGGAGGAGGGGTGGATGGGAGAAAAGGGACAGAAAAGGAATAGGAGGAGATGTGGGGGAAAGGAATCTGTGATCTGCAGGTAAAGCAAATAAATAACTTAATCATTAAAACAGTGTGTGCCAATATGCTTGGAATAATGTTCATGTTCTTATACCTTGAAATTATGAATGTGTTATTTTAGAAGACCAAAACATACCACCTTAAAACATTCCTTATGAGACCAGAATATGACCTTTTGTGTAAATCTCACTTTAAGGTGATTCTTTTGAGAAGCATCAGAAATAGAGGAAGCTTTGAAAAGTAGGTAAGTTAACATTTTTGTAAGAAAAACTCCTGTTTTGGAAGGGAAATTACTATTTACAAGATTGATTCCTTTCCTATCAGGGAAGGAACAGTTGCTAATTCACAAGAACATTTATTAATGGAGAGGGAACCAATAATTACCAAATTTCTCCCAGCCCTCCAAACCCTTCCATATGTCCTCGTCTGCTCTCCTTCGTTTTCATAGCCCCAATTTCTCACTGTGGTACTGGATGTGCTGTCCCTTGAAGAAACCATTTCTCTCATTCTCAGCATTCTTGAATTGCCTATGGTAGTTTGGCTAAGGATAAGACCTCATGGGCTTTTCTTCTCCACTTTGGAATGTTTATTAGTATTGTCTTTGTTCAGCTCAGATTTGGGAAGTGATGTTAGTGAGAATTTATGGATTTGATATTATCATGCCAAACTTACGTATTAGTTTCTGAACATTTGAATTTGGGGTAATGTAAAAATTAAACAATTTTTCCATCCTTTTAGAAAATATAAGGAATAAGACATACATGAGAAAATAACATCTGCTTACTTGATATTATGAGAATTGGTCTCAAACTCCTAGAAAAAAATTGACATGTCTAATATATGTACACACACACACACATATATATATATATATATATATATATATATATGTGTGTGTGTGTGTGTGTGTGTGTGTGTGTGTGTGTGTGTGTGTGATGTGCACAATTCTGCAAGTCTTACTCCTAGGATGGCTATTTCATTATACTATCTATGGGGTAACAGGCAGATGTATATAGATATTAAACAAAAAACCTTATGATCTGAAATTATTTCCCGTAATCTCTCAAGTGTATCATATAGAGTGATTTATTTGTTTCTGAGGTTATCCAATGTTCTGTCTTATCTGACATATTCAAAAGCAATCTTACTAGATATTTCTGTTGATTTAATATACTACCAATGTAATGACTTCCAATATTAAAGTGCACATATAAGTGAAGAGGAGTAATCATTGATGTACTAAATGATATGAGAACTAATACATGCCAGCATGTTTCATCAGGATGATCATTTGTTCTTGCAGATACTGTTTTGTATATATAAAACAAAGATACATTTCCCAAACATTAAGTGATTAAGTCGCTTCACAAATGCTCTCAAAGTGTTTCAAGAAGCCTGGATGTCTAAGTCTGTAATTCCTACAGGGCCTTTCCTACTACTTTGGGTTTGTAGCATATTACTTGTTAGTTCCATTTTGAATATCCCTTCGACACACAAATAATCTGTGCATGGGTCCCTCATCCAGCAGGATTATTTCTGATATAAATAACTGTACACAGTTCTCTAACAAAGATCTATTAAGAGTCTAGAGAAAAACTGCACAGGTGAATGCAGAACATATCTGATCTTTAGTAACTGAGAAGGTTTGCATATGCGCTTCCTTATTATATAATAATTCAGGGGCTTGTGTATTGCCTACTGCCACTCATCCAGTTGCCCAGGACTGAATCTGTACATCATCATTAAATCTCTCTTTTTCTCATACCCCAATTGGCTGCCCAATCCTGTTGTCTCTATAATCTCAATGTACATGGCATCTGACTTTTCCTGTCTGTCACAGTTATTTCTTTCTGCCTGGATTTGTCATGGCCTTGGAATTGATTACCGTAGTTGGGAAGCATGCTGTCTCAATTGCCAGTTCATTTCTCTCTTTGTAATCTGGACTTTATCGTTGCTTTTAAACATGACGCAAAAATGATGAGAAATTGTTATTATAAACAGCTTGAAGTGTAGGATTTTCAACTTGATACTCACATTATAACACTGTGGTCTACAGAATTCTTGGTGAGATTTATGATGGAAAGATATGAAGAAATAGAGAATGAAAGAAATAAAAAAGACAAAAGAATTAAAAAATTAAAAAAAGAAATAAAGAATGAGGCTTGGTTAGAGAGCTCAGTGGATAAATCACCTGCTCCATAGTTGTTATGATCTGAGTTCAAATCCTTAGAACACACAGAAAATGGAATTTCAAAGAGATGAGAGATGGTGACAGGAAAGTCCTTGAAAACTCGGAGGCCAGATAGCCTGGTGTACACAGAGAAGATACTGCCTTAAATAAGGTTGAACACCCAGTTTGCTATCTGATTATGATGTATTCACTGTAATAAGTGGGAGCCTCTATGTATATGCACCTCTTTATCTCTCTCACAGACACAAATATATACATATCTGTAACGCACACACACACACACACACACACACACACACAGAGAGAGAGAGAGAGAGAGAGAGAGAGAGAGAGAGAGAGGATGAATGTTTAGAAACCTCCCTAAACATTCTTTTCTTTTTTCTCTTGAAGTTTTTTTTTCTGATTTTAGTTATTGCAATCTAAACATATGCATGTGAAATTTTCTGTGTTTTAATTCTGTACTGTTTAAATAATTTTCAGATACTTTTGTTCTAATTCATTTTTACTATTGAAAAATATGTGTATTGATCTGTAATAAAGTTGAAGCTTTAAAGACGTGATCACTTGTGAGGCTACTCACAGTGAGGTCCCTACCTGACACCAAAGGCAAGTTTGCTAGAAAGCGAGAACTTCAGGCCCCATCCCAGACCCACTGATGAAGCGGTGGGTCTTAGAAACTGATGTTTTAACATACTTCCAGGTACATGCAAAAATGTGAAATGCAATGATTAGCAATCTTTCTACCATCCCCTCCACCACAATATCTCCCCTTGGTGCCTAATAAGACTTTAATATATGTCTAGTGTGGCTGAAAGATTGACTATTGAGTTTTATTTTCTTTAATATAAATCTAAACAGTTCTATGTTGCTTGTCATTGCCATACTGGAGAGGATAGGTGTGGTCTCAGTTCTAAATCCTTAAGTAGATAACCGCAGTGTCATATTTGTGCCATATTTCAACTTTTTCTGTTCCTCTAGACATGCTGTCCAGCTCCCAGAACTCTCACAACAATGTATCAAATGTTCCACATCTCTTAATGTAAGTCTCTGCTTTTCTCTTTCCCAAGACTTCTAGGATCTTCCTTATTTAAATTTATTTCCCTCCTTGGTTTCTCTGGTAGCATTTTCTAGTTTGCTTGTTTTTTATAAACTACATTGTACTCTTTGTACCTAAATTACTTAGAGATAGTTTCACCTTCCCTTTCATAAAGAACTGTTGGTTTAACCAACTTTCTATGACTAGACGGTACACTAGAAGGTACTTTGCAAATGGGAAACACTCAAGAATGATGTAATTTAATTCAACTTACCGGAAACCAGAGAGAAAGTCCTCAACACCAACAATACATCTTAGTATTCTTAGAAGTTGAGACAGATCAGAATGTTAACATACACAATTTAGTTTAGAATAGGAAAAATGTTAAGGCTATGGTGAAACATTTGTCACAGGATCAAAACACATTGTTGTAAAAATAAACCCACTGCCTGCCTCATCATTTCTTCAGCAGCAGGAAAGCATTTTCCTTTGGCAATTCTCTACCTCTATCAAAACTGTGCCTTAGCTAAATGTCAGATTAAAAACAGACCTGGAACTTCATTTTTATTTATTTATTTATTTATTTATTTATTTATTTATTTTTTGGATGGCACTCCTACTGACAGAAGTATATTTTTGCTTTGTATAACAGAGCTTTCTGTTAATTTCATGCAAGATTTTAGACTTCTGAATGAATCAATATTTTTGTGAAAAAGAAATGCTTGTTTTTTACAGGAAAGTTGAGCAGAAAAATTCAAATTACTCTGCTTAATTTCAGACATCTATATTTGATTCTGTATTTACATAGCTATAAAATTAAAATACATGAAATTAACCACACCAAACCAAAAGCTAAGGTCATTAATAAGTGGATCTTTCCATCAGTTCTATATTTGATCCTGTTTTTACATAGTTATAACATTACAATTCATGAAATTAGCTACACCAAACCAAAAACTAAGGTTATTAATAAGTATATTCTTCTATTATTGTAACAAACATCATTAAACTTTTATAGAGATTACATAACCACACTGACTCATAAATACAGCTCCCCAAATTCTGACTTGACAATGCTGCCACACAAAATTGAATGGGAAATGTGTTACTTTTCAACAATAGGCTATGGCAGCATTTGCATTGGATTTGAAATCCTGAACATTAAACCCCATTGACAATTTGTTGTGTACCTTTCCTTATGAGAACTCAGGAACCAACACCAGTGCCAACACCTCTGAGGAGTTGCATTTTTCAAAAATTTAGGTTGACTGACAGTGAAGTGATGAAAGAGGAACACGATTCCAGAATTCCCAAAGATCCACATAGGGTATGACACATGCGGCGTTTGTCTTAATCTCTTCTAAAACACTTGACAAAAGTTAAGGAGTATTGAAGGCAAGTAACAAATAATATGCTGGTATCAATATATAATATTGAGATATAAGAAAATATTCCATAATACAAAACTATATGATCCTAGCTGTATAAGATAAAGTAAATATATGTGAAAGGATAGAAAAGGAGCTTAAATACATGAGGGTTTTTAAACTAGACCCTGTTAGTTGTGGGGTCCTGTTTTGCCTCACTGCTTGGATCAGTACACTGCTCAAGGGGTGGTAAAACATAGCCGAAAATAGATGATATGGGAGGCAGAACCTAGGGTTCCCTGACTCCCAGGCATCCAGTTGCTGCTGGAAAGGTGCACAGAGTAATCTCGAAGTAAGGATCAGGATCCATGGGCCCTCAGTTACGAACCCAAACTTGGGGCTCCCAAACTCCTGGGCATCCAGGTACCACTGGGTCACAAATTGGGCTGAGGACTACAATGAGCCTGAGGCAGGGAGCTCAGGCTTAGCTCATTGGCAGTTGTCCTTAGGTTGGCAGTGGTTGTGTAGGAGTGCAGATGGGCCTTCTGCCAGAGACTTAGGCTGTGGTTCTGTAGATGAAGGCTTTCTCCATGCTCCCCATGGTAGTTCTTGATGAAAGAGACACTCTATGCGTAGACATACCATTTATCAAATGTTCATCCTGGAAAATGGATTTATACCACCTCCTTAGGGTGGACAAGAGATTAAATCCCATTTGTAGAAGGAATGTCTGGGATGGGAAGTTTATTGACTAAACCCTCAGGGCCTGTAGATACATCATTAGCATGGAGAACTCTGGAGCTAAGTCAATACTCATTATGTTTCCTATGTGGGAAGTGTAACCTGTGTTCCAGGCTGGGGATCTGGCAGGGAGCAGGGAGCTGCCTACCATCTCAGGTGAATACCTGGGTTTTGGGGACTCTGGACACACTCAGCCTTACCAAGTTTCCTTGTATGGTCCACTATCCCACAAGCACCAAAATGTCAAGACATATCCCTTGAGCAAGGACAAAGGTAGTGAGGATGATGGTGGAGATGATTTTTATATAGCAACTTTAAATACTTGCATTTAAATACTTCCATTCATTCCAGTAATTTCTAACAGGATTTGTCATCAAATCTAAAGTTATGATTGTTTGCCATACCGGAGACCTAATGTGGGATTCAAATATGGTTATGCAATTTCTCATCACTGAGCTACTTATATCTCTGACCTCAAAGGTAAAATTACTTTAAGAAAGAAAAAAAAAAGACATCGGGTGCTATCTCATGCTCATAATCTTAGCATGAAGGAAATTTAATATATGAGGAATTGTGACGACTACCCTGGGTTACATAGAGAATTCCAGGCCAATCTGGGCTACAATGTCTCAGTTTAACCAACCATCCCACCAACCAACCAGCCAACAAACCAACCAGCCAACCAACCACCAACCACAAACCAGCTGACCAACAATACAAGAAGAAATAAAGCAACAAAAAAATAAAGGAAAGAAGAAAAGGCATTTTTTTTCCATAATTGAAGTATTTTTCAAAAGTATATCCATGAAAGCAATTTTTAAAAAGTGAGACTTTACTGATGGCAACAGCAGTAGTAACACGGAAGTAGGAGATCTCGGAGGCTCTACCCTACACAAAGAACTGTAGGCCGGTAGGGAAGAGAGGGACAGGGAGAGATAGTCTTCTGCGGCAAAGAACACACTAAGTGCCTATCGAATACCAAACGGGAACCTCTCATAATATACACATACAAAACCTATTAAATAACTAAGTAAGTTGTACTTACATATTTATAAACATATATGAGGTGAGGAAGGACTTGGAGGAGAGAAGGAGAAGAAACTGTGGTAGGGAAAAATATATATATGTATATATATATCTATATATATATCTATATATATATATATATATAGATATATATATGACTGAAGGGAAGAAAGGCAAGGGGAAATGGTGTAATTACATTCTAATTTCAAAAATAAAAATATATCAAAATATTTTAAAGAAAATACAAAAATCAAGCAGGCTTCCTTCATGATATTTCATTAATTCTAATTAATGGTCATGAAGACATATACAATAATTTATAGTTTCAAAGTTGCACTTTACATGTGTTTTCTCAGTTATAAACGTGATGGTGAGCTGTGTATTGTTATCATCATTTTACAGATGAACAAAATGATGCACAGGCATACTTTGCCACTGGGTTCCAAAGTTCAAGTATTAGGTACAATTCAACTAAAGAATATCCAATGATATAAATTGACTGGCTGAATATGAATAGGAAATCTACATAACTAATGGATTTGCAAAACGTAAGTTTCACGCTTGAATTTTATGTATGTGTTATTTACTTTTCTCACTGGTGTGTAGAATACATTACAAAAGCAAACAAAGGAAGCAGGTGTCTCTTTTGACCTATAGTTTGAGCTTGGGGAAGTCATTGCAACAAGAGTATGAGATAGCTGGTCACATTACATCCACCTGAGGATCCATCCCATATGCAGCCACCTAAACAGGACACTATTTTTGATGTCAAAAAGTGCTTGCTGACAGGAACCTGATATAGCTGTTTCCTGAGAGGCTCTGTCAGAGCCTTACTGACACAGATGAGGATGGTTGCAGTCAGCTATTGGACTGAGCATGGTGACCCCAATGGAGGACTTAGGAGAAGGACTGAAGAAGCTGAAGGGATCCGAGACCCCATAGGAAGAACAACAATATCAACCAATCAGACCTCCAGAGCTCCCAGGAACTAAACCATCAACCAAAGAATGGACATGGAGGAACCCAAGGCTCCAGCTACATAGGTAGCAGAGGATGACCTTATCTGGCATCAGTGGGAGTGGAGGCTCTTGGTCCTGTGACCCCTATGCCCCAGCATAGGGAAATGCTAGGACATTGAGGCAGGAGTGGGTGGGTGGGTTGAGGAGCAATATTATAGAAGTAGGAGGGGATGGTGGGGTGGGATTATTCAGAGGGGAAACCAGGAAGGGGAATGATATTTGAAATGTAGATAAACACAATAACCAGTAAGAATTTTAAAAAAAGAAGCAAGAGACATGAATGCTGGTTTTCAGCTCACTTGCTTTTTAATTCAGTCTAACAATACAACGTTAGGAATCATCCCACCTGTATTCAGTGTGGAACTTCCCGTTTCAATTAACTAAGCATACAAAATTCCTCAAGGTATTCCCCGAAACTTGACAATCAACATTAAATCATCAAAGTATGACAGTAATATTTTTGTAGTCTGAGAACTCCCAAAGAATTTCCATCAACTTTCTAGTGATTTCTTCACTAAGTAGAGGAAGCAACAGAAGGAGGAGAAAGAGTTAAACGTTCTTGAATTCCAATCACATCTTCACATTCTTTCACATTTAAGGTCTATTCATTGTTCATTCACATGCTCAACATATATGTATTGTTTCATTGTTATATTGCTTATCGTGTATGTAGAACATGGGGCAAAGGGAATGATTGCTCCTTGCTAGATTTAGGAAGCCAAAAACTCTTGGAGAAATCAGACAAAGGTGCTACTACTACTATGTGACAGAAAGCAGACCATCACTATATTCACTAAGCTGCTGTTCTCAACTGTTGATATTGAGCTTCCCTCTAGTACTCTTTCAGTTACAATTGTCTTAGTTTAATTGATGTTGCTGTGATAAAATTTCCTGACCAAAAGAAACATTGGGAAGGAAAGATTTATTACATTTTAGAGTTTCAGGTTACACTTCATGATTTCAAAAAAGTCACAAATGCCAGAGCTTGAGAGAACTAGTCACAGCACAGCACAGTCAAGGGCAGAGATAAACAAATGCTCCTGGTGTGTCTGCCTGCTTGCTACCTCCTAAGTTAACTTTATCTACTCTAATACAGATCTGATGCCTCCCACAGTGAGCTGAGTCTTCCTATGTCAATTAACAATAAAGACAATCTTTCACAGACATGCACATAGGTTAACCTGATAAAGAGCTTCTCAATTGTGATTCTCATCTCAGGTGGTTGTAGCTTGTGACAAGTTGATGACTAAAAAATAAACATCAATCATAATTTGCAGCACGAGCTAGAAACCTGGGGTGGTGCTAAATTTAAGACAAGACATCCAAATACAGTAGAAATCTCAGGAGCAAAATGCCAATAGTGCCAAGGTTGAGAAATACTTTGCTAAGGTATTTAATATCTTCCAGCTTTTGAAATACGTTTATGCCAGTTAAGGTAAAGGAGGTTACAGTTTCATGACATTCAAGAGATTCAAAATATTAATAGTCTACTCCAGAGTAAAGGCTTTAATTCTATTTTGTATGTGTTTGGGAGATTAACATATAACTTTCCTAAAACTAGGGCAATACTATGTAATTAGCCAAAGTGAAAGATTATCTTTATAGTGAAATATCTGCCCATTATTTCTCCCCATGTTTGACTACACCCTTAACATCTCTCTGACAGAGTATTACAGTCCTCAACGAGACTGCTTCATTCTTTTCAACGGTCAGTCACACAAGTAGGCTTAACATTTGACACATTCAAGGCATCCATGACCTGAACCCTGTCTCCGTCACCCCAACCTTGATCTCTCTTCTTTTGCTTTTATGTTCCTATAATGTCTGGTTTTGTGTGTCAACTTGACACAAGCTAAGAGAGGAAGGCGGCTGAGTTGAAGAAGTGCCTCCGTAAGATCCAGCTTTAAGTCATTTTCTCTACTGGTGGGCAATGGAGAAGGACTGGCCCATAATGGGTGGTGCCATCCTTGGCCTGGTAGTCCTGGGTCCTATAAGAAAGCAGGCTGAGGAAGCCATGAGAAGCACACCAGTAGGTAGCACCCCTCTGTGTTCTCTGCATCAGCTTCTGCCTCCAGGTTCTTGCCCTGTCTGAACTCATGTTATGACTTCCTTCAGTGATGAGCATTGATATGGAATATACACCAAATAATCCCTTTACTTTCCAACTTAGTTTTTGATCATAGTGTTTTGTCACAGTGTTAGAAACCCTGATTAAAACAGTTCCTGCCCTTCATGTCAGACCTCAGGCACTGATTCTGCAACCATTCCCACAACACCCAGACTAAGCCCAACTCCCAGGAGCTCTAACATGCCCAGGATCAGAAGTGTTCTGAATCGCTCAGGATCACAGGATCTCAGAGGAAGCTCGTCTCCCTGGACACAAATCTCTGAATCTCTGACACACTCAAGATCACAGTTGAGGCCACACCATCTTTCCCAACACCCAGCATATCTGGGACCCCCCACAGGAACCAGGGAAAACCCAAACTAGCCAGAGGTATCGGTTCCTTCCAGCTTGTCCCTGTGCCTGGAGCAAACCCAGGGCTCTGGCTCTCCACCCACTCCTGCAACACCCTGAGAAAGCTTGACTCCCAGCAGTCTGACATAACAGGATCTCAGGAGGTTGTTCACACCAGGATTTCAGGATCCCAGAGGCAGCTATACTCCCAGAAGCTCTGACACACAGGATCTCAGAATCTCAGGATACCCGAATAATAGGATCACAGAGACAGCTGGACTCAGAAGATTTCTGACACAGCCATGATCACAGGAGGGACAGGCTCCAGTCAGAGACAGCAAGGACAAATAGCACTAGAGATCACCAAATTGCAAAAGGCAAGCACAAGAAAAAAAGCAACAGAGACCAAGGATACTTGGCACCTTGAGAACCCAGTTCTCCAACACAGCAAGTCTAGGATACCTCATCACACCGGAAAAGCACAATCTGGATTTAAAAATCACATCTCATGAGGATGATAAATGACGGAAAGAAGGACATAAGCAACTCCCTTAAAGAAATACATGTACATAGGTAGAAGCTCTTAAAGAGGAAACACATAAAACACTTAAAGAATTACAGGAAAACACAACCAAACAGGTGAAAGAATTGAACAAAATGATCCAGGTTATAAAAATGAAAATCAAAACATTAAAGAAATCACAAAAGGAGACAACAATAGAGATAGAGAACCTAGGAAAGAGACCAGGAGACATAGATACAAGCATCATCAACAGAATATAAGAGATAAAAGAGAGAATCTCAGGTACAGAAGATACCATAGAAAACATTGATAAGACAGTCAAAGAAAATGCAAAATGAAATAAGCTAATAACCCAAAACATCCAGGAAATGAAGGACCCAATGAGAAGACCAAACCTATGGATAGTAGGTATAGAAGAAAGCAAAGATTCCCACCTTAAAGAGCCAGTAAATATCATCAACAAAATTATAGAAGAACATTTTCCTAACCAAAAGGTATGCCCATGCACATATAAGAAACCTACAAAACACCAACTAGATGAGACCAGAAAAGAAACTTCTTTTGTCACATAATCATCAAAACCACAAAGGCACAAAACAAAAAAGAATATTAAAAGTAATAAGAGGAAAAAGGTCAATAACATATGAAGGCAGACCTATCAGAATTACACCAGACTTCTCACCAGAGACTATGAAAGCTAGATGATCCTGGACAGATGCCTTACAGACCCTAAAAGGACACAAATGCCAGCCCAGGCTACTATATACAGCAAAACTCTCAGTTAATATAGATAGAGAAACCAAGATATTTCATGGCAAAACTGAATTTACACAATATCTCGCTACAAATCCAGCCATACAAAGGATAACAGATGGAAAACTCCAACACAAGGAGATAAACTACACCCTAGAAAAAGCAAGAAAGTAATCTCCTTGCAACAAAACCAAAAGAAGAGAGACACACAAACATAATTCCTCCTGTAACAACAAAAATGACAAAAGGCAATCACTACTCCTTAATATCTATTAACATCAGTGGACTCAATTCCCTAATAAAAAGACATAGACTAACAGACTGGATATGGAAATAGGACCCAGCATTTTGCTGCATACAGGAAATGTACCTCAGTGGCAAAGACAGACACTACCTCAGTGTAAAAACATGGAAAATAAATTTCCAAGAAAATGGTCCCAAGAAAGAAGACGGAGAAGCCATTCTGATATCGAATAAAATAGACGTTCAGCTAAAAGTTATCAAAAAAGATAAGGAAGGACACTTTATATTTGTCAAAGGAAAAATCTACATCTATGCTCCACTCACATTCATAAAAGTAACATTACTAAATTTCAAATCATACATTGCACCTCACAAAATAATAGTGGGAGACTTCTACACCCCACTCTCCTCAATGGACAGACCACGGAAACAGAAACTAAAGAGAGACACAGTGTAACAAACAGAAGATATGAAACAAATAGATTTAACAGATATCTATAGAATATTTAATCCTAAAACAAAGAAACAAAAAAAATACCTTCTTCTCAGTAGCTCATTGTACTTTCTCCAAAATTGACACTATAATCTATCACAAAACAGGTTTCAACAGATACAAAAATATTGCAATAATCCCACACATCCTATCAGATCACCATAGCCTAAGGTTGCTCAAAAGCAAGAGAATGCCCACATACACATTGAAACTGAACAACGCTCATGTCAATGACAACTTGGTCAAAGAAGAAATAAAGAAAGAAATTAAAGACTTTTTAGAATACTATGAAAATGAAGGCACAATGCACTCAAACTTATGGGACACAATGAAAGCAGTGCTAAGAGGAAAACTCATAGCTCTGAGTGCTTCCAAAAAGAACGTGGAGAGAGCATACACTAGCAGCTTTATAGCATACTTGAAAGCTCTAGAACAAAAAGAAGCAAATACAGGCTGGAGAGATGGCTCAGTGGTTAAGAGCAGTGACTGCTCTTCCAAAGGTCCTGAGTTCAATTCCCAGCAACCACATGGTGGCTCACAACCATCTGTAAAAGGGCATGTCTGAAGTCAGTGACGGTGTACTCACATACATGAAATAAATAAATAAATCTTTAAAAAAAAGAAGCAAATACACCCAGGAGGAGTAGGCAGCGGGAAATAATCAAACACAGGCCTGAAATCAACTAAGTAGAAACAAAAAGAAGTATACAAAGAAAACAAAACCAGCAACTGGTTCTTTGAGAAAATCAACCAGGTAGATAAACCCTTAGCCAGACTAACCAGAGGGCACAGCGACAGTATCCAAATTAAGAAAATCGGAAATGAAAAGGGAGAAATAACAACAAAAACTGAGGAAATAAAAAAATCATCAAATCCTACTACAAAAGCTTATATTTAACAAAACTGGAAAATCTGGAAGAAATGGACAATTTTCTAGACAAATACCAGATACTGAAATTAAATCAGGATCAGATAAACCATCTAAACAGTCCCATAATCTCTAAAGAAATAGAAGCAGTGATTAAAAGTCTTCTAACCAAAAAAAAAAAAAAAAAAAAAAAAAAAAAAACAAAAGCACAGAACCAGATAGATTTAGTGTCGAATTCTATCAGTCCTTCAAAGAAAACCTAATACCAATACTCTCCAAACTATTCCACAAAATAGAAACAGAGGGAACTCTACCAAATTCATTTTATGAAGCCACAATTATGCTTATACCTGAACCACACAAAGACTCAACAAAGAAAGAGAAGTTCAGACCAATTTCCTTCAAGAATATCAATGCAAAAATACTCAATAAAATTCTTGCAAACCGAATCCAAGAACACATGAAAATGATCATCCATCATGATCAAATAGGCTTCATCCCAGGGATGCAGGATGGTTCAATATATGAAAATCCACCAAAGTAATCCACTATATAATCAAACTCAAAGGGAAAAAAAACCCACACGACCATCTCATTAGATGATAAGAAAGCTGTTTGACAAAATTCAAGATGTTAAAAGTCTTAGAAAGATCATGAATTCAGTGTCAATACCTAAAGATAGTAAAAGTAATATACATCAAACCAGTAGCTAACATCAAACTAAATGGAGGGAAACTTGAAGCAACCCCACTAAAATCAGGGACTAGACAAGGCTGCCAACTCTCTCCCTACCTATTCAATATAGTACTCGAAATCCTAGCCAGAGCAATTAGATAAGAAAAGGAGGGACAATTCCACCACAGAACTCCTAAACCTGATAAACAACTTCGGCCAAGTGGCTGGATATAAAATTATGTCAAACAAATCAGTAGCCTTCCTCTACTCAAAGGATAAGGAGGTTTGGAAAGAAATTAGGGAATTGACACCCTTCACAATAGTCACAAATAATATAATAAACTTGGTGTTATTCTAAATAAACAAATGAAACATCTGTAAGACAAAACCTTCAAGTCTCTGAAGAAAGAAATCAAAGAAGATATCAGCAGTTGGAAAAACCTCCCATGCTCATGGATTGGCAAGATTAATATAGTAAAATTTCTAACTCAATTCTTCATAGCGTTAGAAAGAGCAATTTGCAAATTTATTTGTTATGACAAAAAACCCAGGATAGTGAAAACTATCCTCAACAATAAAAGAACTTCTGGGGGAATAACTATCCCTAACCTCAAGCAACAATATAGAGCAATAGCAATAAAAACTGCATGGTATCGGTACAGAGAGACAGGCAGGTAGATCAGTGGAATAGAATTGAAGACCCAGAGATGAACATACACACCCTTATGGTCACTTGATCTTTGACAAAGTAGCTATAACCATCCAGTGGAAAAAAACAGCATTTTTAACAAATGGTGCTGGTTCAGCCTGAGGTCAGCATGTAGAAGAATGCAAATTGATCCATTCTTGTCTCCTTGTATAAACATCAAATTGATCCATTCTTGTCTCCTTGTATAAACATCAAGACCATGTAGATCAAGGACCTTCACATAAAACTGAAACTAATAGAAGAGAAAGTGAGGAAGAGCCTTGAACACATGGGCACAGGGAAAAATTTTTCTGAACAAAATACCAATGGTTTGTGCTCTAAGATCAAAAATAGACAAATGGAACCTCATAAAATTGCAAAGCTTCTGTATGGCAAAGGACACTGTCAGTAGGACAAAATGGCAACCAACAGATTGGGAAAATATCTTTACCAATCTTACATCCAATAGAGGGCTAATCTCCAAAATATACAAAGAAATCAAGAGTCCAGAAAACCAAATAGTCTTATTAAAATTGGGGTATAGAGCTAAACAAATATTCTCCACTGAGGAATACTGAATTGCCAAGAAGCACCTAAAGAAATGTTCAACATCCTTAGTCATCAGGGAAATGCAAATCAAAATAACCCTGAAATTCTCCATCACACCAGTGAAAATGGCTAAGTTCAAAAACTCAGGTGACAGCAGATGCTGGTGAGGATGTGCACAAAGATGAATACTACTCCATTGTTGGTGGGACTGCAAGAAGGTACAACCATTCTGGAGATCAGATTGGTGGTTCCTCAGAAAACTGGACTTAGTATTAACTGAGGACCCAGCTATACCACTCCTGGGCATATAAAAAAAAAAACCCAAAAGATGCTCCAACATGTAACAAGGGCATTTACATAATGCAGTACTACTCAGCTATTAAAAACAATGACTTCATGAAATCCTTAGGCAAATGGATGGAACTAGAAAATATCATCCTGAGTTAGGTAACCCAATTACAAAAAGAACACACATGATATGTAGTCACAGATAAGTGGATATTAGTCCAAAAGCTTAGAGAGAATACCCAAGATACACTTCACAGACCACATGAAGCTCAAGAAGAAGTAATACCAAAGTGTGGATGCTTCATTCCTTCTTAGAAGAGGGAACAAAATGCTCACTAGAGGAAAACTGGAAAACTGGAGACAAAGTGAGGAGCAGAGACTGAAGGAAAGTCCATCCAGAGACACATGGGGATTCATTCCACATGCAGTCACCAAACCCAGTTACTACTGGGGATGCCAAGAGGTGCATGGTGACAGGACCCTGATATACGTGTCTCCTGAGAGATTCTGCCAGACCCTGACAAATACAGAGGAGGATGTTTACAGCCAACCTTTGATCTGAGAATGAGGTCCCCAATGGAGGATTTAGAGAAAGGAGTGAGTTAGCTGAGGGGGTTTGCAACCCCATAGGAAGAACAACAATATCAACCAACCATAACCCTCACCCCAGCTCTCAGGGACTAAACCACCAACCAAAGCATACACATCGAGCAATCCATGGCTCCAGCTGCATCCCTGTCCAGCATCAATAGGAAGAGAGGTCCTTGGTGTTGTGAAAGGTAGATGCCCCAGTGTAGGGGAATACCAGAGTAGGGAGGTGGGATGGGGTGGGTGGGTTGGTGAAGGAGCACCCTCATGGAGACATGGGCGGGAAGATGGGATATTTCTGGAGATGAAACCAAGAAGAGATATAATATTTGAAATGTAGATAAAGAAAATGTCCAATAAAAAAGAAAAAAAACCCAAAACATAAAAAAAATCATAGAATTGAAACTTTCAGGTGTAAATACATTAAACAATGTCTTGGTTTTTGTTTGAATAAAAAAAAAACAGTTCTCTAATAATTTTTTTCCTATCTCAAAGACGTCACATAGCTTATTTTCTCTAACTGGAAATTTTCTCTTTTGAAGGTTCATAGAACAGTGAAGAAGATAGAAGCATAAAGAGAATGGGGCACATGAGAAATATGAGCCATAGGTAAAACGGGGTCAAGGGGACAAGTGCTAATAAGGGATGAGCTTTATTTATAAATAATACATTTGGAAGTAGGATTATATTTCAATTTTTGTTCAGAAAACAAGATGGTTTTAGTGTAAAATCTTTGTTTCCCCCCATTAACTCTTCAATTCAAATGTGAAAGGAAGAAAGGAACCCCCTGAAACAGTATGGGTTATTTTATAATGTCTAATTGCATGCCTCAGAAAGGCTGTCCCTTACTCCTCATGCTGTTCCATGATCTGCTTCCATCACCCTATGTCTAGGTTTATATCTTGCTCTTTGCCCCTGAACCCTATGTACCTTTGTATTTAACGCTGTCCTCCTGTCCAGCACTATGTTGGGCTTGGCTGTTAGAAAGTCTCAGGGCCACCTGCAAAGATTTTAGATACCCAGGTGTTTTCATTCACTTCCCAACTTGGTGGTCATTCTGGTTACAACCTCTTTCCACTAGTATCAGAATACCATTTTCCCCTAAGCCTTCGGTTGTAGCATTCTGTTCTCCTTTCCCCTACCACACAAGCAAATCAGCATATTTCCCGTGTTCTGCTAATTACTGCCAATCTCTAGCATCAGCTCCTTCCTTGGCACAGCTTCGTTTTCATTGTATGAAATGAATTTTGTTTCCAGTCAGCACTCTGACATTCATACTCCTTAGTCAACATCACATGACTTTCCTATTATTTCCTGCACAACATCCAATAATTTTTCTTTGAATTCTTATCATGTTTAGTAAATGTATTTATGAATATTTAACATGTTGATACTTTAATACCTGCCACTTGACCCAAAAGTATCTTATATTTTCCGCAGGTCCCACAGATGATTTGCTAATGACAATTGAATTCATGGATTAATGGGCAGAAAATAATCACCATTGCAGAAAAAAAGAGTATTTTATGAAATAAATCATCATTTTAAAAACTCAGTGTTATCCAATCACAGTGGGGCGTACCTGGAGTCCCAGCACTCAGGGAGCTGAAGTAGGGATACAAAAAGTTTGAGGTCAGACTGGGCTATATAGTCAGATCCATAACAGCCTGAAAACCCCGAAATATTCAGCATTAAAAACAGACAAAATGTTAATGGGAGGAATATTTGGATTTGAATTACAACACACATGAAGGAGAATGTTTGAAGAATTAAAACACATGTGAGTGATTCAAGAGGTATTTGTCCAATACCTCATTCTCACCACACATTGCTTTTATGGAGCAAAGAAAGAAGAGTTGTTTTCATTTGAAGGTTCATAGACCAGTGGAGAAGATAGAAGCATAAAGAGAACGGGGCACATGAGAAATATGAGCCATGGGTAAAACTGGGTCAAGGGGACAGGTGCTATTAAGGGATGAGCTCTATTTATAAAGAACACACTTGGAAGTAGGATTATATTTCAATTTTGTTCAGAAAACAAGATGGTGTTAGTATAAAATCTTTGTACCCTCCCATTAACTCTTCAATTCAAATCTGAAAGGAAGAAGGCAAACTGTAAGTCAAATTGGTTGCCTTGAGGTAATTCCTCAGCCCAGTTAGAAGGGTAATGTAGGTATTGGCAAGTGAAGAGTCAAGGACATGAATATTGCCTGGCTTTTATTACAAGACTCGAAATATATGAGTCCAGATCATAACGGTAGATCAAGTGGACAGTTTCTAATGATTTTAACTGGAGTTTCTGGGAGCCTAAAATTTCCTGAGCTCAGGAATAAGTAATATCCTCACCGTCAAGTTTGATATGCTTGTGTGAAGCCCTGGTGGCATGTACGAGTACAGATGGTTGTAACTTGACATTTATAATATACAAGGTAGCAGTTACATTCATCAACATTCCTGGAATACTAAGAAACAATCTCATATCACTTTTCATTGAAATAATATTTTTACACTTATATTAAGGGAAAAAAATCCGTCCACAAATACTTGAATCACTTTCATGGCTTTGTGAGTGACTTCATTCATCCCAGAGATGTCAAAATAAACCACAAACCATTCTGATTAAATACAAGTAACTCTGTGTATTGTCCTCACTCACACATTAGACCAGAGGTCAGCTAACTTTTGAGAAATATAGGGCCAGGTAACTAATAACTTTGATTTGGTGAACCACATGATTTCTGTTGCCACAACACAATATTATTATTGTATGTCAAGAAGCCACAGATAATATGTAAATGAATGGGTGTGGCCACGTTCAATAAAATTATAATTACAAAAGTATGCTTCAAGCCATATTTGACCTATGGGGCGTAGTTTGCCAGGTTTGTTGCAGAATAAAGAGAAAGAGTGGAGAAAATAGACTAAGAACCAGAAAGAGAACTTCATAAGAGGTAGGACAAATAAAAAAATGGTAGCACCATAATAGTACAAAAGAAGAAGACTGTATTTATGACATACTCATAAACAATCTCTGGCCAGAACTCTTATTATCCACTTTTTCTTATGATTTTGCCTGATTTTATAGATCATATTCTTCATTTTGATTAAGAAAATTGATTCAAATAGTTTCTTATCTGCTATAAATACCATGTAATTTTTTTCATTTTGATTAAAATATGTAGATTTATTTTAGCAGTAGGAGGTTATAATAACAGGGATGAGTCTTGAAAACCTTAGGCCTAGTGAAGGAAGCAAGAAAGGCAATGGCAAATAGTTTGTGCTCCACAGGAAAAGTCCAGAAGAGGCCAATCTATAAAGACAGGAAGCAGATTGGTGGTTGCCACAGGCTATGGAGAAGGGGAAGTAGGGAGGAACTGCTAATGGGTGCATGGTTTCACTTTAGAGTGATGAAAATATTTTAATTAGACATTAGTGATGGCTCCAGGACACTCACTCTCTCTCTCTCTCTCTCTCTCTCTCTCTCTCTCTCTCTCTCTCCCTCCCTTCCTCTGTCTCTGTCTCTGTCTCTCTGTCTCTGTCTCTGTGTCTCATAATTTTTATTAGCTTGTAAAGAGTTCGTCTTTCATCATTCTAAAAACAAGTACTATGCACATGATCAGTTGGGTGCCATCCTTCTGGTAGGCAATTTGAGACAAAACAAAGCAGTACAAGAGAAATGAGAAGGACCTAAGAAGATGTCAAAGCTGCAGACTAGAGGAAAAAATCCAGCCTTTGGGGTTCTCACCTGTTATGCAATTCAAGCACAAGAGGCCCATAATTGCTATGTCTTAAGAGCAATTGAATATGTTTAACACACATAGAATACATGTGTAACTTTCTCAAAGAATGGATTAAATAAAATAAAAAAAAAATAAAAAGGAAATCTCTTGCCTTTCTATATCTCTATGGTATTTAATGTGTGTATGATTTAGCAGCAGATCTTCCTGGGGCTAAGAGCTTTACGTATATTTTCAATTAAGGACAATTCTGTAAAACCATGCATTATAAAGCCCATTTTACAGATGAACAAACTGATTGACAAAGGCTTCATTTTTTCCTCTATCCTTCTTGATTTAATAGATTGCCTGCAGGAGTTCATTTTAGCACCAGAACAGTAGCAGGCGGAGTCCCACTATCTGGAGATTGCTCAGTTGTTTGATTGCCCCATGGAAACAGGTTATATAGGCAGCCCTGCAAACAAGTTCACAGTGTCACCATCTGGATTTCCCAACTAGTCTCTCCCTTCTTCTACAGACCAAAACTGTCAGAAGGATCTATTTCAACTCAGATCATCAGCCCATACTCCTCCCCTGTTTTTAAGGCCAAGCCTCAAATCCTGGTTTAGAAGGGCTTTGTTGCCTTGGTCCCACTCCCTATCACATCTGCCACATCCTGCCCTTGCCCTTCCTGCCCCAGCCCATGGGTCTGCCTTCCCACCCAGCCTTGGAGCCTGATCCCAGTTGATGCCTCAGACTGGAATTCCTTGGCGAAGAAAGACTATCATTCTCATAACCTCCTACAGACACTGTCATTGTCTACTATTCTAAACTAGCCACAAATCACTCTATTTTAATACTTTGTAAAGCTTTAGCATGTGACGTTTCCATTTTCACCCCTCCTCCCTTCATTGCTTCATTTTCTTTCTCCTTTTCTTCCTTCTTCCTCCTCCTTTTCTTTTCCTCCTCTTCGACATCTTTTCCCTTTATCTTCATTCTCTCTCTGCACTATTCTCTCCTTTCTCCTGTTGTTTTTCTCCTTTTCCTAGGTTGTTGGCCACTTTCTCTCTCTCTCTCTCTTCCTGCTTCCTTTCTTCAAATAGAATACAGGTTCTATGAGAACATGAATCCAGTGTTGTTTACCTGCCCCTGGCCCATTTTAGTTACTCAAATACTTGTTGAAAGAATTAATGAATGCCAATGAAACTTGGCAAGGTTTCTGTATTTTGCTAAATGATTAAAGCTCTAAATCCCACAGCACATAGTTTTGGCTCGGCAGAGAAGTAAACCATAAATAGGACTAATGGCCACAAACTTCAGAAGGCCCTAACCAACAGTGACCATTTACAATTGCCCCAACCCAGAGACAAGTTTAAGCCTGAAGAGGGTTTTTATTACCTCCCTATAAACCCCTGAATCATGTGCTTTACAGAGCAAGTGCTAATGCTGTCATAATTATATTGGTGTGAACACATTGTCATAGAAATGTAATAAACATAGGCACAGGCATTTAAGAGAAAGCAGCTGCTTGCAACCCTAGAGCAACTGTCACATAGAAACGACAAAAACACACACTCACGGAACTTAAATTGAGTGGCTGAAGTGGCACACCCGAGAACTCAGAGATTAAAATGACAGTTTGTCTCAGCACTTCAGAGCAACCAACTTGCTGCCCCGAGAAAGCTGTGCATATGGGTAATTCTATAATAAAGACATAGACATCACCCTCTCCCAACTGTAATGCTCATTTTTTTTAATTAACCCAGGCCCTCGAAAGTGGTAACTTCAGTATGTGGGTAATTTTCTTTTTCTTTTTTTATTGGAAGCAGATCAAGAAACAGGAAGAGACATGACTTAATTATAAATTCAGCACTTACCTACTTTTTCCCCTCCTTTTTAATCTTTGAGATAACAATTGCTCCATTAAGACACTCAAAGTTGAAAAATGTCAAACCCTTGACCTTTTCTCAATTCACACTCATGCTGAGCCAATGAACACACATCTCTCTCTTCATCACCCCAGCACGAGTACTTTCTCCAGATTTAGCCATGATTCTAGGTCAGGGTTTCTAAATCTCAGAACTATTGACATTTTCAACCAGATAGCTCTTCAATATGCACACTTTATTATTTATTATGGTAGGATGGTTAGCAGCATTTCCAGTCATTATTTATGAGATTCCAACAGTATTCAAAGCTTGAACAACCAAAAATATTTCCAGACATTGATAAATGACCATTGTAAGGCAAAGCCATTCTAAGTTGAAGCCACTATTTAAGACACTGTAGTCTCAAAACTAATGTGCTGAGTGTGAGTTGTGTTTTATAGCTCATTATTGTATGCAAATCCCATAGGATGGAATTGCCTTTATAGGAAAATTCCTTGAAATTCATTGTACAATTTGATTCATTCATTAAGCACTATATGCAAAGACTATGCTCTTAAAAAACCAGTATTCATAAGCAATGAACTTTCTGAGCTTGAGTGTTTTCTGGGATGGATAGAACAATTTTAAAACTAGTTTCAAATCAGACATTTGAAGATCATAATGTTTGTGTGAAGAGTTCTTTTAGGGAAAGAAAGTAGAGAGCTGGTTTTCATTGGAAATCAATGAAAAACACAAGCCATTTGTCTCTGTCGTTTGCTAAAACAACTGACCTTAACGACAACGTATTTAGAATCAGACTAGAAAGAGCCGAACTGGCCTTGATATCAGTCTCATAAGAGTTTACAACTGCACAAAGCCCATTAATCAGCAAGCAATCTATAAAGCCAACCTAAAGAACACGTGTTCTAACTGCCTCATTCCCTTGTCTTGGTTACTATCCAAAAGCAAATTCCCTAAGTCTAAATCTCACTACCCATAAAATACCTTATCTACTTCTACTCAGAAAAGGCCATCAACCAAATCTCTGTACACCCTTTTCCCAAAAAGGAATGAGGCTAAATGTCTGTTCACCCAGAGGCACTAGGTGGAAAGAAAGCAAGAACAAGATTTCTACCGTAAATATTTTTTGGCAAACTCTTGTAAAGTTGATAAGGATTTATAAAAAAGCTTTTCTTCAGGGCTTTAGTAAACTCTAATATTTATCCAGGCATAATTTATTCTAATCTAAGAAGAACATTTTAAAAGCTGTCCATAATAATATAAGCTACTTGACATCATATAGGAAGTTGGTTAGGGTAACATATTTCAATACTTCAATAACATAGTCACAGTATCACAGTATCATTTGATTTTTGTTTTCTTTTATCATTTTCTTGTATCACACACACACACACACACACACACACACACAGAGAGAGAGAGAGAGAGAGAGAGAGAGAGAGAGAGAGAGAGAGAGGGAGAGAGAGAGAGAGATGACAGAATAATGTGTATTTTTGGAGATTGAACCCAGAACTTCAGATATGTTAGTTAAGAACTCTACTACTGAGTTACATAATAAACCCTTTATTATTGTTTGTATGTAAAATGCCTGCCAAAGGGCTCATGAGTTTGGACATTTGATTCCTGTTGGTAGTGCTGTTTGAGGAGGTAACTGAACTTTTAGGAAATAAAGCATTTGTCTCTTAGTTGTTTTTTGGGGGGGGGTGAGGTGGGGAAATCAACAGGACAAAAATCAAGCAATATTTTGTAAGAAGAACCTCAACATAGAAAATGACTCCATCAGATTTCCTGTATGCAAACTTGCTGAACATTTTCTTGATGAATGATGTGGGAGGGTCCAGCCTACTAGGGACTATGCATCCCTAAGCAGGTAGGCCTGGGTTGTATAAGAAAGCAAGTTTAAGTCATAGAGAGTAAGCCGGTAAGTAGCACTCCTTCAGGGTTTCTGATTCAGTTCCTGCTTCCCGGTTATTGTGCTAACGTCCCTCAGTGGACAATGACCTGGGATATTTAAGCCAAAGAAATCTTTTCTTCCTTCAGCTACTTTTGGTCACTGTCTTTATCACAGTGGCAGAATGTGTTTCATCCTTGCCTTGCTTCCTGTCTGCTCTCTGCTTCTGGTCTCTGTTTTATGATCTGCTGCCACCACCATGGACTCTGCTATGCCTTCTCTACCACAGTGGCATACACTCTCTTGAGCCATGAGTCTCTCAATTATAGGCTAAAAATTATTTTCTCTTTTGCATATTGTCCCAATGATAGGAAAATTAACTAATTGAATTTGGAATGTTTATGAATATTATTTGACATGAATGACATCAATTTTAAAGCTTTTTGACAGAGAACTAAAATGTCCATTCATATTATTTTTGAATATTGTTATTCTGATGAATTAATGACTTGCTTGGAGCTATCCACAAAATTATTTTGGTAAATAGTAAAAAAAAAAAGAGGCTGATAGAGTGTAATTTAGTACAAATTGTGGATTCACTTTATTATTCAAGCAATCCATTTGATATCTACTTGATACTATTTTTTCTCTAAAGAACACTCAAATGAGACCATGTTCAGGAGACTAGCCGATAAAACTATGGCTAGTCCATAATCATAGTTGCGGGCTTATTATTCTTCTGTTGGGACAGCATAGTTCACCACAAATAAGGACGGTGAGGCAGGTAGAAGGCAGCAGCTAGTGAGTTGCTGGAAGGGACCTTTGAAGCTATTCTTCAACAGGTATTTCGGGACACGTTGACATTATAGATTCAGTTTAGGAGACAATGACTAAGTGCTTCCAAATACTCATGGGATTTCTAAAAATAACTCTTAATAATGAATACTTTATAGTTATTAAATAAGAAAAAATAATGGCTTAAAATTCATGTTGATAGTATGTTTTATTGTATTCTCATCTTAGTACATGCAAAGGATCTATCAATATTTCTTCTTTGCAAAAATTTTATTGTTGAATTAATGGCAACTTAAAATAAACCAACCATTCTAAAGTACTACAGAATGAATAATGAAAAATCAGGTATTGACTATGTTCTGTCTTCTACTTCCAGGTGTAAAATAACTCTAAAAATGTGTCTAGGAACTACAAACACAGACAGTAGGATTTATATTTAGAGTGGGACCTAATATGTTAAGCCTGTCCAGCCAAGCACTTCACTTTGGCTTGCCTTTTTAGGCTATTGAAAATACCTGACTCTGCACAAGTTCAGCTTTCATTGTGTAATGTATCAGCTAACTAACACTACTAGACAGATGCTCTGCGGGGAAGGAGTACTACTGTGTGCAGTATTTCATTCAGCCCTCCACTCATCTTACCATAGAGAGAGGTGAAACAGTTCTCATTTCACTCAGAGTTTAAATGATTTCCTGGATTTCTGTGGCTAGCAAAGAACTGAGGCAGGCTTTGAAGTCTCTTCCCAACTCTTAAAAGTTTCCAATTGCTAGGGAGAGAACATTGGATTTTGTGCACGATAAAGGCAAACCCTCTACTGGTAGGCTATATCTCCAGGGCATTGAATACAGACTCGCCATGGCATACATTATTTTCCTTTATACTTTGAAGAGCAGGCCATTTCCCTCAGCTAGTGAGTTGGTAGATGGATTCCTTTGAAAGAACATGTAAAATGAAATCTCATAGACATCATATCTAGCAATGGTTGATCAGATTTGAGATCCCATTTATATTTGATAGACACAGAGGCAGAAAGAGAATCATGAGTTAGCAGCAGTAGATAGTAACAAGTGTCGATAGTAACAAGTGTCATCCTTATGTGTTCCTCAAAAGTCAAGCACTTATGCAAAATCTTGTACTTCTTAAAAATCACCCCAGTGCAAATCAGGTAATCTTACTTTCTTCTGTAGATATTGCTCATCAGCTACTCGTTACTCTACCAACTCTTTTTATTAACAGAGAGTAGGCACCACATAGTGCCTTGAAGTACAGTAGTGAGCTGCAAATCTGCCACTGCTGTTCAGAGACAGGAGTCTATATTATCAAATGATTAGAGTGAGTGGGCATGGTAGGAGCCCACTTTTAATTGGGCTTTGCTGATCTGAACTGGCAGTGGCACGGAAGGTTCTTGATATTCTTTTCCAGCAATTATTCTGAGGCTTTCCATCCCCATGATGTTTCTGCATGAGTCCTCTTTTTCTTGATTTTCCACCAGTTTCATATTTTGGCTACATTACTTGTCCTCTTGCATTCAAGCATCTCCAGACTAGTCTGCCTTGTCCAAAGGACAAGCCCTGCAAAAGCAGGCATGCTACTCATTATGTTAGATTGCCTAAGGGTCTGGCAGCTCTTTCTGGCACGCTCAAAGCTTCCCTCCCCTCTCCTACTTTGCTTTATATTCCCTGAAATTTCTCATCTGAATTCTTTAAACCTCATTGATTCAAGTACCCAATTTTACAAAAGCAACTCATCAATTTTATTTCTCACTTAACTTTGGTTCTACTATTAACTTAATTTCTTTTGAATATAGACTTTAACTCAGAAATATTTGGTTTCTGGGTTTCTAGTAAGCTATACGATTTTGGGTAGTTTTAGCTTCCCTGACCTTATCAGTGTTTTCCTTTACATTAGTAAGGAGAAGAGGTAGAGAAGAAAGGAAAGAAAGAGAAGAAAGTATTTGTGCTTCCTCAGTATTTTTTGACTGAGACACAGCAATCACCTAATTATATTACCTCTTAAATGACCATAAGCATCAAACTAAGATCTTCTAACCTGACCTTACATGTTCCTTGTTTCCCTGGTATTTATTATATTTTATTTCTCACCCCCCCTTAAGTAACTCGTTTCTAGCTAGCAGAATGACTACAATGAGAAATCATTTCCATGTTTTGTTGAAAAAAGTTTATGACAACTATTTTGCTATCAGATTCTCTTCCTAGATGGCATTGATAAAGTAAGTTGGCCTGTTAGAAAGGTCCACATGGCCAGAAGTAGGTGTTCTCTCATCAACATTCAGTGATTAAACAGAGTACTCTATCCAAAAGCTCTTAATAGACTGAAACCTGCCAATCGCCACATGAGTCAGCTCAAAAGGACATTCTTTACCCAGCTGGGCTTCCAGGTGAGGTCCCAGGTTCCATGGAATATGTCTAGACCTTTGGCAGTGGACACAGCTAAGATGTGCCCTGATTTATGGTTCCCAAAACCTGTGACATAGTAAGTGTGCAGTATTTTAAGTCTCTAAGTTATGGGACAATGTCTTGTCTACTTTCCCATTAGAAATTTTGTATACCCAAAGCAGCAACTTTATATCCTCAATAGTATCAGTTTGGCTCTAATGTTGTTTTTTTCCTTGTCTCTTTAAGATTGGGATATTCCTCTTGTCTTTTAGAATGCCTCGAATTTTTAGTTAGCAACTGTGTTCTAAGAACTGAAGGCTCTTATTGAGATGCTGTGTGATGATCTGGCTAGGAGTTAGGATACTTTTACTAATTGCTACAAGTTGGAGGTGTTAGAGGCTCCAATTTCTTGAAGTATCCTTGCTGTTCATTAGTCTGGTCTCTGCTTCCCTAAAAACTCTTCCTTAGACTTTGAGCATTGGAGTTATTTTATTTGTACTCCTCCTACATGTTGTAGGGGTAGAGTTAGGTGGAGGAAAGCATTCTATAATCCTATGATTTGAACTGTGCTTGTGACCCTGAACTGTGAACCATCACAGATGCTTCTGAATTCCCCTCCTTAGGTGAGCCAGAAAGTCTAAAATCCAGGTGGGAATAGATTGTTTTCCTTTTCCTAAGTCACATAAGACATTAATTTTTTTCCTTGTTTCTGAGGCTTGTTTTGGTGAATGATGCACTGGGTTTATTGAAAAAAGAGTTAGGCTGGAGTAGGGATATGGAAACTGAAGAGACCACCTCTTGTAGACAGACAGGACCCCTGGTCCAGGGATGTGAACATCAACCCACCTACAAATTTTTGACCCAAAATTGCTCCCATCTAAAAGACATACAGATACAAAAATGGAGCAGAGAACAAATGAATGTCTGACCAGAAACCAGCCCAACTTGAGATACATCCCATGGATGGGCACCAATCCCTCATTCTATTACTGATGCTGTGTTGTACTTGCAGACAGAAGCCTAGCATAGCTGTCCTCTGAGAGGTTCTACCCTACAGCTGACTGAGACAGATATAGACACCCACAGCCAAGCATGGGACAGAGTTTGAGGAACCCTATGAACGAGTTAGGACAAGGATTGAACAACCTGAAGAGGATGGCCCATCATCCCATATGAAGATCAACAGTGTCAAGTAACCTGGACCCCTGGGAGCTCCGAGAAACTGAGCAACTGACCAAAGAGCATACACAAGCTGGTTCAAGTCCCCTGGCATAAATAAATCAGAGAGCTGCCTTGTAGAAGAGGATGTGCCTAATCATGAAAAGACTTCATGCCTCAGGCTAGAGGGATACCAGGGGGAGTGGCACCATCTCAAAGATCAAGGGGAGGGGAATTGGGGTAAAGAATTCTGTGAGGAGGACTAGAGATGGGCAGCATCTGGGACGTAAATAAATAAAATAATTAAATAAATACAAGAGTTAGTTTGTATTTCATACAATGATTCTCTTCCTCCTGATCTGGCCAACCACTAGGATTTCCTCTGATCTTCACCAAAAGATTCTTAGGGAAAACTTAGATGTATTACCTGTTTATTATACCTATTTATACCAGGCTCTCTGTAGCTCTAAATCTTTCAGGCTAGAGTAGAATCAGCCAAAAAAATTGATCAAAGATATCATTTAAGTGTTCCTACTAACTATTGAGCTTAACAGCTTCCACTTCTGGGAAAGTAATCTATATTCTTTGTATATTGCTGCCTCTCTGGTTTTAGAGGTTAGAGTCAGGCCTGTGACTTCAATTCACTGATAGATTTAAGGCAAGACATTGGTTTTCTGTTTGGTCTTCTTTTATCTTGTTGAGTTAGCAGAAATCATGACTCCTAAATTCTTTACATGTTGGAATAATAACCAGATGTGTCTCATGTTATTATATTTCAGATTTATGAATACATTACATTCTTCTCAACTAGAATAATATATGAATCTGGAGATCCAGAATTCCAGTTATCCAAAAGTGTTGCTCTCATGACACTTAAGTTCTTCACATTATCAATCAGATCTTATTATGTGAAACAAATAAGAAGTACATCAACAATTACTTTTGGAAATTCTAAATGTTAATGTAGTTAAGTAAAATATATTTCCACAAAGCAGTATAACTTTCAGTGAGCCGAAAAAGGAAATGGAAGGTTACCTCAGATCAAAATGATGAACAGAACAGAATTATTTACTATTTAGAAATGAGACTTTTACTTAGAATACTCATTAAAAAAGATCACCTGTGAGAACTTTAATGGAAAGGCAACAAGAAATGGTTTCAGTTTCTGTTGCTATATGACAAATCATAAAAAGTGAATAAATGAAAGTATGTTTTATGAGTTTGTGGGAATGGAGGCTTGAAGATAGGATATACTCTACTAGTCAATGAGCTCTATGCTTGAGGACTCACATAGCTGGAATGAAAAGACTGGTAAGCCCAGGGTTTTATCTGGAGTCCTTTTAAAAGGAACCACTTCCGAGGATATTCTAGCCATTGGTGACTTTGGCTTTGTGAATTTGTAGTACTAAGGTTCCCATTTACATTCATCTGTCAATTATATGCTACTTTTCTATCCTTGATATCCATCCTTAAAGCCAAATATGGTAATCAAAATTTTTTGTAGTTCTGATCGCCCCAACTTTTGTCCTAGTCAAAGTATGTACTCTACTTGTAAGCTTCACAAGACAATGTTACTCCTATAAGGACAATTTGTTTATTAAGATAACGTCTACTGTTTGACATTATGCAAACATTGGAGCAATATTTCACTACCTCAGGTCCATTACCAATGATATCAGCATTAATGTGGGTCTTCTTCAGAGGCATCATAAAATCTTCATGCTTTAAAAATTTCCTTTGCATGAGACATCTAGAAAATTCAATGCATTTCAAACATTGCTAAGAGCAGGGCAGTTTAGTATAAATGAAGAAATAGTAAGGTTGAAAGACTTCATCCACAGTAAATTCAACCATGCAGAGGACATCAACAAGATTATTATTGGACAGTTTGGGTTGGTGGATGAAAGTGGATGAACCTTATCTCTAAGCAACTATGAATTACACAGAGGGGAAAGTCTACTTACATATGCTTAAAACTTACTGAGTGTTAGATTTTTAATTTTTTAGTGTATCTGGGAAAAGGTGGGTGACAAAGAAACTAAGTGATTTAAGCCATGGCACCTACTAAAACAAATGTACAAATTAAAAAAAAAATTTGAGTTGATCAACAACATAAAGAATTGTTAAACTTGTTTCTTCTTTTTCTGTTTCACTTTCTCTTTCTCTTTCAGTTATGCTGAAAATCTTTCTAGACCAGAAACTAGCTTAAAATCAGCTTCTTCAGTCTTCCGACTGAGCATCACTAAGAAGGATACAAGTCACATGCAGGCATGAACTGCTCATTTCAGTGTTGCTCTGTCTGGAAGATTGGAGAACTCCTAATTCTGGATTTTGTGTCCTCTCCTGGAATAGTATAACATTGGACATAGTCCTTCTGGCTGTCAGATGTACATGCTCTGAAAGGAGTGGCATGACAATCCTATCCAAGGCCCCACTGAATCAATGTGTAGAGTTAGTCATGAGCCTGAACACTTAGAAAGTTCAGCAGTGATAAACAGGCTAGTCAGTATTTTTTCTTTTTCATGTTTCCCCCTTATGTTATAATTTCAGTACAGAGTTTGTCTTTTATAACCTAAAGGGACGGAAACACTTTCAAACATCAATTGGCCTGTTACTGGAGACTAGTATTAAACCTCCTGGGATCACATCAATCTGCAGGTTTCCCCGAGCACTTCAGACACATTTCATACTATAATTGAAAAAGAGATTTGATTCATATTCCATTGTGCCAGAATCTCCACTCAGGTCTCCTGACAGAGAAATCTGGGCAGTAGGGATATGGACTAGTTTTTTTTTCTTAAACCTCACTCCACAGATGCTTACAGAGAAACTGAAAAGATGGGGATTGAGAGATGTTTATAAAAGAAACCAAACTCTTCCTTGCAGATTTCAAAATCAGTTGAGGGATGGGCAGCACAGAGAAATAAAAGAAATTGGAGCAATGAGAGGACTCCTGTGTTGGAACAACTTGGATTGGCATTTGTCTGATCCAACATTGTAGGTTCTTGATGTACAGGTTCACTGTATCCTCTCAAAATCCATAAAGGCAGACATATTTACCTTGCTTGTTATCAAGCCCAGAGAAGTGAGTGACTTGCCCAGGTTATATAGCTGGCAAATACCAGAGTGATGACTTGAACTTGATCTGACTCTACCTTGCCATAAGATGTCATTTTTTAATGTGTTTTTCATAAGAAACGTAAACTGTTTTGTTCTCTGTAAACAGACAAGCATGCCTGAGTTTATGGGTTTGATGATTCCTCCCAAAGGACTGAATATATGGATAAGCTAAGACTCCTGGTATTGATTCACACAGTGACATTTTCTTATGCATTTGTTCTTTAGACTGTAGACATTTTTCCCCCTCAGGAAATGCTTTGATGATAAGATTATCACTGATCAGAGGTTACCTTAGTCTAGAAAATTCTAAGTTAACCCACCAAGTGCAAGGCTAGGCAAACTGTTCTGTAAGATCTTAGTCCCTAGTTTTGCCATAAGACCAGCAATCCCATTGCAACTACTAGGCTCTGCTGTTGGGCTACGAAAACTTCCAGATACAATAATATGAACTGAATGGGTGTAGCTATGTTCTCATAACACTTTCTTTATGAACACTAAAGTTGGAAATTCATATTACTTTTACCTGTCATAAAATAGTACTTCTTTTGAAGCTTTTCAAACTTGGAAACAAAAGAACCATGCTTGTTCAGGCATCATATGAAAACCGGCAGAGAAACAGATTTAGCCAGTGAGCCATAGCTTGCCAAGCTTTGTAGTAGGGAATAGCATTGCATTTTATTTTACCCTGTGTATGATATGGTTCCCTTTCAGAAAACTTACAAAAGTAGAAGAGCCATTGAAATTACTTAGGGAACACTATTGCATGTAACTTTAAATCACATTAACGCAAATTGTTGTTTACTGGGGTGGCTCAAAAGATTATTTCCTATATTTATTTTAGTAAATTTTATTAGTTGTGTATAAGTGTAAATGTGTGTATCTCTCTCTCTCTCTCTCTCTCTCTGTGTGTGTGTGTGTGTGTGTGTGTGTGTGTGTGTGTGTGTGTGTGTGCACCTGCATGCCACAGGATATGCTGCTTTTGGTGTGTATGCCTGGGTATATGTGAATCTTTGTACCTGTGTGCCACAGGGTGTGTGTGGAGGTTAAAGGACAGCTTATTGGAGTTGGTTTTCTTTTTACTATGTGACTCCTGGAGATTGAGTTTGGGTTGTCAAGGGTAGCAGCAAACAGTTTTGCCCACTGAATCATCTCAATAGCCACGGATGTTTTTTATGAGAAGTTTTACTGATATAATTGAAGATCCATATGCAGTTTCAAGAAATAATATAAAAAGGACACTTAACCCTCTTTGCTCAGTTTCTCCCTATATTTTAATGTTATTTTATATAGCTATACTACAACATCACAACCTGAATACTGAAACAAATGCAAGCCGCCAACATTTCTAAGACTTTAAAGGGTTTCCTAGTACTGGCATGTGAGTGTATATGTACATACATGTGTTTAGCTCAATGTCGGCAAAGCTCCCTTATATTTCCCTTTTAAACACAGTCATCTCCCTCATTTTACCAATCTGTACACCTAGGCAACCGCTAATTTTTTCTATGTTTAAAATAATTTCTCAAAAAAAAATAATTTCTCCCACCAAGTCAAATTAATAGAATCATAGATTATGAAACCATGTAGCACTGGCTTTTTTAAATTCATGATAATTCACTGAGGATCCATCAAGGTTACTAGACATATTAACAACCCATTCTTTTTCATTGCTCCATAGTATTCTACAATAAAGAGGCATCAAATTTGCTTAACCTTTAACTTGTTGGAGAATATTTGGGTTGCTTCTAGATTCAGGGTAACATAAACAAAGTTTATATTCATGTTTGTGTACAGGTTTTGGGGGGACAATTTCATTTCTTTGAAATAAATGTTAAAGCATGTGTTTCAGGCAGGTATATATGTACATACATATGTTCATTTTAAAAAAAGTATTTGGATATATTTAATACATTTTAAAAGACATTGCCACAAAATCTACAGAATAAAAAATGCAAATAAAATATTTTAAATTCCCTGTTATGTTGTATTCTTATTTCACCAATTCAGAAATTCTAGAGTAGAGAACTGAACTGCTCTTAGAAGTGTGGGTCACCAGAGACAGAATAGTCAGAACAAAAAAAGAAAGCCACTTCTCCCTCTCTTCTCCTCTCCTGTCCTCCCCTCCTCTCCCCTCCCTTACCTTCCCCTCTCCTCTCTTCTCCCTCTCTCCTCTCTCATCTCAATATACTGTACCCTTAAAACTGCTACAGAACAGAACTGCCAGGAATACATAGCTTCTCATCATGAAAGAAAGAGCAAGGGTACCTTGGCTTTGGGGACTTTATGAACTCATGTTCTTCCCATAACCTCCCTTGATGAATCCTTGTGAAACTGCCTCACAGTCAAACAAGCAATGAAGGAGAGCAATGTGTGAATGTGCAAACTAGAGTGAACACGGCAACTGGAAACTAAATTTTTGACCACAGCAAACAATCCTCATTCATCAGGCCCCCAGATTCATACAGTTATGTGGTTCCTAGTTGCCTGAACTGATAAGAGTGTTGGTTGATTAAGTTTGATAAATTCTACTTTTTCAAATCTTAATCTCACCAGAAAATTTGCGAATGAGACAAAGAAAACTTCACTTAATTTCTACCTTACATTTGGTACTCGGGTTGGTCATTTCACTGTCTACCACCATGTGTTATTGCATACCATAGTTCAGTCTTCTTCAAATATGGGAGGTGTTGCAACAGTGTCAGTATATCTGACACAAACACTACAAGAGTTTTCACATCAGCAGCATCCTCATCAACTGTAAGTATGTTAGACACGTAGACTGTTGGGCCCCTATCTCAAGACCAGCCTAAGAAATTTCTGCAGGAAAGGCTTAGAAGTCTGCTTTTCTTCCCTAATTCTCACTTGGAGATTCAGAAATTTGCTATTATACAGCACTGTCTTCAATCACCTCAGAACTTCACATGTAGACAACAGAAAAATTGATCACAGAGTATGAAATAATGCTAATAAATCCCCAATAGCAGGACTGAGGGGATGGCTCTGCAGTTAAGAGCAATGTAGCTTTTGCAGAGGACCCAGCTTCAGTTCACAGAAACCACATGGTGGTGTGTAACTACATTTCCAGGGTATCCAACACACTTTTTCCAAACACTACAGAGCACATGGTATACATAGATAGATGCAGGCAAAACACTCATAAGTAAAAAGTAAAATAAAAAATTTAAAAATAAAGAGTAAGATATTTAATTTTCTGTTAATTACCAGTCATTCTGAGGTCAATATTTATGTAAGCATGTGTCAGAATTCTTGTTTCGGGTATTCAACAGATCATACATTTCTTCATGCCTATTATGCTTGATATGTTTGTAATGAAATTGTTTAATTTGGGCTTCTACTTAGCACCTATTTAAAATTCTTTATCAAATCACAATTTCCTTGGGGGCAGGAAATGTATGTCCCCATAGCCTAATAAATAGGTGTGTAATAAATGGCTGTGGAACAAATGAGTGGATTATATTTTGTATTATAGTTGTTTCATCCAATATACAGTGTATTTTCTTGTTGGCAAAGACTGGATTTCTCTCATGCTGAATCATTCCCAGTATATTTAAATTGCCATGAGACATTTCCCTACTTACTATGTTTAAAGTTATTACTATTCCATGTCAATAACTAAATCAACAGTGGGCATTACTCCTATTTGCGTGTGGGAAAATCTAATTTAGAATGTGGCATGCTGTATATCATTTAACAGACATTACCTCCAAAATGGCACTTAAGAGCATATTTAAGGTGATCCATAGGTGAGCACAGGTATCTCCACAGAACCACATCTTATTGAAATGGTTCCATAAGGAGAATGTAGGAGAAAGACAGCAGTGGATACCCACCCAAGTGAGATGACAGGCCTCAGCTTCTGCAAACTGACTCTCTCCTTTCTTTCTTTCTTTCTTTCTTTCTTTCTTTCTTTCTTTCTTTCTTTCCTTCTTTCTTTCTTTCTTTCTTTCTTTCTTTCTTTCTTCCTTCCTTCCTTCCTTTCTTTCTTTCTTTCTTTCTTTCTTTCTTTCTTTCTTTCTTTCTTTCTTTCTTTGTGTCCTTCCTTCCTTTCTTTCTTCCTTCCTTTCTTGTACTCAAGAAACAAAATTATGTGACCTTACTAGATAATTCAAATTAGACAATGAAAATAGGGCCATGATAATCTGTTGGTGTTGATCTTTCAGGATTTTCTGAACTGTTAGCTATTCTGTGGGATTGAGTATAGAACATATGAAAGATGAGAAGCCTCGAAGGATCAGAGATGTGAAAAGGAAAATACAACATCCACGCTCGAGAATATAAGACTGTGTTCTTTAATTTTTATCAGAAGGATTGAAACTGATTGTTTTTTAGTAGTCCTATGTTTAATCATTTCAGAGAGATAGATATAACTGCCTTTGAACAAAATAATCAAACAATAATTTGTCCATGATTTAGATACTTAAAAAAATGAAAAAGTAAAAGTGGGTGGGTATGTTTCAGCTAAGTAGACTTAACAATACAATGCATTGCAAAATTGCTATAATTACTGTTTTCAGATGAGGTCAACTTGGTTTTCTTTTACATAGAAAGAATACTTCCTCCAGAGTAGCAGAAAGAAGAGATGGCCACAGACACTAAATTCTTTCATTCCGCATTACTGCCATCTTTGTGTATTTATAGAAATAGGGTTTTGTTGTTGATTAAGGGTTTTGCCCTATTGAAATATGTCTTCAGGATATGTATATTTTTTAAATGACTAACATGTTTCTAATCCAAGAGGAAATATAAAACCAGACTGGGTGAAACATCATCTTCCAAACAAATTTTAACTTTGTGTTTAATTTGTTCAAGCATTTTTACAGAGAATTTGTCTTCAGGCAAAACTTTTAAAAATTAGTTTTGAGCCAACATATGTTAGAATGATTGCCTGAAATCACTAAATATTTTAGTAGCATTAACTTAAATTCACTTGCAAAATATTTTATATGTAAAACTTCAGTCAGGTCTAGTATAGGAAAATCCTTTGAAGGTATAAAGCTGTTCATTCTGAATTAAATGAGCAGAGTGATATAAAACAAATGTTTGCCTTTTCCTTTATTAAGTCATTGTTTCTATGTATTATCAATCCATTTCCTTGGCTATGTTAATGGACATTTTATGTCTTACCTAAGTCTACAGGTCTCTGAAGGAAGTCTAAACAATCCTGAGTGATTTGGAGTAAGAGGACTATTAACAAGTTCAATGGGCTTTTTCTCTCCTAGACGTGGTATATTTTGCCTGCTTTGTCAAGAATGACAACTTCTTAGGGCTATCATTTATCAAACACTGGACATTCGCTCCCTCTGTGTTCACTCAGAGACAATATTAGCCAGGATTTCCCAAGTATTTACTCTGCTTGGAATATTGTGTTTACTTCTAATTTAGTCTTACCATGTGCCCTGGAGAAGATGATGTTGAAAGGCTAGGGAGTTAAATGTTTCCCATCCAGCTAGCAAGTGACTCAGTCAAGATTCTAAGATGTCTTTGTAGCTGTAAATAATGTCATACTTCTAAGTATTTCTGTGCAACCTTAGAGGGCATTAAACAGTGAGTGATGGTAGCTGTGACAAACTACAGACTAGAAAAACATGGTGAGTTACTTTCTTACACTTTCCTTTGACTGGAATAGAAAAGTGTGTGTGTGTGTGTGTGTGTGTGTGTGTGTGTGTGTGTGTTTCTCTCTGTGTGTGTCTGTGAACATGTATGGGTGCTTTTGCACACATTCGCATATATGTGTAGGTATGGGCACATATATTGTGCCTTAGTGAGCTTGTCTGAATCAGAGGACAACCTACATGAGTCAGTTCTCTCCTTCACAATAATGGGTCTAAGAATCCAACTCAGGTCATCAGGCTTGGTGGTAAGTACTTTACCCATTGAGCCCTTGTCAGCTCCAGATGAAATAAATTTAAATTCAAATGTACTATGAGAATCTTTACTCATGCCCCTTTATTTTTAACTTATGGAACACAAAATCTTTGTCTTAAACAGTACACAGGAATTGTTAATTTTATTTGCAATTAGTGACTTCAGATTTCTCCACTGCATTCTTTCCTTTCTCAGTCATGAGGCAATAGATGCTTTTTCCCCAGCTCTCTAAATGTTTCCCTTTGGGACATGATCTTTTTTTCTTTCCCATTTTCATAAATGCAATATTCAGGGAGAGCAAGAAACACATAGATGTCAAGTGGAAAGAAATCATTCCAACCTCACATATCCACATGTATTCTCTCTGCACTCTCAAAATCACCCAATGAGTTCTTGTCTTAATTCTCTGGCAAGTCTCAAGAACTCTCACAATCCTCAAATTAGCATCTTCCAAAATTCTTCCCCTAGGAAATCCCTGGAAACTTCCTGGCTCCTTGCAATCCTAGGACCTGAGTAAGCACCTCATTTTCTGGCATAATATGAAAGTGCTCTTCCAGATGGATTATTGGGGAATATTTTACAAGTTGTAAGACCCAGTACGCAGAGTCATGTCCTCCTGAGATTTTCTAATTATTGGGCTGAGGGGAGTTGTTTTAGTATTCATTACACCTAAGGCCAATATTTGCTCAGATTTTGAATCATATTTGATGGTGTTTGTTTTTCATATACTAGAGCCTTCATATCATGGAGTCCCATGGCTTTAGGCCTTCATTCACTGTAAAAGTAAGACAAAATTGCTGATGAAAGGGGTCCTGGAATACACCCAGTCCATTGGAATGAAAATGATAGACCTGGCTGTCATGAAACTTATCTGTACTGGACACATGAATATACTGGAGGGCAAGCAAATTGCTCAGCAGCCTGTCAGGACAAGATAAGTGCATAAAGAAGGCAACAGCAAAGCCTTTCAAGGTGAACTGAAATAAGGAAATCCACACAACTCTGGTCGGCGAACAGAAAAAGAACAGGTAAGTTACCTTGAGTCAAATGTACTTTCTTTTGACTTGATGTGACAATGTAAACCTATGAATCACACAACCCCCAAAGATAAAGAATTTTACAACAAGCAATATCTGGAAAAGGTCAGAAGAGTAGAAAATATAATCTTTGTAATTTTTGTGTACCTAAAGGGCCAATTATTAAACAACTATAAAGTGATCATTTCAAGGAAACACTAAAAGAGTCTTTAAAAATAGTCAGTAGATTCCAGTGATTTACGTCATAAAGCAATAGACTATCTTAAGTAACACATGGACAATAAAAGCAAGCAGATGTTTGTGCTCTAGCGAGGGCACTAATGGAAGTGCTATGGCACTGTGTCAAAGTGAAGTTTGCCATCATCTGAATTACCCACTAGAGCTTTAAATAGAGCTGCACAATTGAGCCAACAACTGGTAAGCTTTTCCCAGCCACTCTGAGCATTATTCCTTGATGCAGGTAAGAATCAATAATTCACTGTTGACACACTATGTCAAAATGGTTTTCTGAAAGAGACCTTGAGATGTGTGATATATTATAATATGCAAACTTGTCCTAAAAAAGTTACCCACTCAGGGTACTGACTTATAAGCATTAAGTTATTGTGAGCAAAATCCCAGGGAGGTGGATTTGGGATTTCATGCTCCAGCTGTCTGGCAGTCACCAAGTGAAGCCCTGGTACTTAGGTAATGCTTAACAATAGAAATGGATCCACAGACCTCTCACCCTTTACTTCCCTTTCAGAAGTGTAAAGTGTTTTATAAATACTAAGCCAGGTGCTGTGGGTTTAATGAATATCTCTGAGGAGTATGGGAAGCACGTGGAGGATTAGCTTTTAAAGCCACCAGGCTATTGTTCATTGGCCTAGAATAGCCATTTACTAAGTCTGGGAGGGCAGACTCCTCTGAAGCATCTAAGAAGTCCTGGATTCTTTGTCACTCATGTTGGTATAAGGAAAAGACATTTAAAAAAAAGCAAATTGCATTTATACTCATATGGCAGAAGATTGGACAAGTACTATTATCTTCACAAGTCAATTTTACTTATTCTTAGGAACCTACAAATTGGCCAGGCAGTTTTGAATGTGAGATAACAGTACCCTCTTCTCATTTCTTCTTCTAATTTCTCAGCTTCTCTGGAGTGATGTGTTCTTGTTGCTAAGTTTTCCTTTTTATTTCTTCCTTCATTGACGTTTATTTGCTCGTTTCTTAGAATTTTAATGCATTTTCCCTGAAGTGTCTTTCCCATACTTTCGTTTGTTCTCTTTCATTTTTCTGCTTCCTGTGTTTTCAGTTTTCTTAAAATATGTGCCCTCCCAGTTTTATTGATCCTTTCATCCCGTACCTCGTTGCTTAGTGGGATTTTGCTTCTGTGTGGTAGCAGGTGGGCAGGGGAGAGCAGATTTTGTTGCTTTAGCACCTCCCCTCTTGTAATAGTTCCTGTTTATTTCCCCTCCCAGCCTTGCCTCTTTGATCATCTAATTACCTCTAAGTCATTACATGTGGTCATAAAAAACATGCCACTTTCTTTTCTTCTTTCATCATTTTTTAGATGTTGAAAATAACAAACACTGATTGGAACTTTACTGTCAAAATCATTTTAAATGCATTGTCATATGTGTAATGCATACACATATATAGCTATGTGTGTAATGTATACAGAAATGTACATAAATACATGTAGTGTTGCCTTAGCATCGATTGTGGCTCTAGTAGATAAAATAAGGGTGCTATCTAGGCACCCTTGGCCATAATAGAACTACAAAAGTCCTGAAAAAATGGGAGCCTTATTAAAATTTATTTTTTAAAAAGCTAAGTATATTTTATAACAAAAGACATGCTTCATTGAACTAATATTATATATTGAAGTGAGAAGGTAACTTTTAGATTTTTTGGTCAACAGCAACAAATTGTATATCACACACACACACACACACACACACACACACACACACACACACACAGTGTTTTCCTTACAAGAAGGTGGGTCATATAACTTAAAACTTACATATTGACTTAGGCTACCAAAACACAACCTTGAACGAGTATAGAAAAAGATAAATCAAATAGACAAGTATATATAAAAGAGACTATTTAAGAGATAACTTGGGACATATTTTATTAGCTAATTTATGACCTATACTCTGTTAGCAGAAGCCTTCTTCCTCCCTCCTTTTACTTAAACAGACCAAGAAGCTTGATGGTGTGTAAAGCTCAGACTGTTATCTTTGAAAGAGCTTGACTCAGGAGTCTGGAAATAGAAGTTCTCACCATTTTTCACCAACTGTACTGTTTGATGTGACCTTCACCCTAGATCATTCTGCTGAATTTCTTCAATTTCTTCTGTCTACTAGCAAATGATTTATTGGCAGGTATCTGCATTCCTGGACAAAGTGAACTCTTTCTCTGATTTGACACTATCAAGCATCCTATTTTTTGGCAAAGCCAAAGCCAAGAGGATTTTTAAAATGTGAAAATGGAAGTCCCTCTGCGAGATAAAATTCAGATTTGAAATGAATGTTTCACAACACCCTTATAATTTTAAAGGCATTTGTGTCAAAATGGGGCATATAGAAGAGTAGAAATTACTGAAGGCTTGGAAGTAGAGGGAGTAGGAAGAGGAAGACAAACTTGCCAAACATGCCCAAGATTTCTCTTTTAGATAACCAGCTTCCAGTGTTCTTACTTACAAACCCACCTCTCAGCTAAATCCCAACTAGAATATACACAGTCAAATAACAAATACAGAAATTAAGAACCAAGCACAATCCAGTTACCTGAGAGTACATAGAGAAAACTCAAAATACTTCATCCAAATATTTTATAAATAAAATGACAGACTGGCAAGCCTCCCACTCTGTACCACTTATTTCTATATGAAAATAAGCACTCATATATAAAGAAACAACTGAATAAGATCTTGATAATTAATTCAGACATTTTAATAATTCAGTGACTAGTAAATGTGGCTTGTATCTGCATTTATGTATAAGTGTTAGTGTAATTGTAAGCATTCACTCAGGTCTAACAATGAAAACCACATCAAAAGAGTTAAATAACATGTGCCAAGAACAATGGGAAATAAAGGAGCAAGACAGTGGGAGAATATTGCTAGTGACTTGCATCTGGCAATGCCCGAACACCTGCAGAGAGAGGGGGTGCTAATATCTGTAATCTATAAAGCTTAACCCTTTCCTCCCCATCAGCTGCTCATTTTCTGGGTTTCCTTTTCCTCTAGCTGTGGCTTTCATCGTCTAATAACTTGCTTTTTAAAGAATACTTAGAACCTAGAGAGGAATTTCCTGAGGCCAGACAGTGGAATTACAAATATTGTAGAAAACGTTTTCTGAGAATGTTGGAAGAATAGAATGGCAAAATCTTCGCACAAATCCTGAAGTGAACATGAAATTAATCATGTGCCCATCAGTTAATGTAAACTCTTGGGTTAAACGTCCTATGTCTTATAGTCCATTTTACAAGTGATAAGGAACCTTGGCCGAAAATGTCTAGCTTGTTCTTTTATGGTATACCTTCATCCAAGAGGAGAAGCTGAAGTGAAAATGAAAGAATTCACCAAAGAATTGAAGGTAATAGCATTTCTGTATGTTATTACCAAGGAGAAATCTTCACTTTGGAAAAGTTATAGTGTTGAATTCTCTGCTGCCATGCCACACCACACCACACCACACCACACCACACCACACCACACCACACCACACCACACCATGCCACCCCTATTCTACACCCAGGAAATTACTAATCTCCTTTCAACTTGCAGCAGTAGTAAACATGTGGGATTATGTTAACTCCTTCCTAAGACTTCCAAGGAATAACTACCTTGCATCTCTTTTAATTCTACCACCAACCCTTATTGTAGCTGTTCAAGGCATAATTTTTTAACGTATCCTCTGAGACATTGCACCATAAAATTCAGTCTCAAAACTTATACCTTTTCTTTTCCACTGAGGTACAAATAATTAATTTTCTGTCCCAAATCCAGGTGACCTTGCCTTACTCTCAACTTTAAAGATACTACAACTATGTCTATAGTTATGGAAACTAAATGCGTCATGGAAGTTTTCTTTTGCATTTTCTTGTCAGTCACTATTTCCCTGTTCAATATTTTAGTCACCTCTGAATGATATCAACTCTGAAATATCATTAAAATTTCTCTCTCTTCACCTCTGTCACTATAGCACTACTATATGTAGATATCTTCTTTCCCAGGTAGCTTTCCTTGGTCCTGTTTGGTCTACAGCAAATCACTCTGGCATCCCTTATATCTGATCTGTTTTCTATGTTGTTGCCAATGTGGATTTTTCTAATGACAAACGTCACTCTGATTAGCTAAACCTTCCTATTGTGATATTATGGCACATGTGGCTCCAGATTAGATGTAACACCTTTACTATTTGCTATGTTATAGTTTATTCATGTTTATTTCATATGATAGAATATTATCTACATAAATACAGGTTCCACTTAAGCCTTAGACTGTAAGGTGATAAACATTGATATGTGGACATTAAGTATTCCCTTTGCACATGAAATTTGAAACTACTTAAGAGGTTTACATCACCTGTAGTTTTCATTTAATGGATGGAGAAGAGACAGATACAATCTTAAATATTCATCCTAAATATGCCTAAAGGGGTGCTTTCAATAAATGAAGAACAAAGTAGTTCCAATATAGATTCATTTTTTTTCTTTCATAGGGGCATATAATTATAAAAGATGGTGTCATAAATTTGGTGACAAACTTCTAATATAGGGGGCACTTGATCTACATTTCATGAATATCTTCATCACTCAAGAACCATATGTTTCCCAATTGTCTTAATAAGGAGGAAAGTCTTGCTAAGGCATATCAGCTCAACTGGGCTTGGAAGCCATGTCAGAGTAAATGTTTTCTTTTCCTAGTATAGGATGTAGTACATGAAGACCTTGGAGGTATGATTCCATGAGAACAGCTAACCGTAGATACCCCTGAAAAATCATTAATGAAGCCAGGGAGACTTTTTTTTAAGGAAACTCTTTTGTTGTACTTGTTTTCCAGTTGATTTTCTAACCTTTCCTTTCCTGTTGTTGCTTCTGGAAAACTTTCAAGCTATTAAATCAAGTAAGTAGACATGAAGTAAGGATTTTCTTTCCTTATAAAATATGTGACTTTGGGAAAAAAGGCTTCAAAGTTCAGATAAGATAGACTACTATAGACATCATTAGATGAAGACCCTTAAACACAAAACCTTGCAGGGTGTGATGGCTATTCATGGTTGTCAATATCTGAAAATAACTAAACTCCAAACACTTAGCTATACCTGTGACAGATTTGTCCTTAATTAAATCATTTGAAGTGGGAAGACCTACTGCTCTTCTGGCTCTTTGAGTTGAGAAGATACACCTTTAATGCAGGTCTTTTGAAGTGGAAAAGCCACCTTTAATCTGGGACACACCTTCTTCTGGCAAGCTATATAAAAGACATAGGAGAAGGAAGTTTGCTTTCTCTTTTCCTGCTTGCTTTAGCTCACACTGATAAGCTTATTCATTTATTAGCATTACAGCCTACTTCTTCAGGTTCCTGGCATATATTGAAAACCCACTGGGACATCCAGGTTTTTGGATTGAACAACTTCAAGGACTTTCCATTAGTAGACAGTCATTTTAATACTAGCTGGATCACAGCCTGTAACAACCCAATCTCTCTCTATATATAAACAAACAAGCAAAAAGGACCTAGTATAGACACTAGAAGTTTCCTCTTGTATCATGAACCACAATTTTTAAATTACTTAAGTGGGCTATCAGTATATTCTTGCTTCTACTTTTTTAATCCTACCATTATTTAATGGAAGACCCGTAATCTCAGTTCTGAACCCACAAATATGTATTGACTGACTGTATGCTCGGCATTATATCACATGAGTTCACAAACATGAAGACTTTCAATATGTGTAAAATAATAAAGGGCACATCAATATACCTGTAGATTTCTGACTAAATCAAATCCCCAAGAAGTTTAAATCACATGTCCCAAACCATTGTCCACAGCTTCAGAGCAAACTTGGGAAACACTACCATTGTTTTGTTTTTTTAACTTTGAGCCAAGGTTATCAGTGAGAGTAAACTTGTTATATGCTCTCTGGTAGTTTATACACTGCTTTCTTTCCTAAGGCAATACATGTAGGTGAGTGTGTCAGTGTGGATATAAATAACTATACAATTAGATACTCAAGGGGGAGAATAATTTTGGCTTAAATAGCCAAGGCCTCTGTTGCAGAACAATACCTATAAATAATACATTTCCTGGCTCAAGCTCTTTGACAAAAATTCCAATTTTGTCACGTGTTAAAACTCAAACTGTCAAATTGAGGAGGTTCTGCTTAATTTCATTTCTGTCTCAAGTTGAAACAAATGAGAAGCAACCCACAAGAGAGTGTGAGCATACTCTGTCACACACAAATCAAAGCATCCTAAGAATGCTGTATTCCCCTGAGCACTGGAGTCTACTTTTATTTGTCTTTTAAAATGAAGATTAGCATTAACTAACCCCTTTCCATTTAAGGTATAGGTTCAATTGTTTTAAAGTAACGGGAACAGTTGCTCTTTTTACTTCACAAGAAGTGTTACTAGAACTCCTACCTTAATGACTTCCCAGGGGGTGCTGAGTATCCAAAGCTCTTGTCTTACCTAGTGTTCTAGAAATGCTTCTTCTCTGTGTTGTGCCCTAAGAATCCTTGATAATCCAAGAGAAAACAATTTGCTATGCTGATGATGGAATCTAGGGTAGTTTGTATACCAATCAAACTCTCTACCAAAGAACCCAAACCCAGAATGACATAGTAGAATTGTAAATACATTAACAAAATATAAAGTGCTTCCACCCAGGAGTACCTCTGCCGTTTAGGCATGCCCGGTAGTGAGATTATAGTGGTTTCTTCCCTCTGTCAGCATATGAAGCTCCTTGACGTCTACTTGACATAATCTTATGTGGACCTTATTTGGTTATTTAAATCTTTTTACCATGTCAGTTAACTGTCCAGAACCTAGCAGTATATTTTACCCTTGAGATAGGAAGTTCTGACTTATAGATTGATCAGCATAACAAACGGAGTAACTAAACGACTTAGCATTAAACTACATTTCACATGCTGTGTACCATTCACATTATGAGATTTCTCTTTACATGGATGCTATCTGTTTCAAGGAGACACAATAAAAGTTTATCTGTCTCTTACATGCATGCATTTCCTCAGAGTACATAAAATAACATAGGACTTCATAAAGTGTTTGAATATTATTTGTTGGATGAATATAATGGGATTTAATAATGCAAGTTAAAAATGGTAATTGCTGTCAAATGATAGGCAGATAAAGGCCGAAAATCCCAACCAAAACAGAATAATAGAAGGAATAATCAAACGCTAGCTACAAAAACAATCCATCAAAGGCTAGAATAAAGCACACACACACACACACACACACACACACACACACACCCACACACAGACACCACACTGGGGAGGGAGAGGGAGAGAAAGGGGGAAGAGGGAGGGAGAGAAAAAATATATATCTATATAAAAATGCATCTGAAGTTAAATGAGATAGACAGGATTTGAAAAGTCCAATAATCTCAGGGAATGTAATAAAAATTAGAATATTTTTCTTGAATTTTAAGGCAAACAAATTTGTAGCATTTTGGTTTTCATAATCAGGATCATGAGCCTGAATTGTCATTGGCAGTTTCCTTGCCTTTAGACATTATATCAAGTATAGAATATGATCGAATTTGTCTAGTATATTAGAAAAACTGAGGTATAGAAATTGTCTTCAAGGAATTTTGCATCTAAATCCAGCTTTCTGCCCAAGATACTAGGAGTATAAACAAAGAAGTCATGTCTGAAAGCCATTCATAAGCAGTGCTAGGCAGCCCATCTACTGGCCAACATTTTCGTAAAGAATGCCCTAAGATAACAAGATACCACCCCAAAAGAGGCCATTAGTAATTTTGTAGCTAACTATACTTTATAGGGCGCACATCACACTTCTTTCAGGAAATCACAACTCATGAACACATCAAAATTCTTAGAAGACCTATCTTCACCATCCCCAGAACCCAAGATTTTTTTTAGCCTTTTTGTTTTTTTCAAAAACCTGGAAGGCTCTGACCATCTCATAGTTCTAAGGGTGCTGCTAAGTGGTTGTACTCTTCACACCAGAACATAGCATCAGTAAATTGGAAAAGTTAATGTAAAACTATAGCATCCTGTTTTAGATTGGAAGATAATTTGGACACTAAATGAATTCAAGACATCCACATGGAACTCTGATAATGCCAAAGTATCCCATTCCATATTCAGTATTGTTACCCCTAAGTGAACTTATGAGGAGCCGGAGATGCATATATTACTCTATAGCTAATACTTCCAACCATCTGCAGCAACTCATATGTCACTGGCAAGGAAGTTAAATGTGAAAACAAAATCCTTATGAACACCCTCACACTCTGTGGCCCAGGAGACTTTTATGTCTTCCTGGTTATATCTTCCCTTGGCTGTTAATGTAAATAGCACATAATAACAATGTACACATCAACTCACAGTATAAACGGTAGTCATGCCAGTTGATTTGGCTTGGGGCCATCTAATTGGTAGCATGGTGAGACAACCTGGTATTAAACCATCTGCTATTAAGTGTATATTTTAAAACAGTGTTTTGTGTCTCCTGGGTTAGTCACTCCCACTGATAGCTGTACAATATTAACACTCCCCCCTTTCTCCCTAGCAACAGTGTGCATATAACAAACTTTAAATATTTGCATTGTCCCCTCACTGCTCTTGCTTTTTTAATAAAATGTCTCCCATATGATAGACCCCCCTTTTCCCACTGCTTCCTCATGGTAGTGAATAAGCAGCATTTAAATCGTGTTATTAAACATGGCTGTATTGTTTAGCATCAAGGACCCTAAGTAAAACTGGCCAGAGCTTTTGTTCTTAGGAATAGTCAGATGCCAATCTCTTTTAAGACAATAACCTCGCTATAAACAGAAGAGCAGAATACGAGTTTTAATTATCAACAAAAAGTGCTCATTCTGTCAAATCTGATTTGAGTACTTACCTTAATATTGATTTAGGAAATTAATATACTATTATCACAAATCTGCAACCTCATTGCCACCTGTTGCAGTCAGTAGCACAATCCCGCTACACATTTTTTTTTAGGATAATATATTGTGCGTGACAGAAAAAAGACATTTATTTGAAAGATGAGCAGTCACATCATGTATCAAAACTCTCCCGAAATAACCAAAATCAACAAACCAGTTACCCTTACAAAAATAAAATTTACAAATTTATACCTTATTGCAAATCACTTTTGACAAGTAACTTTCATTTCAAATATTTTACCTATGCCTCTGAAGTTGGGGGAACCAGTTCTTCGAACTCCTTTCACAGTTACCTTTTACATTAGACTATTCTGAAGTGTAACTAAAATGTTGCTGTAAGTTTGCTAAACACTTTCACATCCTCGTATTTAATTATAGGCAGACTGAGAGTTTTATGTATGTGTAGAGCACAGCCAGTTTTTAACTCAGTTGACAGCAGTGCCCTCAACATAATGCCTTATTTATCACTTGCACTTTATATATAAACAGCCACATGCTAGTTGTCAAAATGCAAAAGTGAATTTCTATATGTTGTCTAGAACAAAGGAGGCAGCTCTGTTGCTTTCTCTCCTCAGTGTCTCAGAAGGTGTCCTTTATTACATATACAGGATGCAAGTGTTTTGCTCCTCGGGAATGAAAAATGTTACTTCAGCCTGCCTTGTTTAAAATGATAAATTCTGTTTCTGCAGACTATCACCCTGCCTGTGGATTTAACAATTCCTCTTAGATTTACTCTTACTTCCTTGGGGACTCGGCATTCCTCTGAAAGCACCCCCAAACTCATCTGCACTGTTTCAGAGTGCAAGAAAGATGAGAAAGTTTGCTCTTCGCGATGGTCTGGTAACTCTTGCCCAGTTTAAAAAAAAAAAAGAAATCAAGAAAGAAAGAAAAGAAAAAAAAGAAAAGAAAAAACACTTTCTGGAGTGTCTAAGGTGCTAGGATTATAGCTTAAGTGGATTTTTGATGTGCAAAGCCGGCAGAGAAAGTTGGCTGGAGGTATGGGGAAGCATTGTGTTTATTCAGGAAGGATCTGTGGGGTTAGAGGCTGAGCAATGCCTCTCCCTCTGCTTCCTGGGTGAGAGCAGCGAGGCGTGCCCCTTAGCAGAAGCAAGCAAATAGAGAAAGAGAGAGCAGTAAGACTCACCGGCTTCCCCATTTTTTCCCAGGATCGTAGGTTTGTTTCTCAACTGGGAGCTGGAAAAGGCAAACCTGTGGGTCCTCCAAGGAGGCTGCTCCAGGGCAAGTACGGACTCTGCTCTTCGCCTCGGATCAGCTGAATGGCTGGGGCGTTCAGGAAGCTTGCTCTGTCCAGCTGGGAATCGCTCCCCCTCTCCAGGGTGTGTGCTTACATGCCTCTCAGTCAGAGAAAAAAAAAGCCAAACTCAGGTCAGCCTAACAGGTTTCCTTATATAGGTAAACATGAATTGCATTCCTGGTGAAAGAAGTTAACTAAGAACCCCCGTAACCTAGTTAACTCTATACATGCCAGAAGGGCTCTGTCAGTTGGCCTGTAGAGGGTTTGGTTGCAGTACAAAGGGATTTGTGGGATTTAATTAAAATCATCTTTATCCTGGCAGTCTGCAAGAAATTGGCCCTTTTAGGGTAACAGAGTATTTTATATCATGCACTGCGACCAGTCCTATATTATCTGAAGGTAATTGTAAGAAGGAAAAAAATCAAAGTCTGGAATATCATAATTTGTCTTTCATGATTTTAAAAACAGGGCAATTACTTTTGAGATTATTTTCAATGAAGTGAAACGTGACAGAAAGGGAGTAAAAAGAGAGTAAACTCCTGCAAAACAAGGCCTTATTTGAGCCTAGCAACTAAGAGTCATTTAACTTTCCCAGATCTTTAGTATATAATAAAATATAAACATTTGATGGTTATTTGCTTTGCAATGCAATACTGGCAACTGTATTTTCGATCAGTGAAATATCAGATAATTATATCTATGGCAGTAATAATCCTCCAAACCCCACATTTTAACATGATATTTGATTAATTCAAAAAAGAAATAGGACTTGTGAATTTGCATGATTACATGTAACAATTCTAAGCAATTTCACAGATTTAAGAAGATAAGAAACACATCTTTGGATGAAATCTATAGATGGAAGAAGGCCTAACTCAGGTTTGTAATACAGTTTAAAATATGATACATGTAGACGTTCCAATACTTGACTCTTTCTATGTTCTTCTGTCTCCTAGTAAGTAGTAATTCTTTTTCATTTTAATCCATTCCACTAAAGACTTAAGAAGTAGAGATGTAAGATTTTCCTATGCTTTTTATGTAGATGAAGATTGTCTAATAAGTATAAGCAGTCCTTTAAGAATCACTTTGTCATATCGTGTACACCAGCTGACTGCCCCTTGAGTAGTGACAACCTTATTAAAAATACCTTGGTGCTGTTTTTGTTCCCTGCTTCAGAAAGAGAAAATGGATGTTGTCATGCCACTGAAGCCAGCAGCAATGCAAACTGAGCACCAAGAATTTCACTAATTGAACAGTCAAGAAGAATAGCTTTGAACAGCATTTCACTTTGAGCAAAGGCAATCACTCTTCTTATCTCTGTAGGAATGTGTGCATATTTTCCTTTTCACAATAATCAAATAGGTTCAGAAAAGTAAAGTGATTATCGCACAACATCTCAGAATCAGGTTTTGGTAAATCCCATTCCCCAGATCTTCTTGAATTTAATTTTGTTTCTGATAAAAATCATTTGTTAAGAAACAGCAAAGTATTAGAAGGGCACTTTCCCATGTTCAAATTTATTTATTTATTTATTTATTTTTTTGACCAGCTTGGTCCTTTTTTTAATGATGAGCCCCAAATTAAAATATTTTTATTTTTCCAAGTGAATAAATATTCATTTAAACTAACTGTTCCTCGAACACAGTGGTTTCTTAACCTTCCTAATGTTTCGACCATTTAATACAGTTCTGTATGTTATGGTGACCCCCCCAACCATGAACTTTTTTCATTGCTACTTCATAACTGTAATTTTGCTACTGCTATGAATGGTGGCAACCCACAAGTAGAGAATCACAGCTCTAACACAATCCTTTGGGATTTGAAGATCTACAAAGACATATATTATTTTAAATCAGGAGTACTTAATAAATTAAATTCAGATATTATCCTGTGGTTGTTTTATAGTACTTGCTTTTTGTTCCTTCAGCCAATAACAAGTACTTACTCTATGTCAGGACCTTGAGCAGATCTCCCTGGGGAAAGACACTGCCTGAGAATATCCATTTACATGATGAAAGGCATCTTCTATGATTTTTTTTTACTTTCTTTTTTTTTTTAATTTAGAGAATACTTTATTAGTTTTTGTAATCAAACCCACGTATATAAGACCTTACATATTTAATACAGTGTGTTACCCCTGTACAAATGGAAAAAACTTAAGTTCAACATTTCTAGACCAATATGGCTGTTAATTTCTGTACAGTGCCAACTCAACACAGTAAACGGGGATACTTTTTTCGAAAGTTGACAGCACAGGTAAAGTTTCAAAAAATTCAAATTATATATCTGTATATACATATTTATATTTATATAAAAAGACCAATAATAGCAGTGTGTTATGCATCAACAGCAGCAACAGCTTTTCCAGGTTCTGCAGTCATCTGAACAAAACTGTAGAGACATCCAGCACACTCCATTAAAAAAAAAAAAGTAAAAAAACAAAACCCGAGAAAACAGCACAGTTCTGTTACTCTTGTGGTACCTGGCACCATTTTTTTTTAAATTAGCTTCTCAATCATCATCTGGAAAGAAAACATTCTGAGCAACATCATTAAAAACAGCTCTGATAAAGCACGGTCACTACTACGTATCATAAAGCAGGTACAAGCTATTTTACATCCACAGAGGTATGATACAGTACTGTCCTACATCTATAATACTAGAGGATACAATTTAAAAGGCATTATTTGAGACTTGATTCTACTTTTCCAGCAGAGGGCCCAAAGGATGGTGTGACACAGCTTTGTAAAGAAACATACTCTAGACAGGATTTCCTTTCACTAGTGGCACACTTCTAAGGATTCATTCTCTCCATGAATGTCAGCTAAAACCGTTATTAAAAAAATGAAATATCCCTAGAACAAAACCGTATAACCACCGGATTCACATGAAGATGACCTAGTGGAGACAAGCTGGACCTCACCTTACCAACAAGCTATCAAATCTGTTATGTTTAAACAGTGAGACCTCCAAGGAAGGAGATGCCAAGTAGTGCTTCAAAGCTTCGGACCACAATCAAACACAGCATCCTTTTCAACAGAAGCAGAAGCTCATCTGAATATGCTCATGGATGCTGACATCAACATTTAATCATCTCCTCACTCATCCAGGAAGAGGGGGAGATCAGTTACTACTGTACTTTATTGTGTTCAACCAAATCACCATGTTACAAAAATAGCAAGCTGCCATAATAAAAAATAAGGCTCCTCTATCCGGCACCAGATAGCATCATTTTACTTTCAAGCCTAGAAATTGCACACTTGTATATAAACCAATCGAAGATGAGGATTGAGAGTTCATCTTGGTGGATTTTTCCTTTGATGAATATGAAGTGTCCTTCCTTATCTTTTTTGATGACTTTTAATTGAAAATTGATTTTATTTGATATTAGAATGGCTACTCCAGCTTGCTTCTTCTGACCATTTGCTTGGAAAGTTGTTTTCCAGCCTTTCACTCTGAGGTAGTGTCTGTCTTTGTCTCTGAGGTGTGTTTCCTGTAGGCAGCAGAATGCATGGTCCTCATTGCGTATGCAGTTTGTTGATCTATGTCTTTTTACTGGGGAGTTGAGGCCATTGATGTTGAGAGATATTAAGGAATAGTGATTATTGCTTCCTGTTATATTCATATTTAGATGTGAGGTTATGTTTGTGTGCTTTCATTCTCTTTGTTTTGTTGCCAAGACGATTAGTTTCTTGCTTCTTCTGGGTATAGCTTGCCTCCTTATGTTGGGCTTTACCCTTTATTATCCTTTGTAGTGCTGGATTTGTAGAAAGATATTGTGTAAATTTGGTTTTGTCATGGAATATCTTGGTTTCTCCATCTATGTTAATTGAGAGTTTTGCAGGATACAGTAACCTGGGCTGGCATTTGTGTTCTCTTAGGGTCTGTATGACATCTGTCCAGGATCTTCTGGCCTTCATAGTTTCTGGCGAAAAGTCTGGTGTGATTCTGATAGGTCTGCCTTTATATGTTACTTGACCTTTTTCCCTTATTGCTTTTAATATTCTTTCTTTATTTTGTGCGTTTGGTATTTTGACAATTATGTGACGGGAGGTGTTTCTTTTCTGGTCCAATCTATTTGGAGCTCTGTAGGCTTCTTGTATGCCTATGGGTATCTCTTTTTTTAGGTTAGGTAAGTTTTCTTCTATGATTTTGTTTAAGATATTTACTGGTCCTTTGAGCTGGGAGTCTTCACTCTCTTCTATACCTATTATCCTTAGGTTTGATCTTCTCATTGAGTCCTGGATTTCCTGTATGTTTTGGACCAGTAGCTTTTTCTGCTTTACATTATCTTTGACAGTTGAGTCAATGATTTCTATGGAATCTTCTGCTCCCGAGATTCTCTCTTCCATCTCTTGTATTCTGTTGGTGAAGCTTGTATCTACAGCTCCTTGTCTTTTCTTTTGATTTTCTATGTCCAGGGTTGTTTCCATGTGTTCTTTCTTGATTGCTTCTATTTCCATTTTTAATTCCTTCAACTGTTTGATTGTGTTTTCCTGGAATTCTTTCAGGGATTTTTGCGATTCCTCTCTGTAGGCTTCTACTTGTTCTCTAAGGGAGTTCTTTATGTCTTTCTTGAAGTCCTCCAGCATCATGATCAAATATGATTTTGAAACTAGATCTTGCTTTTCTGGTGTGTTTGGATATTCCGTGTTTGCTTTGGTGGGTGAATTGGGCTCCGATGATGCCATGTAGTCTTGGTTTCTGTTGCTTGGGTTCCTGCGCTTGCCTCTTGCCATCAGATTATCTCTAGTGTTACTTTGTTCTGCTATTTCTGACCGTGGCTAGACTGTCCTATAAGCCTGTGTGTCAGGAGTGCTGTAGACCTGTTTTCCTGTTTTCTTTCAGCCAGTTATGGGGACAGAGTGTTCTGCTTTCGGGCGTGTAGTTTTTCCTCTCTACAGGTCTTCAGCTGTTCCTGTGGGCCTGTGTCTTGAGTTCACCAGGCAGGTTTCTTGCAGGGGAAAAGTTGGTCCTACCTGTGGTTCCAAGGCTCAAGTTTGCTCGTGGGGTACTGCCTAAGTCCTCTCCGCGGCGGCAGCAACTGGGAAGATCTGCGCCGCTCTTTCCGGGAGCCTCCGTGCACCAGGGTTCCAGATGACGTTTGGTGTTTTCCTCTGGCGTCTGGATGTGCACAGAGTGCAGTCTCTTCTGGTTTCCCAGGCGTGTCTGCCTCTCTGAAGGTTTAGCTCTCCCTCCCACGGGATTTGGGTGCAGAGAACTGTTTATCCGGTCTGTTTCCTTCAGGTTCCGGTGGTGTCGCAGCGCAGGGATCCTGCCGCTCCTGGGCCCTCCCCTACGGGAACCCAGAGGCCTTTTACAGTTGCCTCTTGGGCCAGGGATGTGGGCATGGGTGGGCAGTGTTGGTGGTCTCCTCCGCTCTGCAGCCTCAGGAGTGCCCACCTGATCAGGCAGTGAGGTCTCTCTCCCACGGGGTTTGGGAGCAGAGAGCTGCTGCGGGCCGGGATCCGCGGGTCCAAATTTATTTTTAATAATAATATATTCAAATAGTTTGAATATAATGTACAAATTATTTTAAGATAAAAAATATTTTCCTTAAAGTCATAATTTATTGATTAAAATCACCACTTTGGAATATCTCTTAACTGAGCATAAAATGAGATCAGAAGTGCATATTGAATGTATGTTTGTGTTGTAAAATACTATAAAACTATGATTTTGAAAGTATCGCACGCATTTTTTTGTTCTGTTCACAGGATACACAGCCTGGTTATATCAAGTTAAGACTCATCTTGATCCCTCCATTGAAAGGCATGGTAATCTATTCTCTATATTGAGTTTTCACTAATATTTAAAATTGGTACCATGCCAGGTAAATTGCTTTTATTAATACAGTCTATGTATGACACTGCACTCTTTATATATTCATAATTCCCACTGAAGCAAGTTATATTTACCCAGGAACATTAGACTGTATCAACATGTTGCTATAAGACAAAGAATGCATTTCCCCCCGAGGGGAGAGTAAAGTGTTAAATGTCTTAAGCTGGCCTCCAAATTTATTCTTGAAACTCTTAATAAACAATTGTTTAGGTTTTTATACACAAAAAACTATGGACTATAATTATTGAATTAGAAGGTCAAGATGACATTAAGATATTGACGTAGCTTATTTCAAAGAGGGAACACAAGTCTCTTTGAAATCCAGTTTGGTTACCTGAAGAAATGGTTTGAAAATAGCTTGCTCACTGAGGCAGCATTGAACCTAGCCATAGAAGACCTCAATGAGAGAATACTTACATTTGAGCAATCACACCAGGCCAAAAACTAAAACAAAACTGCACTTGTAGAAAAGTAAATAAAATATAGGCCTTACTTGAAGTGTAGAAAATACCAATGTGATCTAAAGAAAATATTGGGGAATAAATTTTTGAAATTCACAGCGATTTTTATCTAAAAAGCAGCTGAGCTACATTTCAAAACTTCATCCACTGGACACTGGAATGCTTGCTATTTTTACTCCATCCCAAGTATGCCACACTATTCAAAGAATGGCAAATGAGTTAGTGGCAGACTGTGTATCAAATTAATTCTACCTCTTGGATGTATGACTTTGGGCAAGTTGTTTAAAATTTATGACTCTCACCTACAAAGTGAGAGCAAAACAAAAGAAAACAAGAATAAATAGTTCTACATTTCACAGATTTCTAGAAATAAATCGTGAGATTTCATGTCAACAAGTCCAAACACACTACTGATGCTTCTTTTTGCCCAGGCTTTCATTGGTGTTCTTGGTTAACAATTAAAAGCAAGCTATACATATGCTGGCCATGGAGCTAGCCAACTTGAAGGAAATACTACTTATATCTATACTGTGCAATGTGAAATGATAACCCAAGGGTATTTTTTTTACTGACTATCTATATAAATACAGGAATATATTAGATGGATGCCATTCATGCTCCCACTCTCACTGTGAATAGTTCAAGTATTTTCACCAAATAAAGGCTGATTGTACCATGACAAAACCTGTAGAACTGACCTTACTGAAGTAAATTAAATACCAATGAAGAGTAATATGTGATTCAGTAGTCATATCATGACAATGTCCTTTATCTAATGGTTGAGAAAGATCAATTCAATCAAAACACATATTGACAAAGCTATAAAAGTTAGATACTCAGTGAATTTTAATTAATTATGTACAAAAGTATTTTAAACCATCTTAAATCTTATTGTCTCAGTTAATTAAAAATATTTTTAATTTTATAATATTAAAATTTAAATACCAAATAAATAAAATTAATACCTAATATTATAGAGGTATGTTCTATGTTTAAGGGGGTACCAAGAACACATTCAAAAAATGATACACAGAAATTAATAATGGTCTTTAGATTTAATAAAACTGTAGAAAATATGATAGTTGTATCAAGCAGGATTGATAAAATTATGCCTGACCAACAAGCAATCCACCAATCTTGATGGGTTAGCAGAACAAATATTTATTTCTCATTATGCTACATGTTTTCTCAAATCAACAGAGAGGTCTATCTATACCAATTCAAAATATGTGTATGTGTCACTGCTTCCAAAATCTCCTTTTATAATTGATCAGATAGGAAATAGGGACTTGGTGAATCACACACTAGCTTTCAGAACTTTAATGGATTAATCTAAAACCATTCATTATATCTGAGGTCAACATTCAACTCTTATTTTGAATGCAATGGGAGTCAGTCATTTCCTCCCTTAAAATGACAGTATTATTTCAAAAATGATTTTAAGGATGTATACTTAATCCATCCCACTCGCTTGGGTGATGAAATATAAGATAAATTTAATTAATTTGAAGATGGTAGGGTGGGATTAAAGATAAAGAATACCTATGACAGAAAAAATATAATAACCTAACACTAAATTTTGAAATTAATATATGCCAGTAACTTACCATTTACATTTGTAAAAGATCTTAGGATATATTGTAACTATTGTGATAGGGGACTGGGGAGATAGCTCAGCAGTTACGAGCTTACTACTCTTACAAGGTAACTGAGTATGGTGTCCAGCACCCAGGAATAGCTCACAACCATGTATAACTTCAGTTCGATGGCATATATTGTCCTCTTCTTGCCTCCAGAGGCCAAAAGTACATACATGGTGCACACACATTCACGCAGACAAACATTTAAACACATAAAATAAATCTTAAAGTATATGGTGGCATTAACCATCTGAGCGCTAGTGTAAAGAGAAATTCTTTTCAAATATTGCTTCTTAGACCCACAATTTAGTAAATCAGCTATTAAGCAGCAAACGCAGAGATTTCCAAAGATTATAGATATAGATCATAAGTCAGAAAATATTTTTATAAATGGTCAAATAATAAATATTTTCAAGTTTTGCAAGAAAAACTTCTCTTTTGTAGTCAACTCTGCCATTAAGCAGCCATATACACTATATAAGTGAATGTGTGCTGGAGTGTCAATAAAACTTTATTAATCAAATTGGGGAGTAGTCTTGGCTATATACAGACCGCTGTTTTCTACATTATAGGTCTTTCAGAATAATAAGATATCCAAAATGAATGCAAATGTCCTGAATGCAGGAGAGAGCCAATTTGGCCATTTTTTTCTGTTTTTTTTTTTTTTGTTTGTTTGTTTCTGTGCAATACTTTCTACAGTAGTCCCTTTGAATAAGCTGATTAAATAAATTAAATTAAATTAAATTATAACACTACTATATGAATATCCTAAAATATTCCAAAATAAATTGTAATACATCATTCTTGAAAGTGTCATGAATATAAAATCCAAAATATATTTGCCTTTTTTTCTGACAAATAATTATCAATTGCATTTTCCTTGAAGAACAAAATATTAATTATCAGAAAATATGAAAATCCAGAAGAATATTATAGCAATGAAATTACAAAAAAGAAAATATTAGGAAGTAGATATAGTCACACCACTGTTTTAATGTTTTTTTTCTCAAATTCTTTATAATTAGCTAGAGACAATGAATCAAATGTCATATTTAGACTCAGGTGAAGATGGAGACAAGATGTCACTTGTCAAATTTCAGGATAATGGTGAAAGAAATGGAAAGAACTAGACACTTACCTAAAGAAATGTTCCTTAGTCATCAGGGAAATGCAAATCAAAACAACCCTGAGACTTCACCTGTGAGAATGGCTAAGATCAAAACTCAGGAGATAACAGATGCTGGCAAGGAGAAAGAAGAACACTCCTCCATTGTTGGTGGGATTGCAAACTGGTACAACCATTCTGGAAATCAGTCTGGAGGTTCCTCAGAAAATTGGACATTGAACTGCCTGAGGATCCAGCTATACCTCTCTTGGGCATATACCCAAAAGATGCCCCAACATATAAAAAAGACACGTGCTCCACTATGTTTATCGAAGCCTTATTTATAATAGCCAGAAGCTGGAAAGAACCCAGATGCCCTTCAACAGAGGAATGGATACAGAAAATGTGGTACGTCTACACAATGGAATATTACTCAGCTATCAAAAACCATGACTTCATGAAATTCATAGGCAAAAGGATTGAAGTAGAAAATATCACCCTGAGTGAGATAACCCAAAAAATACACATGGTATGTACTCACGGATAAGTGGATATTAGCCCAAAAACTTGAATTTCCTAAGATACAATCCATAGACCATATGAAGCTCAAGAAGAATGACAACCAAAGCATGGATGTTTCACTCCTTCTTAAAAGGGGGAACAAAAATATTCATAGGAGGTGATATGGAGGCTAGTTTGTAACAGAGACTGAAGGAATGGCCATTCAGAGTCTGCCCCACATGGGTTTATACCTCATATATATATACAGCCACCAAAACAGCAAGATTGATGAAGCTAAGAAGTACATGCTGACAGGAGCCAGATATAGCTGTCTCCTGAGAGACACATGTAGAGCATGTCAAACACAGAGGTGAATGCTAGCAGCAAACCATTGAACTGAAAATGGGATTCCTGTTGGAAGAATTAGAGAACAGATTGAAAGAGCTGAAGGGGCTTTCAACCCCATAAGAACAACAATGCCAACCAACTAGAGTTCTCAGGGACTAAACCACTACCCAAAGACCTTGGACTGACCCTAGCTGCATAAGTAGCAGAAGATGGCCTTGTTGAGCACCAATAGAAGGAGAAGGCCTTGGTCCTGTCAAGGCTAGGCCCCCAGTGTAGGGGAATGCCGGGGAGACGCGAATGGTGGTGTGGTTGTGGAGGGGAACATCCTTGCAGAAGAAGGGAAGGGGGATGGAATAGGGAGTTTATGTCCCAGAAACTGGGAGAGGGAATAACATTTGAATTGTAAATAAAAATTATCCAATAAAAATAAAAAATAAAAATAATTAGATACATTAGATACCTAAAGTCTCCAGTCCTAGAGCTTGATAAATGCCAGTATACAATGGCATAGTCACAGGAATGCAACGAGTAAGACGTTTTTCCTATAGAAGGGAAAATGAGTGCAATAATAAACACAATACCCACATGTAGATGTTGGGTGGTGTGTTCTTCCTTACATTCTTCGATGTTTTCATACATTTCTATAATGATTTTTAATCATTTTTACACATACCCCCATTTTTCTGTCATTCCATCCCTGTTCGACTAAAACTCTTTTCCTTTACAAGAAACCTCTCGTAGTTTTCTACTTGTATGTGATACATTGAGATTAATTATTTGAGGATTACTGCAAGCAAAGACTGGCATTTCACATGCCGTCTTACATCCTTTCCCCAAGTGGTCTCCATAGACCCTTAGGCTTTAACTCAACTTGGTTCATAGTCAACCACAGCCTCTCCCTGTTAATAATACTCTGAAAGCTGAAGCATAGTCATGAATGAATGGCCAAATCCTCCTGAACCTTGATGATGACCATTTCTAAGAATACTTGTACTCTCAATTCTACTGCACCTCCTTCCCAGATGAATTTCACTATGTCAGCCTTATTGTGCCAGAAAATTCATTGTTATTTGTCCATCTCCTATATTAGAAAGTATGTAAAATAACAGCATCTATAGCATCTGCTTACCAGTTGTACTCGTATTCTAGATAATAACAAGAGAAAATGTTTTTAGACATCATCAGATATCCTCAATGTGACAATATCATCCTCTTTGGGAATTGGATTATCCTAATAGCTTAATTGTTTTATTCTATTACTGCCATACTTTCTTTATATTCTACAGTCAAAGAAATATAAAAAATAATGTCTTGTAACAGCATACATGAGCTTATGCTATTTCTTGATTAAGACATTTAGGATGCAACATAATTTCTTTCCTATGGCTCCAGCATTCTTCTCAATCTGTTCTGGGCAAGTCATCCAAACTAATATTGTAGCATTGCATGTGCTCATACTGGAAATCCTCTATCTCCAACATATTCATATTGTACAGGTGAGAGGGAAATTTACATATGCTGTTGCCAAAGTCTTTAATGTACACCTTGCTGTCATATGCAGAAAACTGATTTCATAAAGTTGTGCCTATCCCAACTCACACATTCTGTGAATAGAATGTACTATATGATAAATAATACTTAGGTTGTATATAAAAGTAATTAAAAAATGAATCATCTTTAAGATTCTCCTGTATAATTGTGGTTTCTCCAGTAGATAGACATGACCCCCAGTTGAGGCAGGGGACCACACACTCATCTTCAAAATTTTTGATCCAAAATTACTCCAGTCTAAAGGAAATCCAGGAAGAAAAATTGAGCAAAGACTGAAAGAAAGATCATCAAGAGAATGACCCAACTTATGATCCATCCCATGTGCATACAACAAACACTGAATGTTTTACTGATACAATATTGTACTTGCAGATAGGAGCCTGGCATGGCTGTCCTCTGAGAGTCCTACCAACAGCTGACTGAGACAAATGCAGATACTTACAGCCAACCATTAGATTGAGGTCAGGAACCCCTATGGAAGAGTTTTGGGAAGGACTAAAGGAGCTGAGTGGGGATTACATCCCTATAGGAATACAACAGTGGCAACTAATGAGGACCCATTAGTCAGAACTCCCAGAGACTAAGCCACAAACCAATAAGCATACATGGGTAGGTCTGTGCTTCAGGGCATATGGGTAGAAGAGGACTGTCTTGGCTGGCCAAAGTGAGAGATGAAGCACTTAATCCTGTGGAAACTGGATCACCTAAGGAAAAGGGATGCTCTTGGAAGGTGAGAGTGAGGTGGGTGTGGTAGAGTCAGGGAGTACACACTCAGAGGCAAAGGAGGTACCAGGGGAGATGGGATGATGAACTTGGGAAGGGGAAATGAGGAAGGGGGGAAACTTCTGGAATGTAGATAAATAAAATAATTAAAATTTAAAAATATGAAAGGCAAAAGAAGATGAGGTTTTAAAATATGATGAACAAAAATTCATTCTCACAGATATTTTGATAAATACGGTAAGTCTTGAAACTTACGAAAATGTAGTGTTATCTAGTAAATAGTTATGGCTTGTATTGAATCTGTATATTCTAATGATATTTGTACTGGAAATTTGTACTGTTTTATGTATCACCCGGAACAAAAATTATTGAATGGTATTTTGAAGTTAAAAAAATTCTCCTGATTAATGTAGATTAAAGATGAACGTGTCTTCGGGAATCCTTCAGGACTGAAGGCCCAGATCAGGGCTGCTGAAACATCCAGTCTTATGGCCAGGGTAGCTATCAGCTTCTCAGCCTCTCTACTTATTGCTGAAGTACCAAGCAGTATCGTATAAGCCAATCTCTTAAATAGTGATGTTCCAATACAGAAGAAAGCGCTACAGTCCAAGGAATCTGGGTCATTTTTAAAATCTGGCAAAGGCCAGAGACCACATTTTCTCCTAGAAGATACACACAATAAACAGAGCTCAGCTGACACCTTGACTTTAAGCCAATGAAACTTGTGTTGGATTTCTGATCCTCACAACTGTAAGGTAATATAATTGACCTATTTTGAACCACTAACTTTGTAATGCATTGTTACAGCAGCCATAAAAATGATTCATCAGCTATTCTCATTGCTAGCACCTCAAACCTAAGGTTCAATGCAAATGTCTTCTCTAGTATATTGCTTACCATGATAACCATTACTGACATGATTGTCCACTCTAACTCAGGTTCCATATAAATTTTCCCATTATACTTCCCCTTATACCTCTGACCATTGTATATTTTCAACAGAGTTAATTCATAGAAAAGCAAAACCAAAAGCAAAAAAAAAAAAACCCAAACAAAACAAAACAAAACAAAAACAACCCTTAAGTCCTTAAATTTACCTAAACAAAAAGTAGAAAACAATGAAAACTTAAAAAAATAACATAAAATAAATGTGGTGGTCATTTTGTATGCCTTGGGTCAGGAATGTTGGAAAAAGAACCAGGTTTGGATTAAGTAAAGACCGTTTGTGTTGGATGAAAAGAAATTTTTGACGGTAGTTGGAGAAATTGCACAAGGAAACATGCTGCCATGAAGGGCCATAGAGGCCTAGATTGTGGCAACACTCATAACAGAGATTAGATAATGCAAGTCAGGAGAGTAAGTGAAGCCCAGCCTGCAGCATTTACTGGATGACCTGCTTGTTCTTTCTCCAGCTTGAAAATGTATGTAGCACAAAGCAATGAATCACAGGACAACATCTGCATGTAATTGCATTTCTGTTCCAATAATAAATGTTTCAACTGCTAAGCTATTTACGAAAGCTGTTATCATAAAGAGCCAAGTGGGGGAAATTTGAAACACAAATGCTTATCTTAAGAAACCTTTCCTTGGCAATCCTGTATCCAAGTATCCAGTGCCAAATTTACTGTAGTGTTTGAATTGTCTTGAGGAATTTATCTTTTAAATTCTCTTTTAAATTGATTTTCAGGTGTTTGATTCCCTGCAAAAGCTCGTCTTGTCAGCCATGGTTTTCATTATCTTTTTGAACCAAATGAAGACAAAGTACTAGAATTGTTCATATTTTTTGCATGAACCTGTTATCTGAAATTTAAACCTACTGCCACTCTTTTTATTTTTTACAGATTTTTTTCTTTTTCATCTTTATTAACTTGGGTATTTCTTATTTACATTTCGATTATTATTCCCCATCCCGGTTTCTAGGCCAACATCCCCCTAACCCCTCCCCCTCCCCTTCTTTATGGGTGTTCCCCTCCCCATCCTCCCCCATTACCGCCCTCCCCACAACAATCACGTTCACTGGGGGTTCAGTCTTGGCAGGACCAAGGGCTTCCCCTTCCACTGGTGCTCTTACTAGGCTATTCATTGCTACCTATGAGGTCAGAGTCCAGGGTCAGTCCATGTACAGTCTTTGGGTAGTGGCTTAGTCCCTGGAAGTTCTGGTTGCTTGCATTGTTGTTCATAAGGGGTCTCGAGCCCCTTCAAGCTCTTCCAGTTCTTTCTCTGATTCCTTCAATAGGGGACCTATTCTCAGTTCAGTGGTTTGATGATAGCATTCGCCTATATATTTGCTGTATTCTGGCTGTGTCTCTCAGGAGAGATCGACATCCGGTTCCTGTCGGCCTGCACTTCTTTGCTTCATCCATCTTGTCTAACTGGATGGCTGTATATGTATGGGCCACATGTGGGACAGGCTCTGAATGGGTGTTCCTTCTGCCTCTGTTCTAAACTTCGCCTCCCTTCGCTCCCAAGGGTATTCTTGTTCCCCTTTTAAAGAAGGAGTGAAGCATTCGCATTTTGGTCATCCTTCTTGAGTTTCATGTGTTCTGTGCATCTAGGGTAATTCAAGCATTTGGGCTAACATCCACTTATCAATGAGTGCATACAATGTATGTTTTTCTGTGATTGGGTTACCTCACTCAGGATGATATTTTCCAGTTCCATCCATTTGCCTATGAATTTCATAAAGTCCTACTGCCACTCTTAGAGAGAAGGTGATCTGTACCTTCTGTTTTTTGAAGCTTTGGATTTTCACATGTATCTTTATATTTATGTATCTATATATTTATCTATTTATCTATGATCTATCTGTATTTTATTTATTTATCCATTTAGAAATTGCGTGTGTATGAGTGTGAGCATGTGTGTTTGTGTGTGTGTGTGTGTTTGTGGTGTGTGTGTGTGTGTGTGTGTGTGTGTGTGTGTGTGTGTTTGCTTCCAATGTCAAGGTGAATGTGTGGAAGTCAAAGGACAATTTATGGTAGCATGCTTTTCTTTCCTTCTACCCTGTGGTTTCTGGGATGAAAGTCAGACCCTAAGACTTGGTGGCAAGCTCTTTTATCCTCTGACCCCTACAAGTTCTTTTTAGTGAAAAATTATCAAGACAAAGGATTAACATGACATTTCCTCTTTCCTTCTGAATGACTGTATAATGATGAACAAGCAATGTAGAAAACAATAGGAACTAAGAGTCAGGTCACACTGCAGTGGCAGATAAGCAATTTGGAGTTTTAAACCATTCTCTTTGTTTTGCATTTTTTAAGTTATAGAATAGTCAACCTTGTGAGCAAAGCATAAAAATTCTTCAAACTACACACATACAAAAAATGAAATTACAACTCTTAAAATGATTTCTTCTTTCCATTTGCCTAAGCAGATGTTTCTAGATGAAGTTGAGGTTGAAAGCTTTGAAAAAAAAAAAAGAAAAGACAGCAAAAGAATAAGAAGGCAAATGATGACAGCAGGAAAAATCTTCAAACAACAAAAGAAAGGAGTAATTTTCTAATGGTAATTATAAACTGCATCCCCATTTCCCAAGGTCTGTATATCCTAGCTCCTAATACTTTGTTCTCACATAGTTAGCGTTTTTTAAAACATCAGAGTTGAAGAGGAATGGATACAGAAAATGTGGTACATCTACACAATGGAATATTACTCAGCTATCAAAAACAATGACTTTATGAAATTCGTAGGCAAATGGTTGGAACTGGAAAATATCATCCTGAGTGAGGTAACCCAATCACAGAAAAACACACACGGTATGCACTCATTGATAAGTGGCTATTAGCCCAAATGCTTGAATTACCCTAGATGCCTAGAACAAATGAAACTCAAGACGGTTATGATCAAAATGTGAATGCTTCACTCCTTCTTTAAAAGGGAAACAAGAATACCCTTGGCAGGGAATAGAGAGGCAAAGATTAAAACAGACACAGAAGGAACATCCATTCAGAGCCTGCCCCACATGTGGCCCATACATATACAGCCACCCAGTTAGACAAGATGGATGAAGCAAAGAAGTGCAGGCCGACAGGAGCCGGATGTAGATCTCTCCTGAGAGACATAGCCAGAATACAGCAAATACAGAGGCGAATGCAGCAAACCACTGAACTGAGAATGGGACTCCCGTTGAAGGAATCAGAGAAAGAACTCGAAGAGCTTGAAGGAGCTCGAGACCCCTAATGAACAACTATGCCAAGCAACCAGAGCTTCCAGGGACTAAGCCACTACCTAAAGACTATACATGGACTGACCCTGGACTCTGACCTCATAGGTAGCAATGAATATCCTAGTAAGAGCACCAGTGGAAGGGGAAGCCCTGGATCCTGCTAAGACTGAACCCCCAGTGAACGTGATTGTTGGGGGGAGGGCGGCAATGAGGGGAGGATGGGGAGGGGAACACCCATAAAGAAGGGGAGGGGGAGGGATTAGGGGCATATTTGCCCGGAAACTGGGAAAGGGAATAACATTCGAAATGTAAATAAGAAATACTCAAGTTAATAAAACAAATCAGAGTTGAATATTAAAACCAAATGAAAACCTAGAATGATCAGAGATATATTCGTGAAGGGGATAGGTTTTTGAGATAGGGAAGAATTCCTTTGCAGCTCAGCTTGTTTTTGAGTTCACTATCTTGTTTTAGTCTCATTACTTCTATGATTACAGAAATGAAATACCAAGCTCAAGCCCTCAGAGTTACCATACATTTTTATAACTTACTTATTGTGCATCTGTGTATATGTTTGGGCACGTGTATCATTGTATTTGTGTCTTAGTCAGACAATAACCTGTAAGAGTTGCTTCCCTCCTTCCATTATGAGGATCCTGGGAACAAACTCAGGTTGCTAGGCTTGAGAGACAAGTACTTTTACTAGCTGAGCACTCTAGAGTTACATTTAATGAACTCTTTATATTTCTAATATGTAAAGATTGGTTGAACTATCAAATAATTAGCCTCTAGACAGCGGACAATTTGTTTATCTCACCCAGGTACCCTGATTCATATAGTATGTGTGAGAGTAGAATCAGATAAAAAGGTACCTACCTCTTAATCAAAGAATATTACATAAATTTTTGTGTGCCAGACATAGTCATATATTTGTGAAGATCAAAGTAACTAAAATAAAGGTTGAATGAATTTTTTGAAGCAACATAAGGCGTCTCAGCCCCTCCTTTTTTTGAAGGATAGACAATGTGAATTTCATAGTATTGAAAATCATGGATATGCCATGAATGACAAGTAATTTGCATAGCATACATCCCTTTATCATGTAATAAAAAAGGCTCTTATCCTCCCCAGAATACTGTTTCAAGCCTATGGTCTCAATCTAATCATGGAAAAACAACAAAATTATTATAAAAATACCTGCCCAATTCTCCTCAGAACTAGCACGGTGTTACAAAGTCAAAGACAGAAAGGCATATTGTCATGTTTCTGCAGGGAATGTGGGAAATGAGAGAGCTAAATACACAGTATGTTGCTTTGCATGGGATCCTAGAACAGAAAGAGGATAATTGTTGGGAAACTGTAGAAATCCAAATAAAGTTCAACATTTAGTTAAAAGTAATAAAGTAACAGACTTGGATTTCTTAAATTTTGAAGAATGTACCATATAATGCAAGATGCTGGCATTAGTAACAGCTAGGTGAAGAAATGTGGAATTTTCTGTACATTCTTGCTAACATTTTCATTCATTTAACATTATTCAAACATTAAAAATGATTAAATACATAAGAACAACCAAACTAAATGCAGTAATCAGCAGTTGTGACTTACAATGAATCAATTCAGAAATTTGGCTACATGATTGTACAAAGCAGTATACACTCAGTAGAAAGCATTCTTACAATTTAGAGTTTTTAGTATAGCTTCTAGACTAAGGAAATATGGTATAATCCCTGACATTCCTGCCCTCCTCGGTGTGTATATGTAGGTGTGGAGGTGGAGTGGGGGGAAGTATGTGTGGTTGTGTTGCAAATACGTAGTATATGAGCTTATTACTGTGGGTGTAGGCATGTATGCATACAATTGTGCATGCATGTCTGTATATGAATGTGTAGGTCAGAATTAGTATTTTCCTCCCCCTTTGTTTTTTGAGACAAGATCTCTCACTGAATCTGAAATACATTAATTTCACTAGCCAAGTTAGAAGGTGATTTTTAGATATCTGTCAGTCTTCACTCATTATTCTATCTCTCCAGGTAATGTAATCCACTATTGATTCTGAGTAAATTCAGTGAACGGCAGTCCTTAGTGAACCATGTAATCAAGAGGGTGAACAATGCATGTTCTACTGCCTGCTGGAGAGCTAATCTCTTTGATAATGGGTGTGTGATAGTTAAAACTTATGATGATTTCATCAGCAAATAACCCCATCATAAGTCAAAGAGCATCTGTATCACATTAATTTTACATTGTGGTCAGAGAAAGAAAAACAACGTGGAGAATGATCCATCAGATGGCAGGAAGGACAAAGATACACAAGCAGAAACAGGCAAAGTGAAATAGAAAAGGAAATAGACTAATGGGTTCCTTGATTGTGTCAGAGCTTAGTGGCTTAGTTATGGAACTTCCTGATATTGTCGTATACTAAAGGTCAGAAACAGATGACTCTTTAAACGCTGAGTAACATAGACACAATGCATACACGAAAGTACAGAAAGTCTCCCTTTTCATTTCTGATTTTAGTAATTTGGATACATTCTGTATGCCCTCTGTTTAGTCTTTCTAAGGTATTATCTATCTGGTTGATTTTTTTCACGGAACCAGTTCCTGGTTTTGTTGATTCTTTGTATAGTTCTTTTTGTTTTTACTTGGTTCATTTCAGCCTGTATTTGATTATTTCCTGCCTTCTACTCCTCTTGGGTGAATTTGCTTCATTTTGTTCTAGAGCTTTTAGGTGTGCTGTCAAGCTGTTAATATATGCTCTCTCCAGTTTCTTTCTGGAGGCACTGCCTTCATTGTGTCCCATAAGTTTGGGTATGTTGTACCTTCATTTTCATGAAATTCTAAAAAGCCTTTGATTTCTTTCTTTATTTCTTCCTTGACCAAGTTGTCATTGAGTAGAACATTGAGTAGATCCATTCTTATTGCCCTGTACAAAGCTCAAGTCCAAGGACCTCCACATAAAACCACATACATTCAAACAAATAAAAGAAAAAGGGGAAGAGCCTTGAACACATGGACACTAGGAAAAATTTCCTGAACGTAACACCATTAGCTTATGCTATAAGATCAAGAATTGACAAATGGGACTTCATAAAATTGCAAGGTTTCCATAAGGTAAGGGACACTGTCATTAGGATAAAATGGCAACCAACAGATTGGGAAAAGATCTTTTCCAATCCTGCATCCAATAGAGGGGTAATATCCAATATATACATAGAACTCAAGAAGTTAGACTCCAGAGAGTCAAATAACCCCATTAAAATGGGGTACAGTGTTGCTGTAAAATTATAAAAACTGCTTTCTTTTACCCCCACTAGGTCTGACACCACAATGTCCCAAGATATCTGATGGATATCTTCATCTCAGTCAGCAAAGGGTCTCACTAGTTTTGCTCCATCTTATATCACACTGCAGAAGGCTTCTCTCTGAGCCTGGCAACAATCTCTCTACCTATCTAGTTTCCAAGGCAGATTCCACCAGGACAGAACTTCCATGGCAGCCCAGTGTCTCCTCCACCACAAACTCTGTTAAAATTAAATCCATATGAAAGAATACACAAAACAATAACCTCTGATCCAATTGATAAGATATAATTGCTAACCTAAACATACAAAGCCCTGTACCCATTCATCCTTTAGGAGTATTCATAAAAACCTGTAAATGTGCAGAGAAGAATCTTAACATCAGCCTTCATGTTCTCTCCATGGCTTCTCATCCTAGCTCCAGTCTCCTCCTCTCTCTAAAACTTCTCCTGTCCGTCCTTCCTTCTTCTCCAATGACAGGCTTCATTCTATCTTGTATCTACCTGCAACTGTGTGATGACATCATCCTACAGTACTAAGTTAACAAAGAATTCTCAGCTGAGGAATATTGAATGGCTGAGAAACACCTAAATAAATGTTCAACATCTTTTGTCATCAGGGGAATGCAAATCAAAACAACCCTGAGATTTCACCTCACACCAGTCAGAATGGCTAAGATCAAAAATCCAGGTGAGAACAGATATTTGTGAGGATATGGAGAAAGAGGAATACTCCTCCATTGTTTGTGGGATTGCAAACTGGTACAACCATTCCGGAAATCAATCTGGAGATTCCTCAGAAAATTGGATTATAGTATTGGTATACTATACCAAAATTTGTATACCTGAGGACCCAGCTATACCTCTCCTGGGCATATACCCAAATGATGTTCCAACATATAAAAAGGACACATGCTCCACTATGCTCATAACAGCCTTATTTATAATTGCCAGAAGCTGGAAAGAATCCAGATACCCTTCAACAGAGGAATGGATACAAAAAATGATATATATCTACACAATCCAGTACTACTCAGCTATCAGAAAAAATAACTTCATGAAATTCATAGGCAATGGATGGAACTAGAAAATGACATCCTGAGTGAGGTGACCTAATTACAAATAAAACAAAAAAACAAAACAAAACAAAAACAAAAGCACATGACATGTACTCACTGATAAGTGGCTACTAGCCCAAAAGCTCAAATTACCCAAAATACAATCCACAGACCACATGAAGCCCAAGAAGAAGGATGACCAAAATGCAGATGCTTCAGTGCTTCTTAAAAGGGGAATAAAAATATTCATAAGAGGAGACAAAGTTTGAAGCAGAGACTGAAGTAATGGCCATTTAGAGCCTGCCCCACCTGGGGATCCAGCCAATATATATACAGCCACCAAACCTAGACAATTTTGCTGAAACCAAGAAGTGCATGCTGACAGGAGCCTGATATAGCTGTCACCTGAGAGGCTCAGCCAGAGCATAACAAATACAGAGGCGAATGCTAGCATCATTGAACTGAGAGCTGGGTCCCCATTGGAGGAGTCACAGAAAGGTTTGAAGGAGCTGACAGGACTTGCAACCCCATAAGAACAACAATACCAACCAACCAGAGCTCCCAGGGATTAAACCCCTACCCAAAGAGTACACATGGACAGACCCATGGCTCCAGCTGCATATATGTAGCAGAGGATGGCCTTGTTGGGCTCCAGTGGGAGGAGAAGCCCTTGATCCTGCCGAGGCTGCCCACCACCACATTATAGGGGAGTGTCAGGGCAGGAAGGGGGTAGTTGGGAAGGGGGAACACCCTCATAGAAGAAGGGGGAGGGGGAGGGGATAGGAGACTTATGGCCAGTTAACCTGGAAATGAATAACATTTGAAATGTAAATAAAAAAAATCCAATAAAAAATGGAAAAATTACAGAAAGTTTTTGGCTTGACTTATTCACTTTCAAATTTTAGTTATTTTTTTCTACATGATTCTAATGGTTTTTGCATGTTTTGTTATTACACAACTTTTATTTAGAACGTTTTAAAGACTTGAAGAGATTAGTTACCTAACTTTTGATAATGAAAGCTGTCATGTGCCATAGAGTTGTTCTTTGAGAAACCTCCATTCTTTATTGTCCAATACCAGCATGATAAATTTAAAATTGACCTTGATTTCTTTCTAACAGGTAATTCTGTTTAGAAATCTGTCTAGTTTTCCTCTGTTTAATATACCCTGGAATTGATATAATGGAAGCAAATAAAAGACAATTGTTTTTTGTTTCTGTCCAAGAAATTAAAGTCTCATACTTATATAAATATACACATCTTATACAATATGTGTGTTTGTATGTGTGTTTACATTTTACACATATTATATAATCTTTGTGGAGGTTCTCTGAGTCCAACATGTGAATTTTTGAACTAACCCATTCCAGAATAAAATGCTTTACAGAAGAGACTTGAAACATTATTTAGCATAAATGAGGATAGTCTTTACAAGGATTTTATTGTTAGTAGCCAATCAAAGGGATTGAATTGGGTCAGTTATTAGGGGCCAATCAAAGATATTCAATTGGGATATCACATAAGTATGTTTAAACATGTATTTCATGGTTAAGTCACTATTCATTTCCAGAACTCTAAATTTTCATGGATATTGATCAAAAAACTTATTCACACACAATGCAATATAAATTTTTATCTAGAAATATAGATGTTGATAATAGTTGATAAGTTGGAGTTAGAAGACTGAGTTAAATCTGTGAAGATGAAGACCTGACAGATAGATGCTAATTTTCCCTATGCTAACAGAGTTTGTATAAGCTTGGATTTAGCCTTTAAGGCAGCCAGTTTCATAAACTCTTTAGCAAGAGCCAAAGTACTAAATTGCTCCTCTCCACTGATATAGCATACCAAATCTGCGGCTAATTAATCCTTTTGAATTTGTTATCACTATTCGAAACTATGTATTCTGTCCAGAAAATTAACTTTACTTAGGAATTTATGTCTTGATGGTTTTTGTACAAAAAACAAACAATAACTAGAAAGGCAATAAATCTGTACAACAAAGAAACAAACAAACAACTTCATTTTCATGATAAAGAACTGGTTTTTTTTTGTTTTTTTTTTTTTGTTTTTTTTTTTTTTTGTAATCTGAAAACAAAGTTGGGAATCTACACTTAAACTACTCACCATGGACCATCCTATTTCTTCTTTGCTGATCATGGTGTTTAGAACTTATAGAATATATCCAACATTATTTCTAAAGCTCCAAGTTTCTCAACATTAATATTGATATTCTAGATCCCATAGTTCTTTGCCAAATGTGTTTTGTGTTTTGACAGAAACATGCTCTGTGTATTGAAAGATGCTGAGCAGAATCCCTGTGTCGGGGACCGGACATCTGAACTAAGAAAAGCTAGAGCCCTGCCCTGAGCAGATTCCTGAGAAGGGCTTGACCTTTTCAAAGAACTTGTCCCCGGAAGACTGTTGCCTCAGTGTATAAGGAGAATATCTTGTAGTTTAATGATTTACCTTATGTCCTTGGGCACTTCACAGTACTCTCCCGCCCTAAGCTTCAGTTCCTGCTTCAATTCCTGCTTCAGAGCTTTAAATGCTGTACATTCCTCTCAATAAACGAGACCTTGGCAACAGAACCTTGCTTTGTCTCCTTCTTTTCTCCCCCACTTGACCCTCAGAGACCCTGAATAACTGGACCTGCTGGACGGGTCACCTGTGTCCCACTCATTATAGGCAAATAGTACCTCCACTCAGACAAACTTTTAATAATAGGAAAATATATCTCCAGACAGTTTCAAATGTTCCAGGGGCTGCAGAATTCCATCAGTTAATAACCACTAGTTTTTGGTTGACATAATATCTTTGAGTGTAAAGGCTCTAAGGCTGATAACCTGAGTTTTATCCTATATTGTAGAAAGAGAGAATTGAAACCTGAAAGCTCTCCTCTGAGTCCCACATGCATTCTGTGCTGTATGTGTGCCCTCTTGTCCTATAAAAAAATACATGTGGAAAAAAAAAACAAGCAAACACTGGTATCTATCTATGAATCTATATCAGTTGATATATCTGCACATAAACAATATATGAATAAATGGATTGTGTCATAAAACATTCATGTTTCCATTGAGAATGATCAAGTTGACACATGAAAAAAATGAATGAGTCTTATTATACATTAACTCATATGTTATTAATACACAGTAAATACAACAAAATGTTTTGACACCCATCATTTATCTCCATTACTTATATATTTTATTTTCCAGCCTAGAAGAGAGAAACATACCTTTCTGTACACTGTTTTCAGATATTCCTTGGGATATAAAAGTGAATTGTTTTGCTGACTCAAGTTTGTAAGTACATAACAGATCATATACAACATGAAGACCAAAGATTGTTGGATATATAAGAACATGAATTCTTTTAGAGGAAAAGTAGATGATTTTTAATAGCAAAAGGATTTCATTAAATATCAAGGCACAGAACCTTAGTTGGTTCAGATTATAGCAGTGTGAAAAATGACATTTGGTTTCTGAAAGCCAAGAGAGGTAGGCTCTATTTCCAGTTTAAGATGCTGAGAAGAGTTAGACTTGTAGGGTATTCTGTCTCATTAAAGGGTATCCAGAATGGAACAGGAACAGGAAAGGTTTCAGCTGGCTGACCTCAAGTTTTTCTTGGCTACTCATTGATGAGGAGGAAATTGGAGATATTCCTGTGTCACCAAGAGTGCTATGGATGGAGTGACTGGAATTTGAGAGCTGGAAGCTTGCTAAGAATTATGTGTGGTGTAATTCTAGGAAAGAGGTACTATGCCAAATGCTGCTATGAGGGGGTCACTTCAGGCTGGGAGAAATGAAAGGATGAGGCTAAAGGTCAAGAGTATTGCCAGCCCTAACTCCATAGATGCTCTGCCAATAAATTAGCCTTCCACCACTATCTTCTCACAGTAAGACTACTCTTTTATGATAACTTAACTAGTCATTAAAGGGAAATTCTCAAGTAGGTTTGTTTGAAGTCTAAATGGATCACATTCTGAATGAAAATTAACCTTTCTCGTTGAATTAACAACAAATTCTTATACTAAATAGAAGCAGGGGCTGTAGTTGAGTTAACTTTACGGGACAGATTTTTAACATTAAGGATGTGATAACTTTCAAACTTCCTACAAGTACAGACTTTATTATGGTAGACAAGTCCAAAAACGTTAGAGAATAACATATACAAAACATAATCCAGGCATATATATTATATCCTCAAGCACCTAAAAGACTGGTAATCTGGAAGATTTCTATTTATTTTTTTAAAATGACGGCATAGTAGTTAAAAGTAAGCAGATGAACTGAGTTATGTTAGTTTTGTTTATTTCTTTATTTACTGCTCATTTCCAGACAGGGGGGTGGCGTGGAGGGAGAGGAAGAGAGAGGGAGAGGGAGAGGGAGAGGGAGAGGAAGAGGGAGAGGGAGAGGGAGAATGTGTGTGTGTGTGTGTGTGTGTGTGTGTGTGTGTGTGTGTGTGTGTGTACACATGCATGGGTATACACAGGTAAGAGGTCAATGTCTTCTATTGTTTTACGGGAGCTATCCATCTTGTTTTTTGAGAGAGCCACTGGAAACTTTGATTCATAAAGAAAGAAAGGAGGGCTGATTTTGGAAAACTGGGAATCGGTTTAACTCAAGTCTCAGCTCTACCACTTCTGGGTTTATACCCAAATGATGCTCTACCATACCACAAGGACACTAGCTCAACTATATTCCTAGCAGCTTTTTTTGAATAGCCAGAAACTGGAAACAACTTACATGTCCCTCAACCAAACAATAGATCAAGAAAATAAGGTATATTTATACCCTGGAGTACCGTTCAACTATTAAAAACAAGGACATCATGAAATTTACCTGCAAATGAATGGATCTAGAAAATATCATCCTAAGTGAGATAAGCCAGACCCAGAAAGACAAGCATGGTTCATACTCACTTATAAATGGATACTAGTCATAAAGTAAATGATAATCATGCTGCAATCTACAGGCCCAAGGAAGCTAAGTAACAAGGAGGGATCAATGAAGTGACATGTAAATCCCTCAGTGACGAATGGGAACAGAATAGGTGTAAAGGGTGTATGAAGAGAGGAAACAGGCTGTGGCTAGGGGTGGAGATGGGAACAGGAGTGATCAGGGGTTGGGAGGACAGAGGGAAAATAGACTGGGAGAGACGACTGGAATTGGAGCAGGGGCATCTCTGGGACAAGCTAGAAACCTAGGGCAATGGAAACTCCTAGGAACCTATGAGGGTGACCCTAGCCATGACTCCTAGAAATGGGGGATTGTGGAACATGAAATAACCACCTCCTGTAACTAGGCAAGATTTCCAGTGGAGGGATTGGCACAGCAAACCATTTGCCTTACCTACAAGATGTGCTGAGGTAAAGGTGGTACAGACATTGTGGGACTAGCCAACCAATGACTTCTTCAGCTTAAGACCCATGCCAAGAGATAGAGCTTACCCCTGACACTTGGTTGGTTGATATTCATTCAGGCCAGCCATTTTCTGAAGAGAAATAGGAGTGGAAAAAAGCTGGGAGGCTGGAGGTGGGGTAGTGAGGGGAGGTATTGGGGAACTGGAGGATGGAGAAGGTGGGAAAACTATAAAATAGATAAAACTTTAAAAAGAAAAGAAAGGAGGGCTGGCCAGGAAGCCCCAGGAATACAGCTTTGTCTATTCCCCCAAAACACTGAAATTTTCAGTATATATCACCATACTGGCACACACACACACACACACACACACACACACACACACACACACACACACACACACATATGAAAGTTCTAGAGATCTAACATAGTTTTCATGTTTGTACAACAAGTATGCTACCTATAAAGCTACTTATCCAGCCCATTCATTGAGAATTTTCAACAAATCACTTAATGGCTCTGAGGCTTAGTTTCTTCATTTAAAAAGCACAAATCATATCTACCTCCAGAAATATTATGACTATGAAATAAGACTATGGAAAATATTCATCTCAACAGATTAAACACAGAATATACTTAAACATACCGTAATGTACGTCAGAAGACAACTGTGGTAGTATGCTCCTCTATTTTCACCTACTGGAGAGGATGAGATAGCATTATTACAAACTGGGCTAAATACCAAGACATTAAATCTAGAAAACAATCATGCATTTTAAAGAATGCTTGACAGGTATTGTTAATCTTAACATGCTAAACAAATATATAATTTAAATAACTTTGATATATCTCTGTGAATCAAAATCTCTGAGTCTATATTTTCATTATATAGATCATATACCTTGGTCCCATTAGTGTCATCTAATGAGTAGAACATGGCCATCAGACTGAGGTAGACAAATGGTTTTGTCAAGATGGCCCACTAAAATTTGTTGAGGTTTTAATTTTATCATTTTTAAAAAGATGTTAATTTATACATCTCATGCTTTTTTCTAAGGATGAAATGGCTTAAGTAGAGCAAGTATCTTATCATTAAATTGTGCTAGGTATCAGCCTAAAGTCAGGACAAAACTCTGTGTTCCAAGTTGCTCTAGTTTTCCAAACCTTAAAAGTCTTTGCTTAATCTAGAGTACATGACATACTTGACTGTTCCCTTCTACACTAGGTGACTGCTATGACCTTGACCCCACAGTTTAAACGATCTTATGGCTTTATTTAATCACTTTCTTGTTCATTTGGTCAGTTATCCATTAATGAACTATATTGAAATTGTAGTTACACAGTAAATTGTAGCCTTGTGGGAGATCCAAGCATTGTTTGGGGACTCATTAAACCATCATGCACATTAGAACTTGAAAAGGAAAGAAGGTGCAGATAGTTAGCAAATAGATTTGTACTACATAACCATTATATTTATACATACACTTGTGCATATATAGATGATACACAAGATGAAAAGAGTACAAATAAAATGTTCTTAAAATTAAATGAGAAAGAGATTACAAATAATGTACTCTCATTGCAAGGATATTTGAGCTAGTCTTTGAAGCACTGTCAGAAGTTGAGTATAATGTGGCTATGCACGCATATTCATTCTATAAGAACATAAGTTGCATATATACATACATGTATATGCTTAATTACAAAATATTTCGACATATATCAATGTAAATCATTACATTTCTTAAGTTGGCCTTGAAGTCTGTACACTTTTGAGTATGTTGAAATGTGATATCTGAAATATATATATTTTAATTTGGCTAACAAAATTATTTTGTCAGACCATCCCCAAAATAATTGGGTACACTGATAAAAGGGAAAACTAAGAGGGATTCATCCATCTAAGTCATCTACAACCAAGATAATTTTCTTAAAGCAATCGAATCTGTGCCTCTTTCTCTGTTCTTTGAATCAGTATTTCCTCTTATAACATATGGAGAATATTATTCATCTCCCAGAGGTGTGTGGTTATTACTGGAGATTCTAGGGCAATTTGTTCAAGTACTTTAATGAGTCAAGTGCATTTGAAATCAGTTCAGAAGATATTTCTTCCACGGGTAAGCAGACCAAGAGTTCAAGGCCCAGTTAATTTATCACAGCACAAAGGATCTTAGCAGAATCTACCTAATGGGTGGAGGGTAAACTCTTCATGCATACTCCATTGAGCGAAATTGGCAATGGCTTGCAGAATGGCTTGGGACAGCTGTGAGAATAATAGGAAAAGTAAATTGAAGTCAGATATATAGCAGAGGGAGTCAGGGATTTGGACAACAAGTAAGACAAATATTGAATTGGAAGATAGAAGGTAAGAGATCAGAAATCAGGAGATCTAGGGATTAGCACTAAATGTATAGATTTGTATATACTTTTTATGTTTCAAAAACAACATAAAGTGATATAAACTAATAGAGCCAATTAAATAAAGATGGCAGCGAAAAAGAAAGTAAAGTGAAGCATAGTGTTTAGAACCGAACATCGAGCTTACCACCAAGAGTCATAGTAACCAAAATCAAAAGGAAAACAAGTTAAACAGGTTCAGTGATACACAGGAATAAATGAACCACTTTAGTGCCATCAATACATAGCTATGGTTTCAATTAGTGGGCCTTCCATTATGCAAAATTATATACCTCCTGTGATGATCTTGATTGTCAACTTGATACGATTTGGAATAGAAACAAATCTCTAGGTATATCTGTGGGGGTATCATCTATACTGGGTTAAGTGAATAGGAAATATGTAACCTGATTCAGATGGAACCTGTGCACAGGGTGATGTCCCAGAAAAAATAAAGAGGAGAAAGTCAGCTAAGCACTAACACTCATCTCTCTGTGTGTGCTTCCTGATAACCAGTCTCCTCAAGATCTTCAAGATCCTGGAATCATGCCTTTTGTAATATGATGGAATGTATCCCTTTAAACTTTAAGCCAATGAAAGCTCTTCCTAATGAAAATAGCTCTCGTTTGCTAACAAACAAGACAAATGCCTCATACCTCTGCCAAAGACATTCATCTCCTAATATTCAAATCTGTGAATATTACCTTACATGACAAAAAGTTTTCACAGATATTAAGAATCCTGAGATGGTATCCTTCTCAAGATTATCATGGCACTGGTGACATTACAATGCTATGAGCTTCTGCTGTAACCAGTGACCCACAGACTAGAGAGCTACTACCTTGAACCGTGTTTGGTGTAAGCCTAGGTTGGATCAACAACTGGTTTGGATATAGAGAATAACACATTATAGAATGTTCGGCCCTGAACAGCACAACTATATCATCCCTCCCTACCTCTTCACGGCTCAAGGACCATTGCAGAAGAAAGGGTTGAAAGATGGTAAGAGCTAAAGACAGTGGCTGATTAAAAGGAAACAGTATTTTGTAGACACAGCAGGGCAGTTATGCCCATGAAATCTCAGTAGATGAAATGGCATGCACAAAATCTGTGAAAGCACAAGCCAGGAAAAAATCCAACATGGGAGAGGAGTTGAGAATAAGTGCCAGCCACTAGGTAAGGAGCTATTGGAGACAGGTAGTTGCTAGGAGATTCAGTCTTCTAAAACGGTGCAGACCCTGGTAGGTTGATAAGGTTCAAGTGTAGGTCACACTCCTAATGGTATATAAGCAGAACAAATTGGACTTCATGGGTTAAAAAAAAGAGAACACAAAGGAAGAATCATGGAGTGGTAAATACATGGATTTCACAAAGAACTAAAAACAATGAAAAAGAGGATCTCTGGGACATTTGTAGCAATGTTTATATTTTATTTTCAAAACCATATGATTTAATATGTTAAGTTAGAGAAAGTAAGAACTCCAAAAACATGTTCCTGCATAGGAAAATATATTGATTATACATGTTAAAGGTGCATATTTCAGCTCAGAAACAAAGAATGAGTAAGAAACTCCAAGAAACAAATGTGTTCAATTAGTGAATTTAATAATCAACTTGTATATTTTGAAAATATTGCTTGTCAATTAAATCTCAAGTGGAACTTCACAAAATAATCACAGTATATAGTAATGGCTAGGCATGGTTTCAACAACAACAAGAACAACACATATAAATGAATGCGGAAATTCTATACCCAGACTTCCCGGTGTTATTATTGCCCATGACGTCCTCTCAACATATCATTCTATACTTATCTTCTCTTAATAATTCCCTAGTAAGTTGATTTGGAACTAAGACATTATTTCAGGCTCTAAGATCTTCAAACCCAGCATGAGAAAGCTGAGTTGGCTTTCATTTGCCTCTTAACTCTCCTCTCTAATAACAATCCAGTAATCCAATTTTACTCAGTGCTTTATCATGAGGTATGGAATGTATCCTGTTCCCTTGCTACCCAGGTGTCCAGCCTCAGAAATGTCTTCTTAGTGTCAAAAGTGGGGGGTGAGGGTGGAGGAAGGTGTGACCTCAAGATTTATTTATAGGTAAAGGAAAATGAAAAATTATATTCTATTCAATCTAATATGCCATATTTTAGCTTGTCTTATTTAAAAGGAAGCAGAATAAGACTCTATTTGCAATGCAAAGTAGAATTTTAAAAATCTACGTAGGGTCTGGAGAAATGGTTCAGCAATTAAGAGTGTTTTTCTTACAGAGGACACAGGTTTGATTCCCAATAGTTATGCAGTGGCTCACAAGTGTCTATAATTCCAGTTTCGGGGTCCCTGACATCTTTTTCTGACCTCATCAGGCATCAGGCATACACGTGGTACACAAACATGCATGCAGACAAAGTGTTCATACACATAAAAAATAAATAAGTCTGAAAAAATATGTAAAGAAGGCATTTTCTGAGTTGTTCAAAGGTTAACTCTCAAGGGGATACCATAAGATACTACAAAGAGGATATTCTAATTAATAATTATGTGGAAAGTCCTTGCCACCCCCACTTTTCTGTACTATTAAATCTCACAGTAAATGCTACCTTAGAGAGCAGCATATATCTGACCCTTTTTCCTCAGAACTCTTACCTTAGACAGGTAATTCCAAACGTCTCCCTCAATATTACTTAACAGAAGGAAATATCTTCCTTTAAATTATATGTCTTGTCTCAGCCTAGAATCAGGAAGGTACTATGGAGCAGAACTTCACTCCCTCTGCCTATCAAGCTGCCAAAAATATACACACATTGAACAAATTTTCTATCAGAAAGGTACATAATTCTGAATGCTTAGAAGAGAAAAGGAAACAGAAAATCTGTCAAAAGAGAAACAGTGACTGAAGAGTGTCTCCCCCTTTTTTATCCTGCTCTAAAAGGCCCCTGGTCCTATTTTAAATTCTTAAGTTACCTTCTAAGTCTGAACTCCCAGTTTAGCCTTCTCATGTTTTTGTTGTGGCTTCTGACCTTCCAGCCGATCTACTGATAACCCAGCAGAAGACAGCTTAGCTAGCCATATGCTGAAAGGTTCAACCATCCCTTAGGGGGTATTGTGCTACTTGGAAAACTCCATGTCCTGGAAGGGAAAATACAGTCTGACTGAAATTTCTTATCACTCCATGTATTTCACAGGTCTGAGAAAACGGGATCTTCTTACTTCTTTTAACAAACTCCATGAAAACAAGACTAGGTGTCACCTAAACAACTAACCAAAGCTGGGATTTTATTGTGACTCAAGGGGAAAAGCAGAAAGAACACTGACATTTTCTTGGCTCTAAAGATACCTTAGGGGGCTTCCCAACTCAAACATTTCCCGAGAGATACCAAATGTCACAATATTAGATATTGAAAAGGATTATTAACTCTAGAATGCAAATACATTTAGTATTGTTAAAAAATAGATTGACAAACATGAAGAGCATCCCATTTAATAGATTGCACCTCTTCTTGGCATCTTCATAAAGTTCAGTCTAAGACATTAAGGTAATATTTTTTTTGTTACTGTATTTGTTTATATTTAAAATGTTATCCCCTTTCCTGGTTTCCCATTCATAGACACCTATACTATCCCCATCCCTGCTTCCATGAGGGTGTTCCCCCTCCCAAACAGCCACCCATTCCCACCTCCCCACTCTGACATTCCCTTACACTGGGGATTACAGCCTTGGCAGGACCAAGGACTTCTCCTCCCATTGCTGCCCATCAAGGCCATCATGTGCTACATATGTAGCTGGAGCCGTGGGTGTCCGTTCATGTATTGTCTTTGTGTAGTGGTTTAGTCGCAGGGAGCTCTGATTGGTTAGTATTGTTGTTCTTATGGGGTTGCAAGCCCCTTCAGCTCCTTCAGTCCTTTCTCTAACTCCTCCAGTGGGGACCCTCTTCTCAGTTCAATGGTTGACTGTGAGCATCCTCCTCTGTATTTGTCATGCTCTGGCAGAGCCTCTCAGGAGACGGCTATATCAGGCACCTGTCAACTTGCACTTCTTGGCATCAGCAATATTGTCTGGGTTTGGTGGCTGCATATGTGCTGATTCCCCAGGTGTTCAAAGGCTCTGTTTTGATCCCAGAAAATTTGCAAACATTCTGTACATTCATGTCACCAGGAAGTTACTATTTTGTCTGAAGCCGTTGTCAGCAAGGATAACAACTCTTCCAAAGTTGGAGATCTATTTCCAACTGAACAATTATTAAGTAGCAGGATAGCAAAGATGGGTGAAGTGCAGAATTCTACAGTAATCACAGCCAACCACAATGGCACCACTAATTTCAATCATTTCTCTAGTTTCATTCTCAATGCACCTTCTTTGGTTGCAGCCAGCATTCTGTTTCTTAAATTACCACAGTAGCAGTTTTTGTTACTATGACCTAGGCAACATTTGATTTGTACAGATTTGTCTTTTCTGAATATTTTATAGATGGAATCCTTTAAAATAAAACTTCCTGTGATCAGCGCCTTTTATTTAGAATGATGTTTTTTAGTCTAATCGGTGATATACTATAATTTGGTACTCTACTCCTTTTATGACCAAGTAATATTCTACCATATAGATATACCACATTTTCCTTATCAATATACCCACTGATAGACATTTTAGAATGTTTATATTCTTGGTTATTTTGAATTATATTTAAGTTTTTATATGTCATTTATATCATTAGAATTGCTGGGTCCTGTGGTAAATATATATAGCCTCTTAATCATTTTCTCTTACTGCACATAGGCGCTTAACCTTTTTATTTGTGTCATACCTTGCTCAGCATTAACATTGTCTTTCTCCTACCGTTAGAGATGAGGCTCATTTTGCATGATGAAAATGCTTTAGAAGCCTCCTGTAAATTTGAACATAAATCCCAAACCTTTCATCATTGTTTATACAAAGTTGCAAATTATGTTTTAACCTCTTCAAACTCCTTGTTTTCTATATCAACCAGAGTAAAACTTTACCTTAATGACTATACTTAGGTTTCACTCTGCTGAGAAGTCTCCTTATATTTAGGGTAGATGTTTATGAGGAAAATCAGAGCATTTGCATCATTTAACATAGAAAATGGAAATTACACATTATTTTAAAGCTAGGTATATTGGTGTACATCCCAGCACGTGGAAGACAGGTGAATCTACATTCAAGCCTAGCCTGGTCTATAGATGAAACATTATCTGGATGTCTACAAGACAGCCATGGTTGTGCAGAGAAAACCTGTTTCAAAACAACCCATTAACAAACCAAAACCAACCAAAGAACAAGAACCAAAAAAGATTTAATTTTGTGTGTGTCTTTGTGTTTGTTTGTGTTTGTTTGTGTTTGTTTGTTTGTGTGTGTGTGTGTGTGTGTGTGTGTGTGTGTGTGTGTGTGTGTGTTTGGGGGAAGGGGTACCCATTAAGGCCAGTAAAGGGCATTGGATCCTAAGAGTTGAGATTACAAGCAGTTGTGAGTTGCCTAATTGGGTTCTAGAAACCCAACTCAGGTACTCTTGAAGAGCAGCAAACACTCTTGACAGCTGAACCATTTTTACAGCCTGAGCATGGTCATAAAAATAGGAATTGAATTGAAATCTGTGCCACATTCTTGAGGTCTCATCCATTCTTGACCTGTTTTGGCCAATCATCTCTCACAGAGGGAACTCCATTGAAGGTTGCATCTTTCTAGATGATTTACTAGTAGTGTTAAGAAGTTTTACTCTATTTGTTTAAAAACATAATGTGACAAGGGATAGATGGGTGATGACAAGGAGTGATGTGTAATAATTATCTTTTTCATCCTTCCCTGTCTTGGTTTTTGCCTGTGGCTACATTGCTGAAACTTTTGTCAGGACCACAAATTTCTGTAGTTCTCACTCGGTAATGTCAGTAGGGATATTGCATTCCCTTTTTCTTTTAGACCTAGCAGTTTCCCACTGTTGTGAATCCTTTAGGGCTCTCCCATACTATGTCAATCCTTTAACTGTGCCCATCCATCTGTAAAAGGTTCATTTATTGCTCTCCATGTTAACTCATTTGGAAGTGCCATCTGTTTCCTGTTGAGACCCCAACAGGTACAATGACTGAACATACTTACTGCTTCAGTGTTCACATTCCAGCTACAGACCTCACGTAGTAGGAAGGGTCTAGTATATTTTTCTGAAGAGGTGGTAGTGGAAAATAAAATGATTTCACTATTAAAATAGCTTGATCTGTTTACAGTTCTTAGTTTATATGTATACTTGTCTGTTACCACAGGCCAAAGATGCATTGTTGCCAATAGATTTCCATATGGGATTGTTTGAAGAGCAATTCCCTACAGGATCATTCTTTCCAGTGTAATCTCCACTGAACATCAAGTAGCACTACTTGACTTATTAATAGAAAAATTGGGTTCCACACCCGCGGATCCCGGCCTGCAGCAGCTCTCTGCTCCCAGATCCTGTGAGAGAGAGACCCAACCGCCTGGTCAGGTGGGCACTCCTGAGGCTGCAGAGCAGAAGGGACCACAAAAACGGCTCACCCCTGCCCACATCCCTGGCCCAAGAGGAAACTGTATAAGGCCTCTGGGCTCCCGTGGGGGAGGGCCCAGGAGCGGCAGGACCCCTGCCTGAGACACCTTCGGAACCTGAAGGAAACAGACCGGATAAACAGTTCTCTGCACCCAAATCCCGTGGGAGGGAGAGCTAAACCTTCAGAGAGGCAGACAAGCCTGGGAAACCAGAAGAGACTGCTCTCTGCACACACATCTCGGACACCAGAGGAAAAAGCCAAAGACCATCTGGAACCCTGGTGCACTGAAGCTCCGGGAAGGGGCGGCACAGGTCTTCCTGGTTGCTGCCGCTACACAGAGCCCATGGGCAGCACCCCACGAGCAAACTTGAGCCTCGGGACCACAGGTAAGACCAACTTTTCTGCTGCAGGAAAGCTGCCTGGTGAACTCAAGACACAGGCCCACAGGAACAGCTGAAGACCTGTAGAGAGGAAAAACTACACGCACGAAAGCAGAACACTCTGTCCCCATAACTGACTGAAAGAGAGGAAAACAGGTCTACAGCACTCCTGACACACAGACTAATAGGACAGTCTAGCCACTGTCAGAAATAGCAGAACAAAGTAACACTAGAGATAATCTGATGGCGAGAGGCAAGGGCAGGAACCCAAGCAACAGAAACCAAGACTACATGCCATCATCGGAGCCCAATTCTCCCACCAAAACAAACATGGAATATCCAAACACACCAGAAAAGCAAGATCTAGTTTCAAAATCATATTTGATCATGATGCTGGAGGACTTCAAGAAAGACATGAACACACTTAGGGAAACACAGGAAAACATTAATAAACAAGTAGAAGCCTACAGAGAGGAATCGCAAAAATCCCTGAAAGAATTCCAGGAAAACACAATCAAACAGTTGAAGGAATTAAAAATGGAAATAGAAGCAATCAAGAAAGAACACATGGAAACAACCCTGGATATAGAAAACCAAAAGAAGAGACAAGGAGCTGTAGATACAAGCTTCACCAACAGAATACAAGAGATGGAAGAGAGAATCTCAGGAGCAGAAGATTCCATAGAAATCATTGACTCAACTGTCAAAGATAATGTAAAGCGGAAAAGCTACTGGTCCAAAACATACAGGAAATCCAGGACTCAATGAGAAGATCAAACCTAAGGATAATAGGTATAGAAGAGAGTGAAGACTCCCAGCTCAAAGGACCAGTAAATATCTTCAACAAAAATCATAGAAGAAAACTTCCCTACCTAAAAAAAGAGATACCCATAGACATACAAGAAGCCTACAGAACTCCAAATAGATTGGACCAGAAAAGAAACACCTCCCGTCACATAATTGTCAAAACACCAAACGCACAAAATAAAGAAAGAATATTAAAAGCAGTAAGGGAAAGAGGTCAAGTAACATATAAAGGTAGACCTATCAGAATCACACCAGACTTCTCGCCAGAAACTATGAAGGCCAGAAGATCCTGGACTGATGTCATACAGACCCTAAGAGAACACAAATGCCAGCCCAGGTTACTGTATCCAGCAAAACTCTCAATTAACATTGATGGAGAAACCAAGATATTCCATGACAAAACCAAATTTACACAATATCTTTCTACAAATCCAGCACTACAAAGGATAATAAATGGTAAAGCCCAACATAAGGAGGCAAGCTATACCCTAGAAGAAGCAAGAAACTAATCGTCTTGGCAACAAAACAAAGAGAATGAAAGCACACAAACATAACCTCACATCCAAATATGAATATAAAGGGAAACAATAATCACTATTCCTTAATACCTCTCAATATCAATGACCTCAACTCCCCAATAAAAAGACATAGATTAACAAACTGGATATGCAACGAGGACCCTGCATTCTGCTGCCTACAGGAAACACACCTCAGAGACAAAGACAGACACTACCTCAGAGTGAAAGGCTGGAAAACAAATTTCCAAGCAAATGGTCAGAAGAAGCAAGCTGGAGTAGCCATTCTAATATCAAATAAAATCAATTTCCAACTAAAAGTCATCAAAAAAGATAAGGAAGGACACTTCATATTCATCAAAGGAAAAATCCACCAAGATGAACTCTCAATCCTAAATATCTATGCCCCAAATACAAGGGCACCTACATACGTAAAAGAAACCTTACTAAAGCTCAAAACACACATTGCACCTCACACAATAATAGTGGGAGATTTCAACACCCCACTCTCATCAATGGACAGATCATGGAAACAGAAATTAAACAGTGTTGTCGACAGACTAAGAGAAGTCATGAGCCAAATGGACTTAACGGATATTTATAGAACATTCTATCCTAAAGCAAAAGGATATACCTTCTTCTCAGCTCCTCATGGTACTTTCTCCAAAATCGACCATATAATTGGTCAAAAAACGGGCCTCAACAGGTACAGAAAGATAGAAATAATCCCATGCGTGCTATCGGACAACCATGGCCTAAAACTGGTCTTCAATAACAATAAGGGAAGAATGCCCACATATACGTGGAAATTGAACAATGCTCTACTCAATGATAACCTGGTCAAGGAAGAAATAAAGAAAGAAATTAAAAACTTTTTAGAATTTAATGAAAATGAAGATACAACATACTCAAACTTATGGGACACAATGAAAGCTGTCTTAAGAGGAAAACTCATAGCGCTGAGTGCCTGCAGAAAGAAACAGGAAAGAGCATATGTGAGCAGTTTGACAGCACACCTAAAAGCTCTAGAACAAAAAGAAGCAAATACACCCAGGAGGAGTAGAAGGCAGGAAATAATCAAACTCAGAGCTGAAATCAACCAAGTAGAAACAAAAAGGACCATAGAAAGAATCTACAGAACCAAAAGTTGGTTCTTTGAGAAAATCAACAAGATAGATAAACCCTTAGCCAGACTAACGAGAGGACACAGAGAGTGTGTCCAAATTAACAAAATCAGAAATGAAAAGGGAGACATAACTACAGATTCAGAGGAAATTCAAAAAATCATCAGATCTTACTATAAAAACCTATATTCAACAAAACTTGAAAATCTTCAGGAAATGGACAATTTCCTAGACAGATACCAGGTATCGAAGTTAAATCAGGAACAGATAAACCAGTTAAACAAACCCATAACTCCTAAGGAAATAGAAGCAGTCATTAAAGGTCTCCCAACCAAAAGGAGCCCAGGTCCAGACGGGTTTAGTGCAGAATTCTACCAAACCTTCAGAGAAGACCTCATACTAATATTATCCAAACTATTCCACAAAATTGAAACAGATGGATCACTACCAAATACCTTCTACGAAGCCACAATTACTCTTATACCTAAACCACACAAAGACACAACAAAGAAATTTAACTTCAGACCAATTTCCCTTATGAATATCGACGCAAAAATACTCAACAAAATTCTGGCAAACCGAGACCCAACCGCCTGGTCAGGTGGGCACTCCTGAGGCTGCAGAGCAGAAGAGACCACCAACACTGCTCACCCCTGCCCACTTCCCTGGCCCAAGAGGAAACTGTATAAGGCCTCTGGGCTCCCGTGGGGGAGGGCCCAGGAGCGGCAGGACCCCTGCCTGAGACACCGCTGGAACCTGAAAGAAACAGACCGGATAAACAGTTCTCTGCACCCAAATCCCGTGGGAGGGAGAGCTAAACCTTCAGAGAGGCAGACAAGCCTGGGAAACCAGAAGAGACTGCTCCCTGCACACACATCTCGGACGCCAGAGGAAAAAGCCAAAGACCATCTGGAACCCTGGTGCACTGAAGCTCCCGGAAGGGGCGGCACAGGTCTTCCTGGTTGCTGCCGCTGCAGAGAGCCCGTGGGCAGCACCCCACGAGCAAACTTGAGCCTCGGGACCACAGGTAAGACCAACTTTTCTGCTGCAAGAGAGCTGCCTGGTGAACTCAAGACACAGGCCCACAGGAACAGCTGAAGACCTGTAGAGAGGAAAAACTACACGCACGAAAGCAGAACACTCTGTCCCCATAACTGACTGAAAGAGAGGAAAACAGGTCTACAGCACTCCTGACACACAGACTAATAGGACAGTCTAGCCACTGTCAGAAATAGCAGAACAAAGTAACACTAGAGATAATCTGATGGCGAGAGGCAAGGGCAGGAACCCAGGCAACAGAAACCAAGACTACATGCCATCATCGGAGCCCAATTCTCCCACCAAAACAAACATGGAATATCCAAACACACCAGAAAAGCAAGATCTAGTTTCAAAATCATATTTGATCATGATGCTGGAGGACTTCAAGAAAGACATGAACACACTTAGGGAAACACAGGAAAACATTAATAAACAAGTAGAAGCCTACAGAGAGGAATCACAAAAATCCCTGAAAGAATTCCAGGAAAACACAATCAAACAGTTGAAGGAATTAAAAATGGAAATAGAAGCAATCAAGAAAGAACACATGGAAACAACCCTGGATATAGAAAACCAAAAGAAGAGACAAGGAGCTGTAGATACAAGCTTCACCAACAGAATACAAGAGATGGAAGAGAGAATCTCAGGAGCAGAAGATTCCATAGAAATCATTGACTCAACTGTCAAAGATAATGTAAAGCGGAAAAGCTACTGGTCCAAAACATACAGGAAATCCAGGACTCAATGAGAAGATCAAACCTAAGGATAATAGGTATAGAAGAGAGTGAAGACTCCCAGCTCAAAGGACCAGTAAATATCTTCAACAAAAATCATAGAAGAAAACTTCCCTACCTAAAAAAAGAGATACCCATAGACATACAAGAAGCCTACAGAACTCCAAATAGATTGGACCAGAAAAGAAACACCTCCCGTCACATAATTGTCAAAACACCAAACGCACAAAATAAAGAAAGAATATTAAAAGCAGTAAGGGAAAGAGGTCAAGTAACATATAAAGGTAGACCTATCAGAATCACACCAGACTTCTCGCCAGAAACTATGAAGGCCAGAAGATCCTGGACTGATGTCATACAGACCCTAAGAGAACACAAATGCCAGCCCAGGTTACTGTATCCAGCAAAACTCTCAATTAACATTGATGGAGAAACCAAGATATTCCATGACAAAACCAAATTTACACAATATCTTTCTACAAATCCAGCACTACAAAGGATAATAAATGGTAAAGCCCAACATAAGGAGGCAAGCTATACCCTAGAAGAAGCAAGAAACTAATCGTCTTGGCAACAAAACAAAGAGAATGAAAGCACACAAACATAACCTCACATCCAAATATGAATATAAAGGGAAACAATAATCACTATTCCTTAATACCTCTCAATATCAATGACCTCAACTCCCCAATAAAAAGACATAGATTAACAAACTGGATATGCAACGAGGACCCTGCATTCTGCTGCCTACAGGAAACACACCTCAGAGACAAAGACAGACACTACCTCAGAGTGAAAGGCTGGAAAACAAATTTCCAAGCAAATGGTCAGAAGAAGCAAGCTGGAGTAGCCATTCTAATATCAAATAAAATCAATTTCCAACTAAAAGTCATCAAAAAAGATAAGGAAGGACACTTCATATTCATCAAAGGAAAAATCCACCAAGATGAACTCTCAATCCTAAATATCTATGCCCCAAATACAAGGGCACCTACATACGTAAAAGAAACCTTACTAAAGCTCAAAACACACATTGCACCTCACACAATAATAGTGGGAGATTTCAACACCCCACTCTCATCAATGGACAGATCATGGAAACAGAAATTAAACAGTGTTGTCGACAGACTAAGAGAAGTCATGAGCCAAATGGACTTAACGGATATTTATAGAACATTCTATCCTAAAGCAAAAGGATATACCTTCTTCTCAGCTCCTCATGGTACTTTCTCCAAAATCGACCATATAATTGGTCAAAAAACGGGCCTCAACAGGTACAGAAAGATAGAAATAATCCCATGCGTGCTATCGGACAACCATGGCCTAAAACTGGTCTTCAATAACAATAAGGGAAGAATGCCCACATATACGTGGAAATTGAACAATGCTCTACTCAATGATAACCTGGTCAAGGAAGAAATAAAGAAAGAAATTAAAAACTTTTTAGAATTTAATGAAAATGAAGATACAACATACTCAAACTTATGGGACACAATGAAAGCTGTCTTAAGAGGAAAACTCATAGCGCTGAGTGCCTGCAGAAAGAAACAGGAAAGAGCATATGTGAGCAGTTTGACAGCACACCTAAAAGCTCTAGAACAAAAAGAAGCAAATACACCCAGGAGGAGTAGAAGGCAGGAAATAATCAAACTCAGAGCTGAAATCAACCAAGTAGAAACAAAAAGGACCATAGAAAGAATCTACAGAACCAAAAGTTGGTTCTTTGAGAAAATCAACAAGATAGATAAACCCTTAGCCAGACTAACGAGAGGACACAGAGAGTGTGTCCAAATTAACAAAATCAGAAATGAAAAGGGAGACATAACTACAGATTCAGAGGAAATTCAAAAAATCATCAGATCTTACTATAAAAACCTATATTCAACAAAACTTGAAAATCTTCAGGAAATGGACAATTTCCTAGACAGATACCAGGTATCGAAGTTAAATCAGGAACAGATAAACCAGTTAAACAAACCCATAACTCCTAAGGAAATAGAAGCAGTCATTAAAGGTCTCCCAACCAAAAGGAGCCCAGGTCCAGACGGGTTTAGTGCAGAATTCTACCAAACCTTCAGAGAAGACCTCATACTAATATTATCCAAACTATTCCACAAAATTGAAACAGATGGATCACTACCAAATACCTTCTACGAAGCCACAATTACTCTTATACCTAAACCACACAAAGACACAACAAAGAAATTTAACTTCAGACCAATTTCCCTTATGAATATCGACGCAAAAATACTCAACAAAATTCTGGCAAACCGAGACCCAACCGCCTGGTCAGGTGGGCACTCCTGAGGCTGCAGAGCAGAAGAGACCACCAACACTGCTCACCCCTGCCCACTTCCCTGGCCCAAGAGGAAACTGTATAAGGCCTCTGGGCTCCCGTGGGGGAGGGCCCAGGAGCGGCAGGACCCCTGCCTGAGACACCGCTGGAACCTGAAAGAAACAGACCGGATAAACAGTTCTCTGCACCCAAATCCCGTGGGAGGGAGAGCTAAACCTTCAGAGAGGCAGACAAGCCTGGGAAACCAGAAGAGACTGCTCCCTGCACACACATCTCGGACGCCAGAGGAAAAAGCCAAAGACCATCTGGAACCCTGGTGCACTGAAGCTCCCGGAAGGGGCGGCACAGGTCTTCCTGGTTGCTGCCGCTGCAGAGAGCCCGTGGGCAGCACCCCACGAGCAAACTTGAGCCTCGGGACCACAGGTAAGACCAACTTTTCTGCTGCAAGAGAGCTGCCTGGTGAACTCAAGACACAGGCCCACAGGAACAGCTGAAGACCTGTAGAGAGGAAAAACTACACGCACGAAAGCAGAACACTCTGTCCCCATAACTGACTGAAAGAGAGGAAAACAGGTCTACAGCACTCCTGACACACAGACTAATAGGACAGTCTAGCCACTGTCAGAAATAGCAGAACAAAGTAACACTAGAGATAATCTGATGGCGAGAGGCAAGGGCAGGAACCCAGGCAACAGAAACCAAGACTACATGCCATCATCGGAGCCCAATTCTCCCACCAAAACAAACATGGAATATCCAAACACACCAGAAAAGCAAGATCTAGTTTCAAAATCATATTTGATCATGATGCTGGAGGACTTCAAGAAAGACATGAACACACTTAGGGAAACACAGGAAAACATTAATAAACAAGTAGAAGCCTACAGAGAGGAATCACAAAAATCCCTGAAAGAATTCCAGGAAAACACAATCAAACAGTTGAAGGAATTAAAAATGGAAATAGAAGCAATCAAGAAAGAACACATGGAAACAACCCTGGATATAGAAAACCAAAAGAAGAGACAAGGAGCTGTAGATACAAGCTTCACCAACAGAATACAAGAGATGGAAGAGAGAATCTCAGGAGCAGAAGATTCCATAGAAATCATTGACTCAACTGTCAAAGATAATGTAAAGCGGAAAAGCTACTGGTCCAAAACATACAGGAAATCCAGGACTCAATGAGAAGATCAAACCTAAGGATAATAGGTATAGAAGAGAGTGAAGACTCCCAGCTCAAAGGACCAGTAAATATCTTCAACAAAAATCATAGAAGAAAACTTCCCTACCTAAAAAAAGAGATACCCATAGACATACAAGAAGCCTACAGAACTCCAAATAGATTGGACCAGAAAAGAAACACCTCCCGTCACATAATTGTCAAAACACCAAACGCACAAAATAAAGAAAGAATATTAAAAGCAGTAAGGGAAAGAGGTCAAGTAACATATAAAGGTAGACCTATCAGAATCACACCAGACTTCTCGCCAGAAACTATGAAGGCCAGAAGATCCTGGACTGATGTCATACAGACCCTAAGAGAACACAAATGCCAGCCCAGGTTACTGTATCCAGCAAAACTCTCAATTAACATTGATGGAGAAACCAAGATATTCCATGACAAAACCAAATTTACACAATATCTTTCTACAAATCCAGCACTACAAAGGATAATAAATGGTAAAGCCCAACATAAGGAGGCAAGCTATACCCTAGAAGAAGCAAGAAACTAATCGTCTTGGCAACAAAACAAAGAGAATGAAAGCACACAAACATAACCTCACATCCAAATATGAATATAAGGGGAAACAATAATCACTATTCCTTAATATCTCTCAATATCAATGGCCTCAACTCCCCAATAAAAAGACATAGATTAACAAACTGGATACGCAACGAGGACCCTGCATTCTGCTGCCTACAGGAAACACACCTCAGAGACAAAGACAGACACTACCTCAGAGTGAAAGGCTGGAAAACAACTTTCCAAGCAAATGGTCAGAAGAAGCAAGCTGGAGTAGCCATTCTAATATCAAATAAAATCAATTTCCAACTAAAAGTCATCAAAAAAGATAAGGAAGGACACTTCATATTCATCAAAGGAAAAATCCACCAAGATGAACTCTCAATCCTAAATATCTATGCCCCAAATACAAGGGCACCTACATACGTAAAAGAAACCTTACTAAAGCTCAAAACACACATTGCACCTCACACAATAATAGTGGGAGATTTCAACACCCCACTCTCATCAATGGACAGATCATGGAAACAGAAATTAAACAGTGATGTCGACAGACTAAGAGAAGTCATGAGCCAAATGGACTTAACGGATATTTATAGAACATTCTATCCTAAAGCAAAAGGATATACCTTCTTCTCAGCTCCTCATGGTACTTTCTCCAAAATTGACCATATAACTGGTCAAAAAACGGGCCTCAACAGGTACAGAATGATAGAAATAATCCCATGCGTGCTATCGGACCACCACGGCCTAAAACTGGTCTTCAATAACAATAAGGGAAGAATGCCCACATATACGTGGAAATTGAACAATGCTCTACTCAATGATAACCTGGTCAAGGAAGAAATAAAGAAAGAAATTAAAAACGTTTTAGAATTTAATGAAAATGAAGATACAACATACTCAAACTAATGGGACACAATGAAAGCTGTGCTAAGAGGAAAACTCATAGCGCTGAGTGCCTGCAGAAAGAAACAGGAAAGAGCATATGTCAGCAGCTTGACAGCACACCTAAAAGCTCTAGAACAAAAAGAAGCAAATACACCTAGGAGGAGTAGAAGGCAGGAAATAATCAAACTCAGAGCTGAAATCAACCAAGTAGAAACAAAAAGGACCATAGAAAGAATCAACAGAACCAAAAGTTGGTTCTTTGAGAAAATCAACAAGATAGATAAACCCTTAGCCAGACTAACGAGAGGACACAGAGAGTGCGTCCAAATTAACAAAATCAGAAATGAAAAGGGAGACATAACTACAGATTCAGAGGAAATTCAAAAAATCATCAGATCTTACTATAAAAACCTATATTCAACAAAACTTGAAAATCTTCAGGAAATGGACAATTTCCTAGACAGATACCAGGTATCGAAGTTAAATCAGGAACAGATAAACCAGTTAAACAACCCCATAACTCCTAAGGAAATAGAAGCAGTCTTTAAAGGTCTCCCAACCAAAAAGAGCCCAGGTCCAGACGGGTTTAGTGCAGAATTCTATCAAACCTTCATAGAAGACCTCATACCAATATTATCCAAACTATTCCACAAAATTGAAATAGATGGAGCACTACCGAATTCCTTCTATGAAGCCACAATTACTCTTATACCTAAACCACACAAAGACACAACAAAGAAAGAGAACTTCAGACCAATTTCCCTTATGAATATCGATGCAAAAATACTCAACGAAATTCTGGCAAACCGAATCGAAGAGCACATCAAAACAATCATCCACCATGACCAAGTAGGCTTCATCCCAGGCATGCTGGGATGGTTTAATATACGGAAAACCATCAACGTGATCCATTATATAAACAAACTGAAAGAACAGAACCACATGATCATTTCACTAGATGCTGAGAAAGCATTTGACAAAATTCAACACCCCTTCATGATAAACGTCCTGGAAAGAATAGGAATTCAAGGCCCATACCTAAACATAGTAAAAGCCATATACAGCAAACCAGTTGCTAACATTAAACTAAATGGAGAGAAACTTGAAGCAATCCCACTAAAATCAGGGACTAGACAAGGCTGCCCACTCTCTCCCTACTTATTCAATATAGTTCTTGAAGTTCTAGCCAGAGCAATCAGACAACAAAAGGAGATCAAAGGGATACAGATCGAAAAAGAAGAGGTCAAAATATCACTATTTGCAGATGACATGATAGTATATTTAAGTGATCCCAAAAGTTCCATCAGAGAACTACTAAAGCTGATAAACAACTTCAGCAAAATGGCTGGGTATAAAATTAACTCAAATAAATCAGTTGCCTTCCTCTACACAAAAGAGAAACAAGCCGAGGAAGAAATTAGGGAAACGACACCCTTCATAATAGACCCAAATAATATAAAGTACCTCGGTGTGACTTTAACCAAGCAAGTAAAAGATGTGTACAATAAGAACTTCAAGACACTGAAGAAAGAAATTGAAGAAGACCTCAGAAGATGGAAAGATCTCCCATGCTCATGGATTGGCAGGATTAATATAGTAAAAATGGCCATTTTACCAAAAGCAATCTACAGATTCAATGCAATCCCCATCAAAATACCAATCCAGTTCTTCAAAGAGTTAGACAGAACAATTTGCAAATTCATCTGGAATAACAAAAAACCCAGGATAGCTAAAACTATCCTCAACAATAAAAGGATTTCAGGGGGAATCACTATCCCTGAACTCAAGCAGTATTACAGAGCAATAGTGATAAAAACTGCATGGTATTGGTACAGAGACAGACAGATAGACCAATGGAATAGAATTGAAGACCCAGAAATGAACCCACACACCTATGGTCACTTTGTTTTTTGACAAAGGAGCCAAAACCATCCAATGGAAAAAAGATAGCATTTTCAGCAAATGGTGCTGGTTCAACTGGAGGTCAACATGTAGAAGAATGCAGATTCATCTATGCTTATCACCCTGTACAAAGCTTAAGTCCAAGTGGATCAAGGAGCTCCACATCAAACCTGATACACTCAAACTAATAGAAGAAATACTAGGGAAGCATCTGGAACACATGGGCACTGGAAAAAATTTCCTGAACAAAACACCAATGGCTTATGCTCTAAGATCAAGAATCAACAAATGGGATCTCATAAAACTGCAAAGCTTCTGTAAGGCAAAGGACACTGTGGATAGGACAAATCGGCAACCAACAGATTGGGAAAAGATCTTTACCAATCCTACAACAGATAGAGGCCTTATATCCAAAATATACAAAGAACTCAAGAAGTTAGACCGCAGGGAGACAAATAACCCTATTAAAAAATGGGGTTCAGAGCTAAACAATGAATTCACAGCTGAGGAATGCCGAATGGTGGAGAAACACCTAAAGAAATGTTCAACATCTTTAGTCATAAGGGAAATGCAAATCAAAACAACCCTGAGATTTCACCTCACACCAGTGAGAATGGCTAAGATCAAAAACTCAGGTGATGGCAAATGCTGGCGATGATGTGGAGAAAGAGGAACACTCCTCCATTTTTGGTGGTATTGCAAACTGGTACAACCATTCTGGAAATCAGTCTGGAGGTTCCTCAGAAAATTGGACATTGAACTGCCTGAGGATCCAGCTATACCTCTCTTGGGCATATACCCAAAAGATGCCTCAACATATAAAAGAGACACGTGCTCCACTATGTTCATAGCAGCCTTATTTATAATAGCCAGAAGCTGGAAAGAACCCAGATGCCCTTCAACAGAGGAATGGATACAGAAAATGTGGTACATCTACATAATGGAATATTACTCAGCTATCAAAAACAACGGCTTTATGAAATTCGTAGGCAAATGGTTGGAACTGGAAAATATCATCCTGAGTGAGGTAACCCAATCACAGAAAGACATACATGGTATGCACTCATTGATAAGTGGCTATTAGCCCAAAAGCTTGAATTTTCCAAGATACAATCTAAAGACCACATGAAGCTCAAGAAGAAGGTTGATCAAAGTGTAGATGCTTCACTCTGTGTTAAAGGGTGGAACAAAAATATTCATAGGAGGGGATATGGAGGCAAAGGTTGGAGCAGAGACTGAGGAGATGACCATTCAGAGCCTGCAAGATATGTGGCATGCATGGACATTATATATATATATATGCCTCCACCAAACCTAGATAAGATTGATGAAGCTTAGAAAGTACATGCTGACAGGAGCTGGATATAGGTGTCTCCTGAGAGACACAGCCCGTGCATGTCAAATACAGAGCCAAATGCTAGCAACAAAACATTGAACTGCCAATGGGACCCACTTTGGAGCAATTAGAGAAAGGATTGAATGAGCTGAAGTGGCTTGTGACCCCATAAGAACAACAACGCCAATCAACCTGAGCCCCCAGGGACTAAACCACTACCCAGACTATGCATAGACTGACTCATGGTTCCAGGTGCATATGCAGCAGAGAATGGCCTTGTTGGGCACCAATGAATGGAGAAACCCTTGTTCCTGCCAAGGTTGGACCCCCAGTGTAGGGGAATGTCGGTGGTTTGGGAAGAGGGGGTAGATGAGGAGGGGAACACCCATATAGAAGAAGGAGAGGTGGATGGGATAAGGTGCCTATGTCTCGGAATTTAGGAAAGGGAATAACATTTGAAATGTAAACAAAAAAATACCCAATAAAAGAAAAAATACAGTGTGTCTTCAATGTAGCAGAATATGGCCAATGGTTTTGTGGTATCAGGAAAAAGTTAAAAATAATCTATAGAAAACATTCACATTCATCTATAGAAACATCTATAGAAAAATTGAAAATGTCTATTGAATAATAATGTCATGGGTTCATGGGTGAATATTAATAACCCTTCATTCACATGTATAAAGACCCTGACTGACACAAAGCAATAGTGATAGTATAATACACTGAAGGGTAAGCCCTACTATTCTCCTTTGTCTTAAGAACGCAGCAAAGTAAACCATGCTCTAAAAGGAGTATATGACAAATGCATGTTGACTTAACAACACAAAGATCCAGTTGTCCATGCATGGGCTTCGGTCCTACAGCTATTTCCTGTTTTCAGATTCTGGTCAGAAACTTCCTTCTGAAGAATATATGGCACCATAAGTCCAGTATTGTTTCTCAAATAGAATTAAAATAGTAAATTAGGAGATATATCATCATGCAAAAGTAGAAAAGTCTATGATCCTTGCAAAAGTTTAGTGTTTTATTGCGACTACAATTTTTCTTTTTTTTTATAAATTTTTTTATTCACTTGAGTATTTCTTATATACATTTCAAGTGTTATTCCCTTTCCTGGTTTCCGGGCAAACATCCCCCTCCCCCCTCCCCTTCCTTATGGGTGTTCCCCTCCCAACCCTCCCCCCATTGCCGCCCTCCCCCCATAGTCTAGTTCACTGGGGGTTCAGTCTTAGCAGGACCCAGGGCTTCCCCTTCCACTGGTGCTCTTACTAGGATATTCATTGCTACCTATGGGGTCAGAGTCCAGGGTCAGTCCATGTATAGTCTTTAGGTAGTGGCTTAGTCCCTGGAAGCTCTGGTTGCTTGACATTGTTGTACTTTTGGGGTCTCGAGCCCCTTCAAGCTCTTCCAGTTCTTTCTCTGATTCCTTCAACGGGGGTCCTATTCTCAGTTCAGTGGTTTGCTGATGGCATTCGCCTCTGTATTTGCTGTATTCTGGCTGTGTCTCTCAGGAGCGATCTACATCCGGCTCCTGTCGCTCTGCACTTCTTTGCTTCATCCATCTTGTCTAATTGGGTGGCTGTATATGTATGGGCCACATGTGGGGCAGGCTCTGAATGGGTGTTCCTTCAGTCTCTGTTTTAATCTTTGCCTCTCTTTTCCCTGCCAAGGGTATTCTTGTTCCCCTTTTAGAGAAGGAGTGAAGCATTCACATTTTGATCATCCGTCTTGAGTTTCGTTTGTTCTAGGGATCTAGGGTAATTCAAGCATTTGGGCTAATAGCCACTTATCAATGAGTGCATACCATGTATGTCTTTCTGTGATTGGGTTAGCTCACTCAGGATGATATTTTCCAGTTCCAACCATTTGCCTACGAATTTCATAAACTCGTTGTTTTTGATAGATGAGTAATATTCCATTGTGTAGATGTACCACATTTTCTGTATCCATTCCTCTGTTGCAGGGCATCTGGGTTCTTTCCATTTTCTGGCTATTATAAATAAGGCTGCGATGAACATAGTGGAGCACGTGTCTCTTTTATATGTTGAGGCATCTTTTGGGTATATGCCCAAGAGAGGTATAGCTGGATCCTCAGGCAGTTCAATGTCCAATTTTCTGAGGAACCTCCAGACTGATTTCCAGAATGGTTGTACCAGTTTGCAATACCACCAAAAATGGAGGAGTGTTCCTCTTTCTCCACATCATCGCCAGCATTTGCCATCACCTGAGTTTTTGATCTTAGCCATTCTCACTGGTGTGAGGTGAAATCTCAGGGTTGTTTTGATTTGCATTTCCCTTATGACTAAAGATGTTGAACATTTCTTTAGGTGTTTCTCCACCATTCGGCATTCCTCAGCTGTGAATTCATTGTTTAGCTCTGAACCCCATTTTTTAATAGGGTTATTTGTCTCCCTGCGGTCTAACTTCTTGAGTTCTTTGTATATTTTGGATATAAGGCCTCTATCTGTTGTAGGATTGGTAAAGATCTTTTCCCAATCTGTTGGTTGCCGATTTGTCCTATCCACAGTGTCCTTTGCCTTACAGAAGCTTTGCAGTTTTATGAGATCCCATTTGTTGATTCTTGATCTTAGAGCATAAGCCATTGGTGTTTTGTTCAGGAAATTTTTTCCAGTGCCCATGTGTTCCAGATGCTTCCCTAGTTTTTCTTCTATTAGTTTGAGTGTATCAGGTTTGATGTGGAGCTCCTTGATCCACTTGGACTTAAGCTTTGTACAGGGTGATAAGCATAGATGAATCTGCATTCTTCTACATGTTGACCTCCAGTTGAACCAGCACCATTTGCTGAAAATGCTATCTTTTTTCCATTGGATGGTTTTGGCTCCTTTGTCAAAAAACAAAGTGACCATAGGTGTGTGGGTTCATTTCTGGGTCTTCAATTCTATTCCATTGGTCTATCTGTCTGTCTCTGTACCAATACCATGCAGTTTTTATCACTATTGCTCTGTAATACTGCTTGAGTTCAGGGATAGTGATTCCCCCTGAAATCCTTTTATTGTTGAGGATAGTTTTAGCTATCCTGGATTTTTTGTTATTCCAGATGAATTTGCAAATTGTTCTGGCTAACTCTTTGAAGAATTGGATTGGTATTTTGATGGGGATTGCATTGAATCTGTAGATCGCTTTTGGTAAAATGGCCATTTTTACTATATTAGTCCTGCCAATCCATGAGCATGGGAGATCTTTCCATCTTCTGAGGTCTTCTTCAATTTCTTTCTTCAGTGTCTTGAAGTTCTTATTGTACAGATCTTTTACTTGCTTGGTTAAAGTCACACCGAGGTACTTTATATTATTTTGGTCTATTATGAAGGGTGTCGTTTCCCTAATTTCTTCCTCGGCTTGTTTCTCTTTTGTGTAGAGGAAGGCAACTGATTTATTTGAGTTAATTTTATACCCAGCCATTTTGCTGAAGTTGTTTATCAGCTTTAGTAGTTCTCTGGGGAAACTTTTGGGATCACTTAAATAAACTATCATATCATCTGCAAATAGTGGTATTTTGACTTCTTCTTTTCTGACCTCCTTTTGTTGTCTCATTGCTCTGGCTAGAACTTCAAGAACTATATTGAATAAGTAGGGAGAGAGTGGGCAGCCTTGTCTAGTCCCTGATTTTAGTGGGATTGCTTCAATTTTCTCTCCATTTAGTTTAATGTTAGCAACTGGTTTGCTGTATATGGCTTTTACTATGTTTAGGTATGGGCCTTGAATTCCTATTCTTTCCAGGACTTTTATCATGAAGGGGTGGTGAATTTTGTCAAATGCATTCTCAGCATCTAATGAAATGATCATGTGGTTCTGTTCTTTCAGTTTGTTTATATAATGGATCACGTTGGTCTGTCTTTATCTCTGAGGTGTGTTTCCTGTAGGCAGCAAAATGCAGGGTCCTCGTTGCATATCCAGTTTGTTAATCTGTCTTTTTATTGGGGAGTTGAGGCCATTGATGTTGAGAGATATTAAGGAATAGTGATTATTGCTTCCTGTTATATTCATATTTGAATGTGAGGTTATATGTGTGTTTTTCTTCTCTTTGTTTTGTTGCCAAGACGATTAGTTTCTTGCTTTTCTGGGGTATAGCTTGCCTCCTTATGTTGGGCTTTACCCTTTATTATCCTTTGTAGTGCTGGATTTGTAGAAAGATATTTTGTACATTTGGTTTTGTCATGGCATATCTTGGTTTCTCCATCTATGTTAATTGAGAGTTTTGCAGGATACAGTAACCTGGGCTGGCATTTGTGTTCTCTTAGGGTCTGTATGACATCTGTCCAGGATCTTCTGGCCTTCATAGTTTCTGGCGAGAAGTCTGGTGTGATTCTGATAGGTCTGCCTTTATATGTTACTTGACCTTTTTCCCTTACTGCTTTTAATATTCTTTCTTTATTTTGTGCGTTTGGTGTTTTGACAATTATGTGTCGGGAGGTGTTTCTTTTCTGGTCCAATCTATTTGGAGTTCTGTAGGCTTCTTGTATGCCTATGGGTATCTCTTTTTTTAGGTTAGGTAAGTTTTCTTCTATGATTTTGTTGAAGATATTTACTGGTCCTTTGAGCTGGGAGTCTTCACTCTCTTCTATACCTATTATCCTTAGGTTTGATCTTCTCATTGAGTCCTGGATTTCCTGTATGTTTTGGACCAGTAGCTTTTTCTGCTTTACATTATCTTTGACAGTTGAATCAATGATTTCTGTGGAATCTTCTGCTCCTGAGATTCTCTCTTCCATCTCTTGTATTCTGTTGGTGAAGCTTTTATCTACACCTCCTTGTCTCTTCTTTTGATTTTCTATATCCAGGGTTGTTTCCATGTGTTCTTTCTTGATTGCTTCTATTTCCATTTTTAATTCCTTCAACAGTTTGATTGTGTTTTCCTGGAATTCTTTCAGGGATTTTTGTGTCTCCTCTCTATGGGTTTCTACTTGTTTATTTATGTTTTCCTGGAATTCTTTCAGGCATTTTTGCGATTCCTCTCTGTAGGCTTCTACTTGTTCTCTAAGGGAGTTCTTCACGTCTTTCTTGAAGTCCTCCAGCATTATGATCAAATATGATTTTGAAACTAGATCTTGCTTTTCTGGTGTGTTTGGATATTCCATGTTTGTTTTGGTGGGAGAATTGGGCTCCAATGATGCCATGTAGTCTTGGTTTCTGTTGCTTGGGTTCCTGAGCTTGCCTCTCGCCATCAGATTATCTCTAGTGTTACTTTGTTCTGCTATTTCTGACAGTGGCTAGACTGTCCTATAAGCCTGTGTGTCAGGAGTGCTGTAGACCTGTTTTCCTGTTTTCTTTCAGCCAGTTATGGGGACAGAGTGTTCTGCTTTCGGGCGTGTAGTTTTCCCTCTCTACAGGTCTTCAGCTGTTCCTGTGGGCCTGTGTCTTGAGTTCACCAGGCAGGTCACTTGCAGCAGAAAAGTTGGTCTTACCTGTGGTCCCGAGGCTCAGGTTTGCTCGCAGGGTGCTGCCCACGAGCTCTCTGCGGCGGCAGCAACCAGGAGGATATGCGCCGCCCTTTCCGGGAGCTTCCGTGTACTAGGGTTCCAGATGGCGTTTGTTGTTTTCCTCTGGCGTCCGAGATGTGTGTGCAGAGTGCAGTCTCTTCTGGTTTCCCAGGCGTGTCTGCCTCTCTGAAGGTTTAGCTCTCCCTCCCACGGGATTTGGGTGCAGAGAACTGTTTATTCAGGTCTGTTTCCTTCAGGTTCCGGTGGTGTCTCAGGCACATGGGTCCTGCCGCTCCTGGGCCCTCCCCTACGGGAACCCACCTGCCTTATACAGTTTCCTCTTGGGCCAGGGATGTGGGCAGGGCTGGGCAGTGTTGGTGGTCTCCTCTGCTCTGCAGCCTCGGGAGTGCCCACCTGACCAGGCGGTGAGGTCTCTCTCCCATGGGGTTTGGGAGCAGAGAGCTGCTGGGGGCCGGGATCCGAGGGTGTGGGACTTCCGTTAAACACAGGAAGTGCCCGGTCCTAGAGGAATTTTGCCTCTGTGTGTCCTGAGTTCACCAGGCAGGTTACTTGCAGCAGAAAAGTTGGTCTTACCTGTGGTTCCGAAGCTCAAGTTTGCTCATGGGGTACTGCCTAAGTCCTCTCCGCGGCGGCAGCAACCGGGAAGATCTGCACTGCTCTTTCCGGGAGCCTCTGTGCACCAGGTTTCCAGATGGCGTTTGGTGTTTTCCTCTGGTGTCTGGATGTGTGCAGAGTGCAGTCTATTCTGGTTTCCCAGGCGTGATTGCCTCTCTGTAGGTTTAGCTCTCCCTCCCACGGGATTTGGGTGCAGAGAACTGTTTATCTTGTCTGTTTCCTTCAGGTTCCGGCGGTGTCTCAGGCGCATGGGTCCTGCCCATCCACGGGTGTGGGACTTCCCCCTTACTGTTTTTAATATTCTTTGTTTTGTACATTTGTTGTTTTGACTATTATGTGATGGGAGGAATTTCTCTTCTTTTCTAATCTATTTGGAGTTCTGTATGCTTCTTGTATGTTTATGGGCATCTCTTTCTTTAGGTTAGGGAAGTTTTCTTCTATTATTTTGTTGAAGATAGTTATTGGCCCTTTTATTTGGGAGTTTTCACCCTCTTCTATATCTATTTTCCTTAGATTTAATCTTTTCATTGTGTTTTGGATTTCCTGGAACTTTTTGGGCTAGGAGCTTTTTGTGTTTTATATTATCTTTGATGGCTGTGTTGATGTTTTCTATGGTATCTTCTGCCCCAAGATTCTCTCTTCTATCTCTTTTATTCTGTTGGTGATGCTTGCATCTATGATTCCTGATCTCTTCCCAACATTTTCTATCTCTAGGGTTGTTTTCATTTGTGTTTTCTTTATTGTTTCTATTTCCACTTTTAAATCCTGGACAGTTTTTTCAACTGCTTCTCCTGTTTGGTTGTGTTTTCCTGTAATTCTTTAAGGAATTTTTGTGTTTCTTCTTTAATTGCTTCTACTTGTTTACTTTTATTGTCCTGTATTTCTTTAAGGGAGTTATTTTTGTCTTTTTTATAATCCCCCATCATCATCATCATCATACAACGTGATTCTAGATCCAAATCTTGCTTTTCTAGTGTGTTTGAATATCCGTATTTGCTTTGGTGGGAGAACTGGGCTCTGATGATGCCAAGTAGTCTTGTTTTCTGTTGCTTAGGTTTCTTGCCTGTTACCATCAGGTTGTCTCTGGTGTTAGTTTGTCTTGCTGTCTCTGACATACAGACCTGTATGTCAGCACTCCTATAGACCTATTTTCTTTCAGCTAGATCTGGGAACAGAGAACTCTGCTCTCAGGTGTTTAGGCACTCCTGGTGATTGGTTTTCAACTCTCGGTGCAGGGAGAAACCCAAAGGATCCTGTCCCTGACTGCTCCTAAGTCTCTGTGTCCATAGTGCACAGATAACACTAGGTAATTTCCTCTTGGGTCAGGAATATGGGCAGTACGTATTTGTCGACTCTGGGTTCTCAGGAGTGTCCACACTTCTGAGGGTCCCCAACAGGATTTGGGTGCAGGGAGCTGTGGCACCAGTTCAGTTCAGTCAGTTCTGGGTGTAGGCAGAAACCAGCAGATTCCTGTCACTGACAGCTCCTATACTCCTATATCCAGAGGAACTATGCAGTTTCCTCTTGGGTCAGGGATGTGGGCAGAAATGGGAAAAAGTGGCAGTCTGTCCTGTGGTCTCAGGATTGTCCTCACTTCCGGGAGTTCAGCTCTCTTTTCCATGGGATTTGGGTGTAGGCACAATATATTTTCTTGAGATAGAATTAAACACAACCATTTAAGAGAATTTGATTTTTTTAAAATTTTAAGTGACCAAGATAAGTAGGATGTTAAACGTAGAGAAAGTGATCAAAATAGTTCTCTATACATATCATGCGATTTTATATGTATTTAAAAACATTATTAAAATAAATATTTAAATAACAGCAATTGAAATGGTTAATCATTGAGATGTCATTTTGTGATTTGAAAGGCTGCATGAAATATTTTTGTAGTCTATATCTTCTCCTTTTCAAACTTAATTCATGAAAGACACACTTTTGAGTCTATGGGCAATTTTTCTTTACATAATATTAGGTCATTTTTCTAGGCTATGAACTATAATAATCTTTGGTGCAAATTGGAGATTCTTTCCCATGTTCACAAACTTCTTTGGTGCAAATTGGAGATTCTTTCCCATGTTCACAAACTATCCATGATGGTGTTATCTATCAACTTGACAGAATCTAGAATCACCTTGTAGATAGGGCTCTGGTATGTCTAGGCTTGTTATCTGTATTACTTGAAAGAGGTTGGAAAGCGTGCCCCACTGTGGGTGCAACCTTTCTTTCTGGCTGGGATTTTCGACTGCATAAGCAGAGAAAAAGAACTGATCAGTAGCATGCCTTCATCCATCTCTGTTTCCTGGGTAAAAAATGTGATTTGACTGGCTCCTTCAGTCTTCCATTGTCTTTGACTTCACCACTATGATATGAGCTAAAATAAACCCTTTCTTCCTTAAGTTGCTCTTGTCAGTGTATATGTATATACATGTGCTCTTGTGTTCATTAATATGAAAGAGCCAAAGTGACCTCAACTAAGACTTCTTTGGGCTCATTGTAATTTCTTCAGATGCTTTTGAGGTACTCTGATGCTTAGTTTAACATTATACTTTAAGAAAAAGGTTGTTACATAGAAAAAAGTTTTATCCTGTAAAATTCATAGTGTAGCCATGTGTGTGGTTACAAGTAAAAGACTTAGATATATTTTAAATTCTTTTTAATTGTAAGAGGCATTGATAAAATAATTTAGAATTGTGTTTGTCCTTAAGCATAGGTAGCAAATTCAGCAAGTTCTCAAATGTTCCAATATTACCTGTTGCCTATGGTAACTAAAAGCTGAAATTGTGACCAATTTCTTACTGAGTAGCCTGGAGATAATCACATATGTACAACAAAATGTGATTTTAGGAGCTAAGAGGCAGTGGAGGTTGAAAGGTACCTTAGAGCTTTCTCCATATTCATTTTCATTCATTACACTTTGCTACATGCATACACACACACACACAGAGAGAGAGAGAGAGAGAGAGAGACAGAGAGACAGAGAGAGAGACAGAGACAGAGACAGAGAGAGACAGAGACAAAGACAGAGAGAGACAGAGAGAATATACACACATATACACTTTGGAATATAGAGATACTTGTTCTAGAAATATGACAGGGATAACATGGTAGATAGGGAGACTCAGCCAGTTACCTGACAATTCTCATATTTGTTACATTTTATAATCATCACTTTTCTTGATTTCTATACCATCATATGCTTTCAAGTATAATGTTAAGTATAGAACATTAATAGGACTTGACAGATGGCTTATTCATTAAGAAACTGTGCAGCACAAGCATGGAAATATGAGTTCAATTTTCCAGAATATACAGAAAAACAGGGTGTTGCCACACATAAGTATAACTCAAATGCCATGGAGGGGTGGAGAAAGGAGGATCTCTGGGACTTTTAGGCCTACACTCTAAATCCAATTAAGTGAGAAACAGTAACTCAGGAAAATAATGTAAATAATCAAGTACACATGTGAGTATGTTATACAATGCTCCCAGACACACACACTCATACACACACACACACACACACACACACACACACACAGAGAAAGAGAGAGAGAGAGAGAGAGAGAGAGAGAGAGAGAGAGAGCTTCCTGTGTGCTAAGAACATATGCATGTATGTATAAATTATGGTATCATAAGAAAGATACTGTTCTTTAAGATAACTTCATGGTGTCCTAAGAAAGGCACTGCTCTACTCACTGAAGAGTGGTCGTGATATTATATGTATGTATCTATTTATGTGTATTTGCATCCATTCATTCACATTGTCTGAGAGCAAGGGAATAAGTGTTCATAGAAAGTAAACTTTTTCATACTGTGGGAAAAGAAAAAATTAAAAGCCTGTTGAATTACTGTTCATATCATTTATTTAAATGCCACTTAGCCCATACTAGACATGAGAAACTAATGAAACTGAATGAGCTATGAAAAGTATACATTTGGATCTGATTAATTGTTCTTTGGAGTTTTCTTTTTCCTATCCCTTTCTTACTTTTTCTAAGTCTGCCTTGAAGGCAAATTCTGGGTTGAAGGTTTGAGGGATCTATTAGATGCAAATTTATTTTAATAGAAACCTATCTGGTTCTGAGCAATTTGGAGTCAGTGAAAAGCGAATCTCTTTGTGGGTGATATGTTGATTCAGAATGGGACAATGATGACTTACTTGATCAGTGGTAAAAAGACAGAAGGTGGTGAAGAAGCCTATGCATTACTTTGTCCTCCTCTTTCCTTTTCCTAGAGACCACATCATCATTTCCTTCATTCTTTTTTGAAGTCCAAGTATACCTCATCCAAAGATGACTACTTCCCTAAGATTGTCCAAAGCCAATGTTCTAAAATATAACCATGGAAATGCAAGTAACCTGCTTCCTATTATGTAATCAAAGTGCACATGCACCCTAATAACTCCTTTTTAATATAGATGATTTTTTAAGACAAGGGTCCATGTAGCTTACTGTATGGTCTTGAACTTGTTGTATAATGGAGGATGACCTTCAACTTATGGTCCTCCTGAATCTATCTCTCTAGTGTTTGGATTAAAAGTATACACCTCCACACCCAGTTAATGTGTTTTTTGAGATTCAACCTAGAGCCTCAAGCATGCTAGTCAAGCCCTCTGACAACTGATCTATGTTTTTAACTTCTAATGGAAGATTTTTTACTACATTTAAAGTTGACTGGGTACACAAGTTCACACAACTACAATTTACAATGAGATGGCAATGTCATAGAGCACAAAGATTTCAAGTGGTTGGATGATTTGAAAGCATTTTTTCACATGAAGAAAAGCTAGCCTACAATGTTGTCTAGGATGCTATTCTCAGCATAATAAAAACAAACTCAAACACTGTTCACAAGAAAAGCCTGTATATCTGTTCTCTACCATAATCAATTTAGACAAAATCACAGTCTAGAAATCATTGGAAAATAATTTTTGATATCTGAAGGTAAGTTTTTAAAATACTGAGTATTTCTTTACTTTTTGATCTTTCTGTCAGATCACACATCGTCTTGATTCCTTTTGATCATAATTCAAGTTTAATAAACCTTCTGAAACAAACTAAGGTATCTCATTTTTCTGAACAAAATTCCTTTTCTCCTGCCTAGCCTAGTCTCACAACTTCTGGCTGCCCTGAGAATCCAAATCCATTAAAATTATATCCTCTCTCACCACCAAGAATTTGATGTGTCAATTAAAAAATGTCTACAGATAGAATGATCACGGTTTTTCACATGTGTAATTTTTTTCAAAAGGATAATGCTGTAATAATACCTACCAAGACTTACATAAAAATGACACTATTTTGATTCTGACACTATTCAGAGAAAAAAAAAACAGCACACAGGATCTAGATATCTTGTGATATATAATATATATTCTCTTGACCAAGGTGTGTCAAAAAGTTTGAAGCATAATTGATAAACTGTCATTACTTCATAAGATTCCTCACATCACAATGAAGAGAAATTCTTGTTTGCAAGAAACCCCTTATCCCTTACTATCGTTTTGCCATTTTTAGAATTTCATACTATGCCAATTATATCTGACTTCTTTTTCTCTGGCTGATTTTGAAATTCATTCATGTAGTTTGGTTATCAATAGTTAGTTTTCTTTTTATATTGATTTGTTTTCATTGAATGGATATACCACAATTTTAGTTCCATTCAACTGGAATAGATATTCAAATTATTCTTCTTTGTGGTATTATAAATATTGCTACTATGAATCTTTATCAGCAATATATTTTATGAATACAATATACATATCTTTTAGTAAGATATTTAGAGACAAAATTTCTAGATGTAAATGTTACTTTATTAGAAACTGGACTGGATGTTCAACTCAGAAGTTAAAAAGCTCTTGGCACACTATCAGAGGACAGGAGTACAGATCCCAGCACTCACATCAGACACTGGACAAATGCCTGTAACTACAGTTTTATCTGGCCTTTATCAGCACACACACACACACACACACACACACACACACACACACACACACACACACACACAAATAAATACCACTGAGAAATCACCTTCATTTAAGGAATAATACTGCCTCTCCAACTTCAGGGAATAGTTTCTGGGTAGCAGTGTCCTTTGTGTGAACAGATCTTATATTTCAAGAAAGCCAGAAATCTAGGATTTTCCTAGCTGGAATGATGGCTTAGCAGTTATAAATATTTGTTGGTCTTTCAGAGGACCTGGATTCAGTTTTCAACACCCAAATCAGAGGGCTCACAACTGCCTGTGACTCTGGTTCCAGGGGATTTGACTATCTCTTCTTCCTCCACTGGTATCTGTATGCATAGGGCATACAAACTTACACTCACTACATACACATATACATAAGATAACTCATTAAATGAAAAGGGTTTTGCCATATTATGCTGACAGCAGTGTTTCCAAGTTGTGGTTGCTCCAAATATTTGGTAGTATTTGAAATAATCAGATGGGTTGTGCATTTTGATAATTTTTCTCCTAGTGTATATCTGAAAAATCATATAGTTATGAGAGGCCAAAACTACTCCATCTGTGCATCAGCCTCCATTTTAACAGAAAATTGACCTATAGCTGAACTCAAGCTACACACAAGCAGCAGGAAGGACCCTGTGACTTGTCCTTGGCCAGTAGTCCAGAGTTACTCCATAGCTACTTTCTAACAACAATCAATCTAAGATCAGTCTGTTTCAGAAGTACTTTCAGACCACTTGTGCTTGTTCATGGTTTTGCTTCAGAGCACACATCTATCCACTTACTATAGTCATACAATTAGATTCTTGCCAGACTGGACACCCCATAGTTGCTTTCTTTCCCCCAAAATATTAACCTAATCAGGGCTCTAGGATGCTCCTCATCCCCTTCCTACTTTGTCAGGATTGACAGAGAGCCCAAGTTCAAACTTATAATAAAGAGACAGACCCTAATGCGATTACATTGGAGTCTTCTTGGTGGTGTTTTGGGGTTCATGTTGTACCCTTTCTGGAACAAATATCTGTTCTCACTCACTTTCAGCTTTGTTCTTACCAACAAGCTAGTGGGCTCTTGGTCTATGCAATATTCCAGAGTTCTAGTTAGTGAGTCAACTGGGGCCTCTTGAAGTTAAGGTTTTTATTTTATGATAAAGAGACTAGTATGTTTCCTCCCTTGCTTCTTGCTCAACCCTGATCAAAGAAGATCTTGGTGTTGGTGCTATGGGTGCATATTGCCAGTGAGAAAGAAAAGCCAAGAGGATCATAATAGATAGTGACATCACTGAACCACCAAGCTATCACATGTGAAAATTTAAATTTGTAAGAAAGGAAAACCTTTACTTACATAAGCCACCATAGTCCACAAATTCTTTCTACAGTCTCAACTAAAAAAACTCAATTCCTATCATGTATACAACATGAAAGAGGCCAGGTAGTTGGCATCTTTCATGAATTAGAATGCCTATTGCTCTCATGCCCTCATTTCGTCTAATTATATGCTCTATGATTTTAATCTAAAAACTAAATTGTGTTATTTTTAACACCTACTTCCTTAATTCCGACTGACTGTAACCTTTTGGCTAAAAGCTACTTAATGTTTTAGTCAATATTGTTTGATAATAATTATTGAATAATGATTAGTAGTAGTATTTTATTTTGTCTTATTTTAATAATTATTTAATTTTAATTCAATAGTTCTCATCTAATACTATAAGAAAACATTTTTAGCATAGTATAATTAGATGTGAGATATTCTATGTTCAGATGCTGTTTTTCACCCCCATTAGTTTCTGTGTTTCAGGATCTATTCTACACTAAACCTTCCAATCTTAGTATAGGTGAACATAATTTCTAGGGGGTTTTATGATAAAATTAACTAAAACATATACTATTGCCTGTGTGTAACAAGCATATACATATGAGCTGCCTCTGTTTTAATTTATGATGATGATATTTATGACAATATTAGGATCCAAATATTTCCATTTAAGGCTTTTTCTAAAGAGACCATGTGTTGTTGTGAAATCTATTTTAATTATAAAACTGGGTTAAAATGTCTTAAATCTTTGTGTATATGTTTGTGACTTGTGACTGTATATGTATGTGCTTGTTCATGTGTTGGGGTATGGTGTCAAAAGGCAGCTTTTTTTATATATCTTCTTGATTTTCTCAATGTCTAAAACACACCCTTCGGTACTGTTATCTCAGGAAAGTGTTGAGAAATTCTTCTTTCTCTGCCTTCTATTACCTGTAGACCTGCCACCATTAGAGGCTTGAACTTCTGCATCCATCTTAGTTATCCAACGCAGGTGTCAGGTGAATGTGTCAAGTGCTTTAATGAGTTGCACTGCACCATCTCTCAGTCCTCTTCTCTATTGAACTATTGCTTTCTATTGTTTCTAAAGTTGCTAAGATTAACATGGGAAGATTTTTGTTGCAGTTGAAGAACAGAGAAATAAATGGCAAAAAGTATAAGGAATAAGGGATTTTCTTGGAATTATAGACCAGGGATAGATACAGAAAATGGTTTCATTAGAAATTGTTAAATGACTGGACTAGCATGAAACACGTGAAGATCAAAGGTTTTTTTTTTTTGTTGTTGTTGTTGTTTTTTTTTGTTTTTGTTTTTGTTTTTGTGACCAAGGTATATTCTTGAGCAGGAGATGTTAGTACAAAAAGTCTTGAAAAGTGTTAGTTTCTTTTTGTAAGCTGCATGTGTCCATGCTATGTAGTAGTCATTTATAGGAAGGCCTGTATGCTCTCGATTTGCACTTATGTAGTTATAAACTCTAAGGACCACGTGGTGGAAAGGGCAAAATCATGTGGATATAAATGAATATTTGTTATTACTTGTAAATACTTTAGAGACCAATCTGTTTAATATTTATTAAGAAGATAGTCCTGTGTAATCATTTGTTTATGGATTCAAGTCTCAGCTTCTTCACACCATACATTACATTACCTTGAGAGATCATGTTATCAATGACAGTACATTTTTTCCTCTATGTAACCGAGGACCTATGATGAGTGACAAATGCACTGTACTTAGTGTAGTGTTAATCCTGGAAATGTGCTAAGCATCTGTAGTGGTTTGAAGAAGCATGGCCTCCATAGACTTACTTGCCTGAATGCTTTGCCCACAGAGAGTGACACTAATAGGAAGTGTGGCTCTGTTTGAATAGCTGTGGCCTTGTTGGAGGAAGTGTGTCACTGTGAGGGTGGCTTTGATGTCCTATGCTCAAGCTCCACCCGGTGCAGAACAGACCTTCTTCCTGGAGGCCTGAGGAAGATAACCTCCTACTGGATGGCTTTGGATCAGGTGTAGAAATCCCGGGTTTTTCTTCCAGCACCAAGTCTTCCTGAATGATGTCATGCTTCCCATCTTGATGATAATGGACTGAAACTTTGAAACTGCTGGCCATCCACAAATTAAATGTTTCCGTTTATAAGAGTTGTCTTGATTATGGTGTCTTTACAGCAATGAAACCCTAACTAAGACAGCATCCAAAAATGACTACTATTATCCACACAGAATATCCAAGTGGATATTACCAATGTCTTTGTGTGGACAAAAAGAGTGCAGCCGGTAGAATAGTTTTCAAAGGTTTATTGTGTCAAAAATTGAATCTAGGTCCACTTGACTCTAACCTCCAGGACTGTTCTACAGTATATTGAAATACCTGTAATGCCATAGTTTCTAATTTCCTTCGGGTTATAGCTACACATGATATTTGGTGAATTTCTGTAAGAGAAATTATACTGTGGTTGTAGACAGACTGGCTTTCTTTAATATTCACACATCTGATCTTTACAACACTATGGATCTCCTATGGCTTCATCCATATGTTTGGAATAGATATATGGATCATCATTCCAATAGAAATTTACCAGTGTGTGTGTTTTTGGGGAGGGTGTCAGCACTGGCATTCATTTGTTTATGGAAAAACAGTACTTACATTTCTAAGATTTTGCAAAATTGTGACTGCATTTTTACTCCATATGTAGGATCATATTTCATGTATAGGAGACCTTGCCATGCTGCTTGGCTTTCATTCACAGTTTCCTTGGTGGGTTGTTACCATGCCAGACATACACATCCAAATTTATGGCAGGCTTGGCGCTCCTGCCACTGCACCAAGTCTTGAACTCAATTAAGGAGCCACATGAAAGAACACACTACACAATAACCTCTGATCCAACTGATAAGATACAATTTTCCCATCTAGACAGCCCAATATCCTGTACACACCCATCCCTGAGAAATATTTATTACAAACTGTATATATGTGCAGAGAAGAATCTTAACATCTGCTGCCATGTTCTCCCAGGTCCTACTCCTTGCTCTGATGCCTCTCATGTTTTTCGCTCCCTTCTAAAACCTCTGTTCCAGCCTCCCTTTTTTCTTGTCCAATGACAGGCCTCGTTTTATCTTGTTTGCCTTCACCTGCATAATGACATCAACCTACAGTTAGGCCTCATGGAGACTCTGCCTCAAACAGAAATAATCAGAGTTGGTAGCACACATTAAAATCTAGACATCACTAGTGTGCACTCCAACACATACCATGTAAAAACAATTCCCCCATCTCCAATGGCTCATTCTAATCAATTCTGTGTATTTATTACAAAAGTCAAGATAACAAAGTTGCCTTTATTACAAATTTCTGAAAACTAGAAAATCCAAAGATCTATTCCAATTACCTTTTAATCCAAACTACTCCAAATTTTATTTTTATTGTTTCTCAGCCTCAAGCTTGAGGCTTCTAAAGTTTACAGAATGCTTTGACTCATTCTTGATTCTTTGGGGAAACATAAGTCATTCACATGAATCCAAACGTCCCACTTTCTATACAATTTAAAGGTTAATAAGTTAGAAAATTCCCAAGCACCAGGGAAAGTTTAATTTTAGAAAACAAACAAAAAGCAACTTTCACATCTTCTTTGTGGCATCTTTAACAGCAAGGATAGTGTACAATTCAAACTGTTCTAATTCTTCCTGTTTCTATCTTTGATAAGGGCAGAAAGTGCAGAGAAACTTTCCCATGTTACACATTTCCTTCAAGTCTTTTTCGTCTCTGCTCAATCCAAACAAATCTTCTCTCTTGCTATAGGATCTTTCAGCACTGACAACAAGGTGTGGACCCTTCCCTTGGGAAAGGTGCTTTGAACTTCCCTCAAGATTCTGTCACTTCTGTTATCAACAGGTCTGCTCTCAATCCAGTGACAGAGGTTGCAATGATGTGCTGGCTGCTTGGCACTCAGGTTCCGGATTAGAATTTTCATGTCCTTTAATAGTGTTTCTGGTTGTAGGATTTCTGAATCATCAGATGGGTCGTCTTCACCTTTAGTCTGAGGAGTTTATGGGTCCACAACTGGGTTGACATTTGATGATGGCTCCACAACGGCAGTGGGCAAAACCCTCAAAAACTAGCTTTGAACAAAATTCCTTAGTATTTGAAAAGATTGAAATCCAAAACCCAACTACTCAAGGCAAAGTGAGTCAGCAGTTTTATTTTTTAATTATATAAAATTAGGGTGTCTCCATCTGCAACCAGAGCTAAAGTTGTCTTATAGTCTTCCAACCTCAAGCACTGCCTGGAGAGAGCTGGTCTCCCAGGGATACTCTCACCCATAAGACGATAAGTGAGACCCCCACGTTTGCTTCACTAATTGTCCAAAGAGGGACCCACCAGGAGTGCACTGGGCACAGGAACCAAAGAGCAGCCTGGTACAGGATCCTTCCAGTCTCCATCTGTGCCCAGATCTAAGACTGTCCAACAGCCCTCTGTACCCAAAGGGTACACAGAGAAAGCTGATCTCCCAGGAGTGCTCTCATTTCTAAGGTCACAGACTCATGGGCGTGTAGGAGGGACTAGTCCCAGTCAGAGACAGCAAGACCAACAAACATCAGAGATAACCCAATGGCGAGAGGCAAGGGGAATAACCTAAGAGTCAAAAACAAAGACTACTTGGCAAGATCAGAACTCAGTTTTACAATGACAGCAAATACTGGATACCTCAAGACACTGGAAAAGCAAGATTTGGATTTAAAAAAAAAATCTCATGGTAATGATAGCAGACATTAAGAAGGACATAAATAGCTCCCTTAAAGAAATGCAGGGTGACACAGGTAAACAAGTAGAAGCTCTAAAAGAAGAAACACAGAAATCCCTTAAAGAATTACAGAAAAACACACCCAAACAAGTGAAGGAATTGAACAAAACAATCCAGGATATAAAATGGAAATAGAAACAATAAAGAAACCACAAAGGGAGCCAAACCTGGAGATAGAAAACAACTCAGTAGTCATAGACTCAAGCATCACTAACAGAATACAAGAGATAGAAGAATGAATCTCAGGGGCAGAAGCTACCATAGAAAACACTGACCCGACCATCAAAAAATGTAAAAGGCAAAAAGCTCCTAACCCAAAACATCATGGAAATCCAGAACACAATGAGAAGGTCAAACCTAAGGATAATTGGTATAGAAGAGTGAAGATTCCCAATTTTAAGGGCCAGTAAATACCTTCAACAAAATGATAGTAGGAAACTTCCCTAACCTAAAAAATCAGATGGCCATGCACATGCAAGAAGCCTACAAAACTCCAAATAGATTGGACCAAAAGGAAATTCACCTTGTCACAAAATAGTCAAAACATCAAATACACAAAACAAAGAAAGAATATTAAAAGAAGTAAGGGCCAAACATCAAGTAACATGTAAAGGCAGACCAATCAGAATTATATCAGACTTCTCAACAGAGATTATAAAAGCTAGAAGGTTCTGGGAAGATGTCATACAGACCCAAAGAGCACACAAATGCCAATTCAGGGTACTATATTCAGCAAAACTCTCAATTAACACAGATGGAGAAACCAAGGTATTCCACGACAAAACCAAATTTACCTCAAATCTTTCCACAAATCCAGCCCTACAAAGGATAATAGATGGAAAACTCCAATACAAAGAGGGAAACTACACCCTAGAGAAGGCAAGAAAGTAATCTTCTTGCAACAAACTCAAAAGTAGATAGCCACACAATCAAAATTCTACTTCTAGCAACAAAAATAACAGGAAACAACAATGACTATTAATATATCTTAACATCAATGGATTCAATTCCCCAATAAAAAGACATAGACTAACAGACTGGATAGGTAAAAAGGACTAAACATCTTGCTGCATACAGGAAACACAGTGAAAAAGACAGAAACTATCTCAGAGTAAAAGGCTGGAAAATTTTTTCTAAGCAAATAGTGTCAAGAAACAAGATGTAGTAGCCATTCTAATACCAAATAAAATTGACTTTCATCCAAAAGTTATCAAAAAGATAAGGAAGGACACCTTATACTCATCAAAGGATAAATCTACCAAGATGAACGCTCAGTTTTGAAAAACTATGCTCCAAATAAAAGGAAACACACATTCATTAAAGAAACTTTATTAAAGGTCAAAGCATACATTGCATCACACACAATAATAGTGGGAGACTTGAACACCACACTTATATCAATGGGAAGATCACAGAAACAGAAACTAAATAGAGATACAGTGAAGCAAACAGAAGTTATCTACCAAATGGATTTAACAGATATCTGAAGAACATTTCATCCTAAAACAAAAGAATATATTTTCTTCTCAGCACATCATGGTACTGTCTCTAAAACTGACCATATAATTGGTCACAAAACAGGCTTCAACAGATTCAAGAAGATGGAAAAAATGCCATGCATGCTATAAGATCACCAAAGACTAAGGCAGATCTTCAAGAACAACAAAAACAACAAGAAGCCCACATACACATGGAAGCTGAATAACGTTCTGCACAAGGTTAACTTGGTCAAGGAAGAAAGAAAGAAAGAAATGAAAGACTTTTTAGAATTTAATGACAATGAAGGCACAGTATATTCAAACTTATGGAACAAAATGAAAGCAGTGCTAAGAGGAAACCTCATAGCTCCGAGTGCCTGCAAAAGGAAACTGGAGAGAGCATAGACTAAGATCTTGACAGCACACCTGAGAGCTCTAGAACAAGAAGAAGCAAATACACCCAAGGGGAGTATATGGCAGGAAATAATCAAACTCAGGGCTGGAATCAACCAATTAGGACAAACAAACAAACAAAAATATACAAAGAATCAACAAAACCAGGAACTGACTCTCTGAGAAATCAACAAGATAGACAAACCCTTATTCAGACTAACCAGAGGGCACAGAGACAGTATCCAAATTACAAAATCAGAATTGAGAAGGGAGACATAACAATAGAAACTGAGGGTATACAAAAATTACCATGTCCTACTACAAAAGCCTATACTCACAAAACTGGAAAATCTGGATCAAATGGAGAATTCTTTAGACAGATACCAAGTACCAAAGTTAAATCAAGGTCAGATAAACCATCTAAACAGCTCCATAATTCCTAAAAAAATAGAAGCACTCATTAAAATTCTCCCAAATCAAACAAAGCCCAGGACCAGGTATGTTTAGGGCAGAATTCTACCATACCTTCAAAGAAGATGTAATTCCAATACCCTTCAAACTATTTCACAAATTAGAAACAGAAGAAAAGCTACCCAACTATTTCTTTGAAGCCATAATTACCCTTATATGTATACCATACAAAGATCCTACAAAGAAAGAGAACTTCAGACCAATTTTCCTCATGAATATTGAAGTAAAAATACTCAATAAAATTCTTGCAAACTGAATCTAGAAACACCTCAAAATGATCATTCACCATGATCAAATAGGCTTCATTTCAGTGATGCAGGGATGACTCAAAATATAGAAATCAATCAATGTAATCCACTATATAAACAGACTCAAAGATAAAAATAACATGATCATCTCATGAGATCCTGAGAAGGCATTTGATAAAATTCAACACTTCTTCACAATAAAAGTCTTGGAAAGACCTGGAATTCAAGGCTCATATCTAAAAATAATGAAAGTACCATACAACAAACCAGTAGTTAATCAAACTAAATGGTGAGAAACATGAAGCAATCCCAATAAAATGAGGGTCTTGACAAGGCTACCCACTCTCTTCCTACCTATTCAATATGCTACTTAAACTCCTGTCCAGAGCAATTAGACAACAAATTGAGGTCAAAGCATATATAGTGGAAAGGAAGAATAAAAATATCACTATTTGCAGATGACATGATAGTATACTTATATGATCCCAAAAGCTCCAACAAAGAACTCCTAAGCCTGATGAATAACTTCAGAAGAGTAGCTAGATATAAAATTAACTCAAACAAATCAGTAACCATCCTCTACTCAAAGAATAAACAGGCTGAGAAAGAACTTAGGAAGCACTTTCCTTCACAATAGTCACAAATAATATAAAATATGTTGGTGTGATTCTAACCAAGCAAGTGAAAGATTTGTATGACAAGAACTTCAAGTCTCTGAAGAAAGAAATTGAAGAAGACCTCAGAAGATGGAAAGATCTCCCATGCTCATGGATTGGCAGAATTGATATAGTAAAACTGTCAATCTTACCAAAAGCAGTCCAAAGATTCAATGGAATCCCCCACAAAATTCCAACTCAATTCTTCATAGAGTTAGAAAGATCAAATTGCAAATATATTTGGAATAACAAAAACTCAGGATAATGAAAACTATTCTCAACAATAAAAGAACTTCTGAAGCAATCACCATCCCTGATCTCAAGCTGTTTTACAGAGCAATCCTAATAAGAACTGCATGGTATTGGTACATATGCAGGCAGGTAGATCAATGGACTAGAATTGAAGACCCAGGAATGAACCCACACACATATGGTCACTTGATTTTTCACAAAGGAGCTAAAACCATCCAATTGAAAAAAGACAGCATTTTCAACAAATGTGCTTGTTCAACTGGAGGTCAGCATGTAGAAGAATGCAATTCAACTCTTATTTTTCTCCTTGTACAATGTTCAAGTTAAAGTAGATCAAAGACCTCCACTTAAAACCAGATACTTTTTATTAATAGAAGAGAAAGTGGGGAAGAATCTCGAACACTTGGGCACATGAGAAATTTTCCTCAACAGAACACGAATGGCTTATGCTCTAAGATCAGGAATCGACAAATGGGATCTCATAAAATTTCAATGCTTCTTTAAGGCAAAAGACACTGTCAATAGGACAAATAGCAACTTATATATTTGGAAAAGATCTCTACCAATCTTACATGTGATAGAGGGCTAATATCCAATATAGAACTCAAGAAGTTAGACTTCAGAGAACCAAATAATCCCTTTAAAATGGGTTAGAGAGTTTAACCAAGATTCTCAACTGAGGAATAGCAATTGGCTGAGAAGCACCTAAAAAAATGCTAAACATCCTTAGTCATGAGGGAAATGCAAATTAAAACAAAAGTGAGACACCACCTCACACCATTCAGCATGGCAAAGATCAAAAACACAGGTGACAGCAGATGGTGGTGAGTATGTAGAGAAAGAGGAACACTCCTCCATTGTTGTTGGGATTTCAAACTGGTACAACTACTCTGGAAATCAGTCTAGAGGTTCCTCAGAAAATCGGACATAGTACTAGCTGGGGACCCAGCTATACCACTTCTCGGCATATACCCAAAAGATGCTGCAACATATAAAAAACAAAACAAAACAAAACACATGCTCCACTATGTTCATAGCAGCCTTATTTACAATAGCAAGAAAGCTGGAAAGAACCCAGATGTCCCTCAACAGAGGAATACAGAAAATTTTGTATATCTACACAATGGAGTACTACTCAACTATCAAAAACAATGACTTCTTAGGCATGAAATTCTTAGGCAAATGGATGGAACTAGAAAGTTCCATCCTGAGTGAGGTTACCCATTCACAAAAGAACATACATGGTATGCCCTCACTGATAAGTGGGTATTAGCCCAAAAGCTCGGGATATCCAAGAAACAATTCATAGACCATATGAAGCTCTAGAAGAAAGAAGATGAAAATGTGGATGCTTTAGTCCTTCTTAGAAAGGAGAACAAGATACTCATGGGAGGAAATACATGGACAAAGAGTGGAGCAGGGACTGAAGAAAAGTTCATTCAAAGACTGTCCCACCTCGGGATCCATTCCATATGCAGCCACCAATCCCACTCACTATTTCTGATGCCAAGAAGTGCGTGTTTACTGGAGCCTGATATGGATGTCTCCTGAGAGGCTATGCCAGAACCCTACTGATACAGATGAGGATGCTTACAGCTGGGTCTGAGCACAATGACCCCAGTGGAGGAGTTAGAGAAGAAGTAGCTGAAGGCATTTGCAACCCCAGAGGATGAACAACAATATCAACCAATCAGATTTCCCAAAGCTCCCTGGGACTATGCCAGGAACCAAAGAATACATATGGAGGGACCCCTGGCTTCACCCACATATGTAACAGAGGATGACTTCGTCTGGTATTGATAGGACAAGCCCTTGGTACTATGAAGGTTTGTTTCCCTAGTGTAGGAGAATGCCAGGGTGTTGAGCTGGGAGTTGGTTGGTGGGAGTGGGAGCATTTTCATAGAAGAACTGGGAGGGAGGATGGAAGGGGAAAAGGGGATAACATTTCAAATGTAAATATGTAAAGCATCCAATAAAAAATTACAACTTCACACTATGCACCATAAAAATTATCCCTTTCTCTAGTATTGGACCCAAAGATCCACCCCTAAAAACAAGTTTACAAGTGATTCTTGATTGGAAAAGGATTATCAGTTTTCTTCAATGAAATGTTTTTAGGTATATCAACCACACAACACAGTAGCTCTCATGCCTAGAAGGTGTGTGAGTGTGTGTGTGTGTGTGTGTGTGTGTGTGTGTGTGTTTGTGAGTACGTTTTAGTTTTGTTATTTTTGTCTTCTTCATGTTTTATTGATTTTTATTTTGAGACACACACCTATGGGGGAAAGGGAAGGAGAGAGAGAGAGAGAGAGAGAGAGAGAGAGAGAGAGAGAGAGAGAGAGAGAGAGAGAATGGATTATGTGGAAAGAGAGGTTAAAGAATCTAGGAGGAGTTGTAGAAGGTAGAATAAAAAGACTATATTATATGAAAAATTTTAATTAACAAATTAGCCTCTTCTTCCAACATACATTTTAGACTGTCATTTTCTTTTCATATACATTTGAAACGAGTTGATATTGAAAGTTGGCATTTTTTCCTTTTTTTTGCATCAGGTAGTTACCAGTTGGTTTTTTATGTACTGAAATAATAATTCAGTTGTGATGAATTTACCTTTGCAGTTTTATTCCTTGTGGTATTCTGAGTTATTCCATGATAAACTGAAATATATGTATAAAGTGTTTATTTATTGTGTATGTGTTGAACTGTGTGAACAAGAGGTACAAGGATGATCTGTAATACTGTTAATTTTTTTAAATGGCAATTTCAAAGAGCAAAATATACTGAATAAAAGTAACATCAAGAGAGTGAGAACCAATTGTAGATTTACATGTTAAGTGTTGAAAATATGGTAGTTAAATTCTTTCATTTCTACTGGAGTATAGGCAACATCCTTTTATGTATTCAGCATTTATTTTTCAGAAAATACATCCTATTGAATCAACAATCGAATATTCCTACCAGCTATTCTTAGGTATTAGAAATAATGTAACTGCTACCTGCAATTTCTAACAGAGGTTGACTTCCTTCCTTTGAAAGTAACTAGGAATTTTATTGGCCAGTCAAGAGTGGACACTCTGCCATTTTCTTTGAGTTTAAGAGTATGGTAAGATGACCTATTATCCTATTAGTTTGGGATTGAAAAAGTTTCCAAGAGATGGGACTTTCAGTATCCTAAGAAAGTTTTGACAAACCACAATGAGTTGGTTAGCCTAGAGCAGGGAAACTTGTCATGAGTGTTACAAATTACATCCATCTGGGTTTGATATTAAAACACATAACCATACTTCAAGTGCCCAGAACTGAGATCATCCCTGAAAAAGTGCACAGTATCTAAATGGAAGAAATTATCATGAAACCACAGCAAATTCCAAAAGGTTTTAAATGGTTAAATTGTATACATTTGTAGTTCAATTTCTGCAAATTAACCAGGCTATTGATGTGAAAACGAGGAGTAAACCAAACTCAGTAAGCAATAACAAACTCCCAGTGAGATAAGTGTCAAATCTAAAACACACATCAACTTAGTGATTTACAAAAAAAGAAAAAAGGAAGTTTATGATATAGGTGAAACTGCAATCCTGTATTCAGAAAACAAATTAAAAAGGAGCATTTTATCATCCTGAGCATTACATTCTCTGAGATGACTAAATACCCATTTTATGTGAAAAAGTCAACCATGACAAATATTCTGTAGGAAACCTAACAAGAACTTTTTAATAAACATGTCTGAAACTGTTACCATTGACCACTTTCAACATCAAGCAAAATTGGGGATCATTTCTAATGGCAACTGGAGGCAAGCAATAAGCTCTAAATAGAAGATATTTAATATTGCAGTCAAAACCAAATACATTATATTCAAAAACAACTAATGACCCTCTCTATCAATCATTTTGTAGAAAGTATTTTGCTTGGGAATTTTATAGTCTACTTTTGAGGTCATAGCAGTAACTCAATAACTTGTACAGAATGAAAGACTGACTACAACTTTCTGAACAACTTGCAGGCAGTTCAACAGGCTTGAGAAATCTATAGGGATCAAAGCTGGCTAAACTCTCCTCCAACCACAATTCTGTACTGCTTCTATAATCCTGGGGAGGGATTCTTGTGAATATTTCCCCAACATGTAAAGTTTACTTCTTGACTTTCATAAGCATCCAGTTTTTCTTGGTATTATTTTGGATTTCTATTGCTATGAAGAAACATCATGACCAAAAGGCAAGATGGGGAGAAAGGGGGTTGATTTGGCTTATACTTCTTTGTTGCTATCATCAAAGAAGGAAGTTAGGACAGGAACTCAAACAGGACAGGAACCTGGAGGAAGGAGAAGATGCAAAGTCCCTGGACGGGTGGTGTTTACTGGCTGGCTCTTCATATCTTGTTCAGCCTGCTTTCTTATAGAACCCAGGACTACCAGCCCAGAGATAGCACCACTCACAATGGGCCCTCTCCCAACGATCACTAGTTGAGAAAGTTGCCTACAAGATTGCGTGCAGCCCTGTCCTTTTTTTTTTTTTTATTAACTTGAGTATTTCTTATTTACATTTCGAATGTTATTCCCTTTCCCGGTTTCCAGGCAAACATCTCCCTAATCCCTCCTCCTCCCCTTCTTTATGGGTGTTCCCCTCCCCATCCTCCCCCCATTGCCACCCTCCCCCCAACAATCACGTTCACTGGGGGTTCAGTCATAGCAGGACCAAGGGCTTTCACTTACACTGGTGATCTTACTAGGATATTCATTGCTACCTATGAGGTCAGAGTCCAGGGTCAGTCCATGTATAGTCTTTAGGTAATGGCTTAGTCCCTGGAAGCTCTACTTGCTTCGCATTGTTGTTCATAAGGGGTCTCAAGCCCCTTCAAGCTCTTCCAGTTCTTTCTCTGATTCCTTCAACAGCGGTCCTATTCTCAGTTCAGTGGTTTGCTCCTGGCATTCGCCTCTGTATTTGCTGTATTCTGGCTGTCTCTCAGGAGAGATCTACATCCGGCTCCTGTCTGCCTGCACTTCTTTGCTTCATCCATCTTGTCTAAATGGATGGCTGTATATGTATGGGCCACATGTGGGGCAGGCCCTTAATGGATGTTACTTCTGTCTCTGTTTTAATCTTTGCTTCTCTATTCCCTGCCAAGGGTATGCTTGTTCCCCCTCTTAAAGAAGGAGTGAAGCATTCACATTTTGATCATCCGTCTTGAGTTTCATGTGTTCTATGCATCTAGGGTAATTCAAGCATTTGGGCTAATAGCCACTTATCAATGAGTGCATACCATGTGTGTTTTTCTGTGATTGGGTTACCTCACTCAGGATGATATTTTCCAGTTCCAACTATTTGCCTATGAATTTCATAAAGTCATTGTTTTTGATAGCTGAGTAATATTCCATTGTGTAGATGTACCACATTTTCTGTATCCATTCCTCTGTTGAAGGGCATCTGGGTTCTTTCCAGTTTCTGGCTATTATAAGTAAGGCTGCGATGAACATAGTGGAGCACGTGTCTCTTTTATATGTTGAGGCATCTTTTGGGTATATGCCCAAGAGAGGTATAGCTGGATCCTCAGGCAGTTCAATGTCCAATTTTCTGAGGAACCTCCAGACAGATTTCCAGAATGGTTTTACCAGTCTGCAATCCCACCAACAATGGAGGAGTGTTCCTCTTTCTCCACATCCTCGCCAGCATCTGCTGTCATCTGAGTTTTTGATCTTAGCCATTCTCACTGGTGTGAGGTGAAATCTCAGGGTTGGTTTGATTTGCATTTCCCTTATGACTAAAGATGTTGAACATTTCTTTAGGTGTTTCTCAGCCATTTGTCATTCCTCAGCTGTGAATTGTTTGTTTAGCTCTGAACCCCATTTTTAATAGGGTTATTTGACTCCCTGCGGTCTAACTTCTTGAGTTCTTTGTATATTTTGGATATAAGCCCTCTGTCTGTTGTAGGATTGGTAAACATCTTTTCCCAATCTGTTGGTTGCTGTTTTGTCCTAGCCACAGTGTCCTTTGCCTTACAGAAGCTTTGCAGTTTTATGAGATCCCATTTGTCGATTCTTGATCTTAGAGCATAAGCCATTGGTGTTTTGTTCAGGAAATTTTCTTCAGTGCCCATGTGTTGGAGATGCTTCCCAACTTATTCTTCCATTAGTTTGATTGTATCTGGTTTGATGTGGAGGTCCTTGATCCACTTGGACTTAAGCTTTGTACGGGGTGATAAGCATGGATCGATTTGCATTCTTCTACCTGTTGACCTCCAGTTGAACCAGCACCATTTGCTGAAAATGTTATCTTTTTTCCATTGAATGGTTTTGGCTCCTTTGTCAAAAATCAGGTGCCCATAGGTGTGTGGGTTCATTTCTGGGTCTTCGATTCTATTCCATTGGTCTATCTGTCTGTCTCTGTACCAATACCATGCAGTTTTTATCACTATTGCTCTGTAATATTGCTTGAGTTCAGGGATAGTGATTCCCCCTGAAGTCCTTTTGTAGTTGAGAATAGTTTTAGCTATCCTGGGTTTTTTGTTATTCCAGATGAATTTGCAAATTGTTCTGTCTAACTCTTTGAAGAATTGGATTGGTATTTTGGTGGGGATTGCATTGAATCTGTAGATCGCTTTTGGTAAAGTGGCCATTTTTACTATGTTAATCCTGCCAATCCATGAGCATGGGATTTTTCTATCTTCTGAGGTCTTCTTCAATTTCTTTCTTCAGAGTCTTGAAGTTCTTATTGTACAGATCTTTTACTTGCTTGGTTAAAGTCACACGGAGGTACTTCATATTGTTTGGGTCTATTATGAAGGGTGTCGTTTCCCTAATTTCTTTCTCGGCTTGTTTCTCTTTTGTGTAGAGGAAGGCTACTGATTTATTTGAGTTAATTTTATACCCAGCCACTTTGCTGAAGTTGTTTATCAGCTTTAGTAGTTCTCTGGTGGAACTTTTGGGATCAAATTACTCTTATACCTAAACCACACAAAGACCCAACAAAGAAAGAGAACTTCAGACCAATTTCCCTTATGAATATTGACGCAAAAATACTCAATAAAATTCTGGCAAACCGAATCCAAGAGCACATCTAAACAATCATCCACCATGATCAAATAGGCTTCATCCCAGGCATGCAGGGATGGTTTAATATACGGAAAAGCATCAACGTGATCCATAATATAAACAAACTGAAAGAACAAAGCCACATGATCATTTCATTAGATGCTGAGAAAGCATTTGACAAAATTCAACACCCCTTCATGATAAAAGTCCTGGAAAGAATAGGAATTCAAGGCCCATACCTAAACATAGTAAAAGCCATATACAGCAAACCAGCTGCTAACATTAAACTAAATGGAGAGAAACTTGAATCAATCCCACTAAAATCAGGGACTAGACAAGGCTGCCCACTCTCTCCCTACTTATTCAATATAGTTCTTGAAGTTCTAGCCAGAGCAATCAGACAACAAAAGGAAATCAAAAGGATACAGATCGGAAAAGTAGAAGTCAAAATATCACTATTTGCAGCCCTGTCTTAAGAGAGGCATCTTTTTAAGGGGAGGTTCTGTTCTCTCATATGACTAACCTGCGTGCATCACAGATATGTTTCAATTCCAGAAGAAATGGTAATCTAACGCTCCACTCTCATCTTTTCCCACTTCCTAGAAGTCTTGCTACTATTTATATTATATATAAAATAAATATAGTATTCACAATATGAGAAAACAATAGGAGGTGCTTATTTGTCTGGGTCTGTTATATTATGGTTAATATGATGATATCTAGTCCCTTTCTCTTTCATGCAAATGGTAAGATCTTGTTCCATTTATACAATTCCACCTTTGATATATAACTATATCCTACCTATTTATCTGATGAAGGGTTCAGAGGCTGATTCCATAGTGTGGCTATTGTGAATAGTGTCATAGTAAACATGGAACGTAGGTACTGTTTATAGGTGTTGATTTTGTTTTGTGATATATATCTGAATAACATGGCAGTTCTATTTTAGTGTTTTAATCAACATTCAAAGCTATTTACATAATAGATTAAATAATTTACACTGCCAGTCAAAACATTTTTGGTGGGTCCCCTGCGCCCTCATCCTTATCAGCACTTGATTTTTCTTTTCTTTTTGAAATAGCTATTTCTGAAAGGGTGAGATAAGTCTCCTAATGTAGATAAGGGGAAAGCTGTTTTCAGATACTGCCAATTTGAACTTGTTTTGAGAAGTGACTGTTCAGATCATTTTCCCAATTGTTTATCGGATTCCTTGTTCATTTGGTGTTCGATTTCGGAATGATTTATTCATGCTAAATGTTAGTCTTCTACCAGATGAAATAATGGCAAATCATTTTATGTCATTACTTCCGTTACTATTGTTTCCTTCACTCTGTAGAAGCTTTGAGTTTCATCTAATCCATGTGTCAATTTTGCTTTTCCTGAGATATTTAACTCCTATTCAGGAAATCATTGTCTGAGCCAATATTTTGAAATGTTTCTCCTATGTTTCTCCTTAGTAGCTTCAGCATTCCAGGTCTTATGTTTTAAAATACTTGGTTAATTATCCATTTTTAGAACAAGAAATAAGGATTTAATTGAACTTTTTTTTTCTTTTTTTCGGAGCTGGGGACCGAACCCAGGGCCTTGCGCTTGCTAGGCAAGTGCTCTACCGCTGAGCTAAATCCCCAACCCCTTAATTGAACTTTTGTAGATGTGGATATTTGGCTTTGCCTGCATCATTTCATTTGTTAAAGAATCTATTTTTAAATATTTCATTTATTATTTTTCAATGATTTTTTAAATTTATTTCATCACTCCCCTCTTTCCTCTTTCCTTCCTCCTTCCAAAGCCTCCTTTATAGTCCTCTTTGCTTTTGTCCAAATTCATATTCTCTTTTTCCATTAGTTGCATATCATACATATATTCCTACATATCTAAATTAAACCTGCTTAGACTTCACAGTGCTGTTGATATATATATTTTCAGGGTTGACCATTTGATATTGAATAAGCAAACTGCATGCTCCTCCCTGGGAGGACGTGGTAGTTCTCCTGCTCTCCGCACTCCTTAGTTGACTGCGGTTCTTTGAATAAGGTTGAGGATATGCATCCATGTTGTTGTTCTTTTTCAGCTCATTTGTAAGCACTCAGGCTGGTAAGACTTTGTGGGTACAGATTCTGATATTCCTAGTAGACACAATCTCATATCAAATTCCTTGATCCTTTGCCTCTTACAATATTTCTGCTACGTCTTATGTAGTGATCCATGAACCTTTGGTGTGGGAGCTGTTTTGTAGGTATATCAGTTGGAAAGGGGCTCCATAATTCTGCATTCTTATTGACTGAGGTTTTCTGTAGTCATATTCCTGTGTCTATTGCAATGAAAAGTTTCCTTGATAGTAATAAGGATGAATATTTAGAATGTAGTTGAGGATTGTAGTGGTTTACTAGAGTGGCATATGTAGGTTCTTTTCCAAGATCTATGACTTCATTAGCACAGGGTTGTTGATTTTGTATTGAGAACCTGGCATGCTTTCACTCTTGTTAGTGGGTCTTAAGTGCAATTAGAGACCGCCAAGGCATGAGTGTCATCACTGCACCCTTAAGGTTATCATGGCATGCTGGTAATTTTGGTTCATAGGCATCATAGCCTGGTAGGAAGGTTGGTTGCTTTCTTCCTTTAGAAGGCATCTTCTGGTTCATAAAGCCACTACTTAGGGAGGGGGCTTAAAATATTTTCTCATGTGAAATAGCTCAGTGATTTCTTAGCAACATACCCTAGTCAACAAAATGTCTACTAATTTATCATTCTATCTTTTCCAAGAATATAATAATACATAAATAAAGAACCTTAAAAAGGGGGAAAGAGAATGTGGCTAACCCACAGCCATAATTCACTTAGAAATGTATCTCCACTCAACCATAGGTGAAGTTGATTTCAAATATTAAATTCTAGTCTCTTAAAACCTCAAATGGGATCATTCAGAAGGAAGTCAGAAGACAAATTGGAAGAGCAAACAAGCCTGCCTTATGAATATTTGAAACCTTAAGAATAAAATTGCTACTGCACCCTGAATGTTTCAACCTAATATCCAATGTATCAGTAAAGTTCTTAGACACAAATATGCTGAGATTAAATAGTGCTTTCTACAAAGAGGATTATAGAGTAGATTGCACTATATTTCAGGATGCAAATGATACCCTACTGCCCACAATAGATTGTTGATGCCTTTACTTCGCTTTTCTCCAAGGCTTAAAATTACTCAACTGTTGGCCAGGAGTCTGTTATGTAAACAATTTGCGTTTGATAACAGATAGACTTCTGAGACAATTTAAGTGACTGTGTTACACAGAGAAGGACACTAACCTCAGAAATGTGGGAAGGTGATAACACAAAGAAGTAAATCTAAAGATCAGTTGTACTCTTTTACCAGGTTGTTCCAGATAACATGTTCAAAGGGGTTAGGGTACAGTTATTTAAACAGATATGGCTTGTCAATTTATACAATGACGTATTTACCTGGAATCCAAACTGAATATATTATGTCTCACGGATAAACAGTTGTTACTTGTGAATTTTTTAAAGACTATAATGTAGGTACAAGTTTCTCCAACTGGAAGTCTGATCTATCAACACCTTATGGATGTGAAGGTCTTTTAACTATGGTTCAGTCGACTGTTCTAAAACATATATTAGTGAAAAAGTGGAAATAAAAATCAAAACAAAAATTTGGGATGTAGGTAAACCTTCACACTTGGATCCATTTGTTATAGATGCTAAGGAACATGTGCTCATTATTTTCAGATCCCTAAAAACACAGAAATGCAATTTAAGCCTAAGTCATTGAATCTTAAATGCCTATGACAAATCTAAGCCAAAGAATTATCATACTCAGGTATAATGCTGAGCATATGTTTTTACAGCTCTATTCATCACACTCAAGAAAAAAGAAATAAAAAACTATAGAATAAGTATATATATATATGTATATATATATATATATATATATGTTTTGGGATACATTCACTAACAGTTTTAAGTACTTAGTACACTAGTGGTATACCAGTGCCTTTAAAAAACAATGATATGAGAGCAAAAGAAATGGCAATGATTTAAAAGGATAATATATATCAGGTTTATCATGGTTGAACTCAGAAATGTAAGTTGTCATAAAATATAAAAATAAATGAATATAGTTCACTATATTAACAAACTTAAAATAGAAAAAAAAACTTTGATTACCATAACATTCACAGAGAAAACACAATGAGCCTGAATACAGCATCTATATCTGAAAACAAATCCTCTCAGCAAATAGGAACAGAAGGAACATTCCTCAAAGTTATAGTGGGTATCATTGTAAATCTACAGCCTCAAATGTATTTTTCATTATGAAAGGATGAAAATTTTATAAAATAAAAAACAAAGTCAGGGTGCCCATTTTCCCACTCCTGTGTAACATGGTATAAGAACTGGAGACAGAGAAACGTATTAAAGGATGAAGGCATCCATGTTCAAAGGCAGAAGCAGAGCTGCTTGTATCCCAGATGCCATATCAGCTTGATACCAAAAAATTCAAATCCACTGAAGCATATGCTAGAACTATTGAATGAGTGGAATAAAGTAGCAGATTACAACAAGAATATCATACCAAAATAATTGTACTATGTATTGGCATGCAATGAAAAGAAATTGAAATAAAATCATCTAAAATATAATAGAATAAACATATGAAATGCTCAGGGGTGGATTAGACAATGTGATGGATTAAAAGTGATAACCCCCATATCTGATGTGCTAAATCTTGGTCCCGAGTCAGTGCCACTGTTTTATGAAATTCTAAAAATTTAAGATCTGTGACTTGATTGAAAGATATAGTTATGGGAGTTTCTCCTTTTGGGCTGTTTTTTGTCTTGGTCTCCTCCTCTCCTCACCCACTCTCCCTTTCTTTTCCCTCCTCTCCTTTTTCACTCATCTCCTCCCTCTTTCCCATGTTACCTGTCTTCTAGTAGCTAAAAGTAATCTCTGCTACATGTTCCCACTGCCACATTACTCTACATCAGCACAGATTCAAGAACTAATTGAAGCAAGGGCTACGACTTGAAGCTATACAAAACTGAGTAGTCAATCTTTTCTCCCATTATTTGTTTCTGTCAGTATTTTTGTCACAGCAAAATAAATATAACTAATATAGATACACTATATGTAAGATATACTCCAATAACATGAAAACTTTCCTAAGATAATCACCTATATAATGTTATAGAATTTTCAAGATTCAGAAAGTTAAGTTCATTTCACCTCTTAAAGTGATTTATAGGTATTATACAATTCTAATAAAATTCCCACTAGAAAGCTGGGTTTTGAAACTCCAACATCCACAAGAAAAGTTGAACATGGAAACAGACAACTGAATCTAAGATGGAGACAAGAGAATTATTGGGACTGTGCATTGCCAGTCTAGTTCCAGGTTTGTTGAGAAACCCTATCTCAAGGAAATAAGTACAGAATAATAGAGTAGAAAAATGCACATCATCCTCTGTTCTCATCCCCCCCCTCTCTCTCTCTATCTATCTATCTATCTATCTATCTCCCTCTCCCTCTCCCTCTCCCTCTTCCTCTCCTTCTCTCTCCCTCTCTCTTTCTTTCACACACACACACAGGCACAAACACACAAACAAACACACACACGCACACACACACACAAGCATGTATGCACACATGCAGAATTTAGTAGTAATTAAAAGACTTTCCCTTTAAGATAAACACATTAAATGATGAAAAGACATAGCATACTCATGAATTAATAGAATTATTATTGTTAAAATGATCATGTTATTAAAAGTGGTCTGTATTGGAATGTTATCCCAATCAAAATCCTCAACTTAGTCTTCACTGAAATAGAAATACATGTCATAAAATTCATATGAACTCATATACCATCTTGGTATATATTTCCTTGATAAATATGTAGTGTCTTTCTCTGTCTCTTTTTGATTAATTTTGGTTGAAAATCAATTTTATTACATATTAGAATGGCTTCACCAGCTAGCTTCTTGGTTATGTTTGCTTGGAAAGCTTTTTTTCAGGCCTTTATTCTGAGTTATAAAAATTAGAGAGATCAGAGATATAAAGCATATTTCTAAATATGATCAAAACAATATACAAGTAGTCAATAGCCAACATCAAGCTAAAGGAAGAGAAACTTAAATCAATCCAAATAAAGTTAGGGACAAGACAAGGCTATCTGCTCTGTCCCTCTCTATTTGATTTGAAGTTCTAGCTAGAAGAATAAGACAACTAATAAAGATAAAGGGGATACAAATTGGAACAGATGAAGTAGGAGGTATTGCTATTTGTAGATGATGTAATAGTATACATAAGTGACCCCCAAAGATTCTACCAAAGAACTCCTACTGTGGATAAACACCTTTAGAAAAGTGGCTGGATACAAAATTGACCCAGAAAAAAAAATCAGTAGTCCTCCTTTAGACAAATGATAACTGTCTTAGAAAGAAATTAGGGAAAGAACACACATTACAATATCCACAAATAATATAAAATATCTTTGTGTAAATCTAATCAAGCGAGAAAAAGAGTATAACAAGAACTTCAAGCCCTCAAAGAAATTGAAGAAGATATCAAAAGATGGAAAGATACTCCATGCTCATAAATAGGCAAGATTGACATAGTGAAAATGGAAAAGTACTAAAGCAGTCTACAGATTCAATGCAATCCCCATCAAAATTCCAAAATTATAGTTTATAGACTTTAAGGGTATTTCTCACTTTCTTCTTTATGAGATTTAGTGTGTCAGGTTTTATGTTGAAGATTTTTATCCACTGGACTTGAGTTTCAGGCAGGGTGATGAATATGGGTGTGCATTCATTCTTCTACATGTAGACATCCAGTTAGATGAGCACAAAAATATCCAATCAAAAAAATACCAAATGGTCAGCACTAAAAATATACAAGTAATATTATATTGACTGAGTGCATTTTATCTATATATGTAGGAGTATACAATTATGAAAGAAATAAATGAAAAAAAGACCAAGAATTTGAGTGGGACAGATCCCTCCACGTGTCTGCCTGTACCCAAAGCTGATGCTGAGACACAACTATCTGTACGCAGATCCCGCTGAGAGAAAGCTGGTCTCTAGGAATACTGAAATGCAGGTTTACAGGAGGGTCAAGTCACTGTCAGAGAGAGCAAAATAAGCTAACACCAAAGATAAACAGATGGCCAAAGGCAAGGGAAAGTACCTAAGCAAGAGAAACCAAAGCCACTTGGCATCATTAGAACCCAATTCCCCTAGAAGAACAACCTCTGGATACCCCCAACATATTGGAAAAGCAAAATTTTGATTTAAAATCACAACTCATGATGTTGATAGAGGACTTTAAGTAGAATATAACTAACTCCCTTCCCTTAAAGAAATACAGGACAACACAGGTAAACAGGTAAAAGCCCTTAAACAGGAAACACAAAAACCCATTGAAGAAATACAGGAAAACACAACCAAACAGTTGGAGGAATTAAACAAAACATTCTAAAAACAGAAGTAGCAATAATAAGGAAATCACAAAGGGAGACAACCTTGGAAATAGAAAACCTAGGAAAGAGATCAGGAGTCATAGACACAAGCATTACCAACATAATAAAAGAGATAAAAGAGAGAAGCTTAGGGGCAGAAGATACCATAGAAAACATTGACATAAACATCAAAGAAAATGCAAAATGCAAAAATCTCATAACCCAAACCATCCAGGAAATCCAAGACATAATGCGAAGATCAAAAGTAAGTGTAATAGGTGTAGAAGAAAAGGATAATTCCTAACTTCAAGGGCCAGTAAATACCTTCATCAAAATTATAGAAGAAAACTTCCTTAACCTAAAAAAAGAGATGTCCATAAACATACAAGAAGCATATAGAACTCCAAATAGATTGGACCAGAAAAGAAATTCCTCCTGCCACATAATAGTCAAAACACCAAATGCACACACAAAAAAAGAAAGAATATTAAAAACAGGGAAAAAGGTCAAGTAACATATAAAGGCAGATCTAAAGAATTACATCAGACTTCTCACCAGAGACTATGAAAGTCAGAAGACCCTGGGCAGATGTATACAGACCTTAAGAGAATAAAATGCCAGCCCAGGTTACTAAATCCAGCAAAACTTTGAATGTTAATTGAGATGGAGAAACTAAGATATTCCATGACAAAACCAAATTTACACAATATTTGTCCACAAGTTCAGCCCTACAAAGAAAACTCCAACACAAGGAGGGAAACTACACCCTAGAAAAAACCAGGAAAGTAATCTAATTTGAAATAACCCAAAATAAGATACCCAAATAAACACAATTCCACCTCTTACAACAAAAATAACTGGAAACAATAATCATTGGTCCCTAATATTTCTCAACATCAGTGGCCTCAATTACCCCCCAAAAAAGACATAGACTAAACGGATTGGATATGTAAAGAAGACTCAGCATTTTGATGCATACAGGAAACACACTTCAGTGACAAAGACAGACTCTAATTCAGAGGAAAAGGCGGGAAAGCAATTTTCCAAGCAAATGGTCCAAAGAAACAAGCCACAATAGCCATTCTAATATTGAATAAATTCGAATTGCAACCAAAAACTATCAAAAAAGGTAAGGAAGGACACTTCATATTCTTCAAAGGAAAAGTCCACCAAGATGAACTCTCAATCATGAATATCTATGCTCCAAATGCAAGGGCACCTGCATTCAAAAAGGAAACCTAACTAAATCTCAAAGCACACATTGAAAATCACAAAATGATAGTGGGAGACTTCAAAATCCTACTCTCATTATCGGACAGATCATGGAAAGAGAAACTCAACAGAGACACAGAGCAAATAACAGAAGTTAGGAAACAAATGAATTTAACAGTTATCTATAGAACATTTCATCCTAAAACAAAAGCAATCTACAGACTCAATGAAATCCCCATAAAAATTCCACCTCAATTCTTCATAGAGTTAGAAAGAGCAATTGGCTAATTCATTTGAAATAAAAAAAATCCTCAGGATAGTGAAAACTATCCTCAACAATAAAAGAACTTCTGGAGGAATCACCATCCCCGACCTCAAGCTGTATTTAAGAGCAATAATGATAAAAATTGTATTTTATTGGTGCAGAGACAGATGGATAGATCAGTGGAATAGAACTGGAGACCCAGAAATGAACCCAACTACCTATGATCACGTAATCTTGGAGACAGGAGCTAAAATAATCTAATGGAAAAAAGATAACATTTTCAACCAGTGGTGCTGGTTCAACTGGAGGTCAGCATGTAGAAGAATGCAAATCGATCCATTCTTATTGCCCTGTACAAAGTTCAAGTCCAAGTGGATCAAGGACCTCCCCTGCACACCAGATATACTCAAACTAAAAAGAGGGGAAGATCTTCAAACACATAGGCAATGGGGAAAATTTCCTGAACAGAACACCAATGACTTATGCTCTGAGATCAAGAATCGCAAATGGGACCTCATAAACTGCAAATTTCTTTAAACCAAAGAACACTGTCATTAGGACAAAACGGAAACCAATAGCTTAGGAAAAGTTCTTTAACAATACTACATCTGATAGAGGGCTAATATCCAAAATATATAAAGAATTCAGGAAGTTAGACTCCAGAGAGACAAATAACCCTACTAAAAATGGGGTACAGAGCTAAACAAAGAATTCTCAACTGAGGAATATCACCTGGCTGTTTGACATCCTTAGTCATCAGGGAAGTGCAAATCAAAACAACCCTGAGCGTCTATGTCACACGAGTCAGAATGGCTAAAATAAAAAACTCAGGTGACAACAGATGCTGGTAAGGATGTGGAGAAAGAGGAACATTCCTCCATTGTTGGTGCGATTGCAGACTGGTACAACCATTCTGGAAATCAGTCTGGAGGTTCCTCAGAAAATTGAACATAGTACGACCTGAAGACCCAGCTATACCAGTCCTGGGCATATACCCTAAAGATGCTCCAACATTTAACAAGGACACATGCTCCACTATGTTCATAGCAACCTTATTTATAATAACCAGAAGCTGCAAAGAGCCCAGATGTCCTTCAACAGAGGAGTAGATACAGAAAACATGGTACACAATGGAGTACTACTCAGTTATTAAAAGCAATGACTTTCTGAAATTCATAGGCAAATGGAAGGAACTAGAAAATATCCTGAGTAAGGTAACCCATTCCCTCCCCACAAAAAACCCCACATGGTATGTACTCAGTGATAAGCGGATATTAGCCAAAAAGCTCTGATTATCCAAGATACAATCCACAGACCACATGAAGATCAAGAAGAAGGTAGACCAAAGTGTGCATGCATCAGTCCTTCTTAGAAGGTGGAACAAAAATATTCATAGGAGGAAATACGGAGACAAAGATTGGAGCAGAAACTGAAGGAAAGGCCCTCTAGAGACTGTCCCACCTGCAGAACCAGCCCATATACATACAGCCACCAAACGCAGACAATATTGCTAATGCCAAGAAGTGCATGCTGACAAAAGCCTGATATAGCTGTTTCCTGAAAGGCTCTGTCAGAGCACATGACATCCAACCATTGAACTGAGTATGGGTTTCCCAATCGAGGAATAAAGGAAGGATTGAAGGAGTTTAAGCAGTTTTCAACCCAATAAGAACAATACCAACCAACCAGAACTCCAAGGGACTAAACCACCATCAAAAGAGTACACATGGACAGACCCATGACTCCATCTGCTATATATAGCAGAGAATGGCCTGGTTAGGCACCAATTGGAGTAGAAGCCCTTAATTCTGCCAAGGCTCAAATCCCCAGCGAATGTCAGTATGGGGAGGCAGGAAGGGGTGGGTGGATGGGTGTGGGAACTTCCTCAGAGAAAAATGGGGAAGTGGGATAGGATAGGGTGTTTATGGATGGGAAACCTGGAAAGGGGATAACATTGGAAATGTAAATTAAAAAATATCCAATAAAAAAAGCAAAGATAATCTAAATTCCATCGTATCAAGTTAGCAGTGAATGTTCCCCAATGTTTACTTACCCCTTTATGCTTCAAATAGCCTTCTGGGAAGTGGATAATACTGTTACAACCATTTGTTCTACTTGCATCAAGATGTTTAAGATAAATAAATGGAGATATCAGATGTGAATGTGTTTTATAAATTTTGAAGTGCATTACTAATAGCATAATGATAACTAAACTTTCAATATATTCTTTTAAATAAACTCCTGAGACAAAATGGCCGATGAATAAAGAATTTGAATGAAAGCAAGAAACAGGGTATAGTGAGGGTAAATGGATAGTATTAATGACATAGTTATATTATAATCTCAAAAAATAAAAAACAATAACTTACAAATATTTTCAGCACCCAAAAATAAAAATATTATATTTGTTCTAATTTTACATGAAAATGACAAATTTGTTACCATTTCCTATGACTAATATTTTAAGTCAAGTGGCCTTCTTTCATTGTACTTTATAATTAGCATTGTTAGTATAAATATAACAGATTTCATTATGATATTTGCATACAATTATATCGTACATGGATTCTGTTTATCCCTCTTACTTCCCTCCCTTTGCCCCTTACCAGTTTCCTCAAATATATTCCCATTTTCTGTTTCCATGTTGCATGTATATACACACCCACACACACACACGCATACACACAGGTGTAGACACATTCGTAGGCACAGAGAGAAGGGGAGAGAGAGGGAGAAGGAGAGGGAAAGAGAAAAGAGAGAGGATTAAATCTAGATTCTACACATGATAGAAAACATATAGTATTTTATTGCCCATTTTCTATGTTCTCTCTCCTTCTGGATTTCCTCCTCCCTTTCATCAACTTCCTTTTACTTTCATGTGATTATATGTGTGTGTGTGTGTGTGTGTGTGTGTGTGTGTGTGTATGAAAGAGGAACACACACACACCACACATATATGCATAATGATAACTGAACTTTCAATATTTTTTAAATAAACTCCTGAGAAAAATGGCAGATAAAAAAAGAATTTGAATGAAAGCAAGAAGCACAGTATAGTGAGGATAAATGGATAGGATTAATGATGTAATTATATTATAATCTCAAAAATTAATATATATGTATATATGTGTATACACATAGATTCTACATATGAGAAAATCTATCTTGTCTTCCTGAGTCTGCTAATTTCCCTTAACATGATAACCTCCAATCCTCCCACGTTTCTGAAAACGACCTTATTTTATTCTTCTTTATGGATGAATAAAATTTCCCATATTCTTTTCCTCTTTATCATGTGAGCATTTAAACTACTCTCATAGTTTAGGGCCTGTAAATAGGGCAGTGTTAAACATGAATGTGCTTGAATGCCACCTGTGTGACCAGTGCACTTTCTGTTTTTAAAGTAAGTACTTTACTATAAAGATAATGTCTTGCATTTATTTGTATAGTCAAACATAAATCAAAATCCGGGGCACCTTTCATAATTCTTTGTCAAGAATTTTAAAACTTATTCTTAGAGCAACACTTTCTGTTCATTAGAGATTTAGTTCTCATTTTATTCCACCAAACAAGAGAATGTATTCTCTCCTAAATAAGTAAATAGATATAAAGCACATAAATATAAAAATGGATGTAAACAGTTTACATACATTTGAAATCATACTCAGCATAATTATGACAAAAGCATATCACTAGATTTGACATTCTATATCTTGACTATTAGTATAGAAAGAATTTTTGTGCCATGTCTCTTTTGAAAAAAATGCAGATGCAGAGTGTCTGGGCTAACACATCTAGTAGAACATTCTTTTTCTAGGAAGAAATTTTGTACCAGGGAAACAAAACAACGTACTACAAAACTTCTTAGGGTATAAAATTCACTAGGAGGTAGAATGCTGCTGATGAGGCTTGGAGAGGTCTTTTAGTAGGGCTAATCTTAAAACTTGTCTAGTGCTTCTGTGCAATATTTTAAACCCATAATGTTTGAAGTGTATCTGTTTGAAGAGCCAAATGTTCACATTCAGATTTCATCATAAAATGAACAGTACCAAATCTCATGAACATATCATCTTCAGGTATCTGGATTATCTCTATTTCATAGTTAAATTTGAGCCAACAGAAATATGATTTCTATCCTTACCCCACTTTCAGGGCATCTTCTGTCCTTCTTACTTTCTTTTTTTTTATTGGATTTTTTTATTTACATTCCAAATGTTATTCCCTTTCCCGGGTCCCAGGACATATTCCCCCCTATTACACTCCCCTCTCCTTCTTCTATAAGGGTGTTCCTCTTTCCATCCACCTCTCCTTCCTGTGCCCCTCCGACATTCCCCTACACTGGGGGTCCAACCTTGGCAGGACCAAGAGCTTCTCCTTCCATTGATGCCCAACAAGGCCTTCCTCTGCTACATATGCAGTTGAAGCCATGGGTCAGTCTCTGTATAGTCTTTGAGTATTGGTTTAGTCCCTGGGAGCTCTGGTTTGTTGGCATTGTTCTTATGGGGTTGCAAGTCCCTACAACTCTTTCAATCCTTTCTCTAATTACTCCAATGGGGATCCCGTTCTCAGTTCAGTGGTTTGCTGCTAGAATTCACCTCTGTATTTGACATGCTCTGCCTGTGTCTCTCAGGAGACATCTATATCCGGTTCCTGTCAGCATGAACTTACCTTCAACAATCTTATCTAGTCTTGGCGGATATATGGGGCAGGCTCTGAAAGGCCATTCCTTTTATTTATTTATTTTTTTATAATCTAGTCGTTATTGCCCTCAGTCATCTGCCTTCTAAATAGTTTCTTGTCCTATTCCTCCTCTTTGCTGTCTCTAAGAGGATGTCCCCACCCCATTCCAACCCATACCAGGCCTCCCCAGTCCCTGGGGCATCAAGTCTCTCAATAGGTAGGCACATCTTTCACTGATGCTAGACCAGGGGCCTTGGACCAGCTAGTATATGCTACCTGGTTGGTGGCTTAGTGTCTGAGAGATCTCAGGGGTCCAGTTCAGTTGAGACTGCTGGTCTTCCTATGGGGTCACCGTCCTTCTCAGCTTCCTTCAGTCTTTCTGTAATTCAACCACAGGGATCCCCAGCTTCTATCCATTGGATGGCTTTATGAATCTGTTTCTGTCTCAGTCAGCTGCTTGTTGGGCCCCTGTGAGAGCAGCCATGCTAGGCTCCTGTCTGTAAGCAGTACAACATAATATCAGTAATAGTCTCCCCTTGAGATGGGTCCTGATTTGGGCTGGTCACTGGACCTCCTTTCCCTCAGTTTCTTCCTAATTTTTGTCTCTGCAGTTCTTTTAGACAGGGACAATACTGAGTCAGAGTTTTTGACTGTGGGATAGCACCCTGTCTTTGTACTGGAGGTAGATTCTACAAGTTCCCTCTCCCCACTGTTGGGCATTTGATCTAAGGTCCTTCCCTTTGATTCTTGAGATTCTCTCACATCCCGGGTCTCTAGTATATTTTAGAGGGCCCTTACCTCCCACCCCACCCACAGATGTTGCATATTTCCTTCATTCTGCTAGCCCTCAGAGCTTCTACCCTTCCTGTCCAATACCTGATCATGTTCCCCTTTTCCTTTCCCCTCTCCCACCCAAGTCTCTCCCTGCCTTTGCCCTCCCTCTCCTGATTGCTTTCTTCTCTCTCTCAAGTGGGATTGAAGTGTCCTCACTTGGGCCCTTCGACTTGTTAAACTTGAGTTCTGTGGATTGCTTTGGAAGAAACATGACACTGTGAATCTTAGGGCTATATATGATTTAGCCTGTCTCTCAGAAAACACATAAAGGCTAGACACTGCCCTAGAGTACTCCTTTTTGTGAAGTGGCTAGGGATTGGGTCAAAGTATGGCTTTTCTGTGCATTGCTGGTTGTCTTAAAACTTGCTGTGTAGACCAGGCTGCCTCCAAACTCAAGAAATTTCCTCCTTCATCTCAAGAGTGCAGGATGTGGGGATGAAAGACTTTAGACTAGTCTTAATCTATATTTGACAAGTTACTTCTTTTAAATATCAGTCAATATTGGCAAGAACACAAAAGAGACCAATTCCAAATCACCCAAATCAAAAGGAATGAAAAAAAAGTTTAGAAAAAATTTTCATTGGCTTATGGCTAAATAGTTAACCTTGAATTCAAAGTTTGTGTGCTGTCCATGTCTCAGCATCTTCCTTTGTATAATGGCAGGGTTTCACAGGGAAGTTCTGGTCCCCTTTGTGTTCTGAATGTCTATAAACTACAGGGTGTCCTTGCATTGTGGATGATATCAATACTTATTCTAATTTTCACTTTGGCATTGCCTCCTGAAAAGTTGTACCACTTAGGAACCAACTGTTATAAGGTAAAATAAAATGATTTGGGGAATGTTGTATCTAGGTATCCATGAATATATTGATAAATAGTAACAAGGATTGTTCAATTTGGTAGCATCATTTTTTGATTAGCCTCTCCACAGCACACTTATCAAACATCTGAAAAATATAACATACTTAAACTTGGCAAATGGAATGATTCCAAAGCCTTTTCAGAAGATCTAATGCCAAGAATCATAGTTTTTTTTCCTATACAAAAATGATATGATGCATAAATGTACTCTAATCCTGCAATTGGTCATTGAAAGAACCGTGGTTTTACCCCATCCTGTTTTTATTTTCAGTTTTGTTTTAATTTATTGAAGTTCCTTTATATCTAGCAAATGTCTTTATGTTAGAAAGAAGAGGGGAGAGGATGAAATGGGAAGAAGGAAATAAACTTGGTACTAAAGGAGGAAGGTTGGGATGAGTTCCAGAAATACTTTCCATGCAAGTTTCCATAGTAAGGTGATGGTAATGAGGACTCACTAACACACTAAATACTGGGTGGGCATACAAGGCACCATGCTAGCTGGACATCAAAGGGAGAGCCATGAAACACAACAGCTTGGCAGATGCTCCTCACTGAAAACTCGATTTACACCAGCTTGCAAGAGCCTGTTTTCCCCTGGGGAGGCTTTGGCATGGCTAGAAGAAAACATCAAAGATGTTTCAGACTTCAAATCTCCTCCAAGGATGCAGTCAGCAGGAGAGGAAATGGGAAAATCACCCTAGGAAGGCTTTGGAAGGGAGGGAGTTGATCCAAGGATGCTCAAAACCCTGTGCATGAACTCTTATGGTGTAGGTATTCAATAGATATGAGATGGTGGACAGCTTGGCACACAGTCAGTAGCAAAACTTGCCTTGCCCTCATGCTGGGAAACTGCATAATGAAGACTGCACAAGAAAAGATAATTCAATAAAGATGTTTTATCTTTTTCACGGGTGACTTAATATTTTGAAAGGATAAGCTAAAAATGGAAGCCTATAGTCTAAAACAGAAGCATAAATACATTTCCAAATATAAAAGTACAAAGACCTAGAGGATGCAACTAGAATTTGCCTAAAATGATATCTGACCTGCTAGACAAGAACTCCTGGTAACCCAGCAGGGTCTCCTCAGACTGATAATACCTCAGTGTGACCAGGGGAACAAGAGTTGCCAACAAACACAAGAAAAGACCTTATTCTGTGTCATTGGCAACTAATGACAGATTATGAAATCCATACATGTATAGAACCCAAATATTGTGAAACTAAAATTTCGCAAGTGGTCTGCCACTGAAGTTAGACAGCAAAAATGAATACAAATTTTGCTAAAGCGTCAAGGAATTGTTACAGAAACAAGGCAGCAGCTTCTATGAAGGAGTAGGAATGGAAAAAAAAAACAAATGTATGAGATACAGTAGCAAAGTACTGATTTTGTATATATTGTACTTGTGTTGGTTGAAATAATATACTACATCCACATGTATGCATATGTACATAGACATTTAATATTTAGCAAAGCTGGGAAATTTTGTAATGAATCAGAGGCATAGATGCCTGTTATGTTACTAAGTTTTGTGACTAAGAAGATTTCTTAGTCCAGACTCACAGCACATGGCACTTACCTTATATGAACACTGTACAACATGAGAGGAGAGATACAAAGCATGCACTAGAAGTTCAGTAACTATTCAATATTAATATAAAATTCTATGATAGCATTTTTGTCTGTATATTTAATAACTCTCCATTGTGGTATTTAGAAATTAGCGCTGCATATTTCATTGTACTTCATAAATTCTACACAACAACTTGGGCCATATAAAATGAGAAATTTCTTTCTTTTTTCTTACATAGATATTTCTACCAGGTATTAAGAACATTTTGAAATTCCATCTAATTTTCCAAATTGAATTTTAACTTCATACAACAGAGTAAATATTTGTTTCTTGTTATCAGTCTATAATTTCCCAAGTGTGCATTCCAAAAGCAGAAAAATAATAACATTAAAATAATCTTCCTTAAGATTTCTCTAAGGATCAGACCCTCCAGATGAATAGGTATCTCTGTTTTTTTTTTAAAATTCTGAGTTATTTTGGAAACTCTGGTTAAACAATGTTAAGCAGACATTGGTTTACCAAAAGTTTTTACCAAAATCAAAATACTTTGGTGTTACTTACTTATCTGTAAGTGGTTTATATAAAATGCTGTCCCCACAATTGCTTTCACATACAACGATCACTTCGCAAACTTGCAAACTTCTGATCTTCAAATAAAACAAATACTCCCTGGTAAGCATTTCGGCAATCATATTATAGGGGTCACATGAGACCTATTTATTTTACACTACAAGTGGATTCACCATCTTAAGAAAACACAATCGCTTTCCTATTCCTATGGATTGTATAGAATGATTGGTAGAAAATATCAATAACCAAATCTCGAATCTTGTTCCAGATGCTTTGGCTGATTGGGTCAGTGTTCTTAACCACTTGCATTACTCCATGTGGAAGTCTCTCCTGCATCTACAAGCTCAGAAAGGTCACATTTTTCAGAAAATGAAGTTGATATTGTTCAATCAAATTTATTTGCTCTACAAGCATGTTATATCAAATATGACATCAGTGCACACAATGGGTAATAAGAAAATATGCAATCACATTATGCTTTCTATAGTCTTTTGTTTGTTCAATGATCCCATCCAGAACTATATTTTTTATTAACTTAACATACCACTTTAGACTCCTCTGATTTCCGTGGGTTTGACCTTTTTTTCCTATGTCTTTCAGCATCTTGATAGTTTTGACATGTACCAGCTACTTCTTTGGAGAATGACCTTCAATTTAGGTTGGTTAGATACTCTGCCATGTTCATTTTGGGTATCCATTTGGCATAAGAAAACTACAGAAGAAAATGCTTTGTAGTATATCATATCTGAGGTACATGGTGTACATAGCCACACTAGTAAAACCAAGCTTGCCCACTTGGCTAACGTGATGTGTACTAGGAATTTTTTCAATATTGTGTTACCATCTTGAAATAAGTATATACATTGTCAGTGATACAATTTAAAAGATATTTTAATACCCACTGGTATTTCAAGATGAATTTATCCTTAGACAATTATAGTATTGACATTATAACTTTAATGGAAACTTCCTTTTCTATGCAGTTATTTCCATCCATTATCATGTTAGCTTCATTAATAACATTCTATCTCTAATTCAATGTTTGAACTATTCAATTTTGAGATCTTTACATTGTTTCTATTTCATCCATCGTAATCCATCATGGAAGAGGTTTTTGCCTCTTCCTCATCTTACAGAATACATTGAAACAATAGAAACATGCTACATTACTTGAAATGCATCAGTAGGACACCATATATCACTGATTGATCACTCAGAACATGGTGCTTTACCACTATTCCTGATGGTATTCTACTGTAAAAGAAAGTCAAAACGCATAAACATACATAGAGAGTAAGGGCAGGAATGGCAGGATGAAGCTAATAGATGAAGAGGTTGTTCCTCCTGCTGCTCATCTAAATAATGTGGAACTCTCAGCCAAGGACAAATAATTCCTGGACATCAGAGAGCATATGTGCAGAACAGGCTAAACAGAAATTGGAAATTAGGTACTTGATCAAAAAGAGTAACTGGCAAGAATATAGCTTAGTGAAAGTGTGCTGACCTAACATTCACAATGCCCTGGGTCCAGTCCCCATCACCTAGAAAATATCAAGCCACTCCCAAAAAGGTACAAAGAAAATCAAGCAGGGTTCATTAGAGCAGTCTTAGGAAGATCCTAGACAACAACCTCAAACAGATTAAAAGTGAATGCAGAGTCTGTGTGAAAGCAACATAAATTTGAAAGGTTACCAAAAAAGAAAAAAAATTGATTAATTTCCACAGAATTATTGTCTATGAAAAACTGAAGAATATGTAGTTCGATCTGTTTAGGCTTTAAGCTTTCTATTCACTAGAGCAAATCTGGAACAGTCTTCCTTTAGATACTACACAAAGGAATAAGCATGCTGAATCCATGGTATTGGGTCTTAGTCGGCCAAGTCTGAAGCAAAGTGCCTTGTTGCCCTCATGTCACTGTTATCTCCTGTCTTGTGTTATATGCCTATGGAGAAACTGAGAAAAACAGCAAAAACATTGAAACACATTGGAAAACATTACTAATTTTTTCTAGATAGGAAAGTAAGCACTAATTTGGAAGTTAACTAAGTAATTGTTTATAACTTATTTACCCAACTAACGTATATTATATATTTATTTGGCAATACTTTATATGAAGATTATTTGAAATGACTTGATCCAAACTGACAACAACCCACTGTTATTAAATGTCTTCTTAACTTGGAATTTTATGACATGGAGAATTTGAATGAAATTCTTGCTTTAAATTATTTTAGTAAGTTTGAGTAAAGGAAACACTAGCATTCTCTTCAACTTTTGATATATCTCTGGCCTGCCATTTTGTGTAATGTTCATACATTATTTCTTTGACATATAAGCTTTTAACATTGAGTGGTGGCTATTAGAAGAGAATCTACCAGGGGAGAACTTCAAGTAATTTGATTTTAGGAGTGTGTGTATATACGTGTGTGTGTGTGTGTGTGTGTGTGTGTGTGTGTGTGTGTGTGTGTCTTTTTGAGAGTGGGGTATCAATTTTATTTTTCTTTTACCCTCTACCCTCTGGGCTTTTCTTGAAGCTTTGAAATCTTTTCGCTAGAATTTCTGTGGATTTATTCTCAAGTAGCATTAAAAACACTTTAGAAGTCTTTGTTAACTTGATATGATATTTTACAGTTTTAACAAACTTGGAAGTTATAGAGTTGTAAGCAAACTGCAAGATCGGCAAAAATCTGTGGTTATTGACTACAGAATGAATGAAAAGAGAAAAATAATTGAATATTTTCAGTGCCCAGAATGTCCTATCGGGTGTCTGGAAATTCATTTTTGACCCATGCCACATTTTATTTAAATTTGATTTGAAGTAAAAGAATCAGTTTCAAAAATATCAAATAGCTGCTTTTATTCCTTCTATTTTATTATAGTACATATTGGTGTAAGATATACAAGATCCATGTCTTAATGTACTCTTTTGCGATATTGGAATTCATTTTCTTCTGAGAATTTTGTCAGTAATTTGCTTTTACATTGTGAAAAATAAAAGACTTTTACCATCAAACAGGAAACAGACTAGAGACTCATTCTGATGATGATATTCATGCATTCCTTTGGGCAGAAATTAAGTAAACCACAGGCCAGATTTGAAGAGTGACCACAGCAAACCTTATGGTTCAGCAAATGTGGTTGTAAGATGTGGCTTTACTGAAAAATATTCACCACTAAGCAATTTGAGGACTCTAAAGATTTGACTTAAAAACTTGGATTTTTAAATAAAGAAGTAGTGGGGGTTCCCGTCATACTGGTTTGTGGATACAGAGATATTCAGTTGTCTCAAATAAGCCATTACGTGAATCAAGACTTTTCGAAATTATAAGATTTTTACTAATCTGAACTTCATAGACTGAGAAAAGTTTTAGCACATGCAATGAGTGTGTTTCCATTTTGTTTTGCTGGTTTTTTCTAAGGTGGTATTTGGAGTAAAATCCAGAGCCATTTGCCTACTAGGGAAGTACTGTATGACCGTACTATGATCTCAGTTAAACATATAAAATCTGTTAGCTTGTCACATTACAATCTAACATTTCCATCAAGTGGAGGTACATTGCTGACAAAGTAACAAGATTAAAAACTGCAAAGAAAACACCAGAAGCTGGATGGAAGAACTGTGTCATCAGGGTGAGCTGCTTCCTGAAGTTGGGGCTAACACTAGCTGGGTGAAACAACCCAGTCTCCTGAGTGGTGTCACTTTCATAATTATAGTCTTATGGAACAATTTCAATATTGATCACTGATTCTTTCCACTAGGATATTTTGGATGCCTGCTCACAGTATTAATTTTTAAATGTTTCTATTTACATTTAGTGTCATTAAAAATTAAAACATGAAACCCACTTTACTTACTCACATAGACAATGAATGAAGAGCAGGAAGAATGGAAGTCTCGTTTCCATTGTCTGTTATCTCTGTTCCTTCATTAAATGCTAAGCTCCAAAATGGCCATTATCATCAGCATTGATAAAGTTGTTTGTACATAATATATGAAATCAATAAGTATTTTAGTTTGATATATTTTATCTAGGTCTATCAGTTCCTATTCATGGTGTTCCTTCTGTTATTGGTTGCCACTTACAATGGTTTTTCAATTAGGCAGGATTAGTGTCATTTTACAAAGTCCTAAGGTCACATACCAGGAGAACAAAAGAATTGAGAGTAGAATCCATGCCTTTTTGTTACAAATTTATACTCCTATTTTTAATCAGTTGATTGAAGCAATATCCACACAAGATGAATAGCCTAAAAACCTTTTCTTATTTCAGAAAATATAAGTTTCTGGTTCTCTCTCTCTATTTCTCTCCGTATCCTTGTTTTTCTCCTAGATATTTAACACAGGAAATCCTTCCCTCCATCACAGAAAGCCAAGAATTTTGAGATTCACTCTTTGTGTGTGTGTGTGTGTGTGTGTGTGTGTGTGTGTGTGTGTATTTCAATTGTGAAGGAACAGAAAGGGCCTCTCAATCCCCATTCACTGTTTTCCCAATCATGTTCGTGGTTGAAACATAGACACTGAATTTGGAACCTGGAGCCCATTTCCTGTCTAAAATGGGCTTCATTCCTTCAATACAAACACTTGTTTTTTATTGAAAAGTTGTTTATAAAGCTGAACTGCTGGAATAGATTTCTTTTAATGAACAAAAGAGTGATGGAATATTTAGCTGGAAGGAATTCACAGGGAGTCGCATGCAACTAACAAAGAGTTTTAAGATGAAAAAAAAAATCAGTTTGAATGCAGGCTCTGATTCCAAGCTGAAAGAACACACAGGTAAAATCTTTGAATGAAATAATTGAAAAACTTGAACAACAGTTTAACAATCTCTTCCAACTACATTGCTTGCTCTCATCCCCAAGAATTATTCAGTATTAGTTAATATCACCAGTGTGTCACAAGTGTTCAAGATTCTATGTTGACTACATCCCTCACTTAAAAGATAATTTTGGGGGGCTGGAGAGATGGCTCGGGGGGTAAGAGCACGAGTGAGTGTTCTTCCAGAGGTCCTGAGTTCAATTCCCAGCAAACACATGGTGGCTCACAACCATCTGTAAAGGGCTCCTGTATTTATATAAATAAAATTTAAAAAAAGATAATTTTTGTATTTTCATAAAGTGCCAAATAATTATTATTCATCTTATTTGATTGTATTCAAATTTATTAATTATGCCAATTAATGAAAGTTACTCTGACATTTCTATACCTGCATAGACAGACTGTGTTAATCTCACCTTCTTACCTATAAGGACTTTTCTCCCAACAGCCTCCCCAGTACCTAAGAGTTCCTCTTAATATTTTTCTGTATTCTTGCCATTCAGTCTCAAATGTTCACTGCTCCATTTTTTTTCTTTTTTTCTTTTATTGGATATTTTTTATTTACATTTCAAATGTCATCCCCTTTCCTTGTTTCCCCTCCAGAAACCCACTATTTCATCCCCCTGCCCCTGCTTCTATGAGGGTTCTCCCTCACACACCCACCCACACACTCTTTCTCCTGTCTCCACTCCCTGACATTCCCCTATACTGAGGCATCAAGCCCTGACAGGACCAAAAGCTTCTCCTCCCATTGATACCTGACCAGGCCATCCTCTGCTACATGTGCACTTGAAGCCATAGGTTCATCCCTGTGTAAGCTTTGGATGGTGGTTTAGTCCCTGGGCACTCTGGGATATCTGCTTGGTTGATATTGTTGAACTTCTTATGGGGTTGCAAACCCCTTCAGCTCCTTCAGTCCTTTCTCTAACTCCTCCATTGGGGACCCCATTCTTAGTTTAATGTTGGCTGTGAGCATCCACCTCTGTATTTGTCAGGCTTGGCAGTACTGCTCAGGAGCTATATCAGGATCCTGTCAGCATGCACTTATTGGCATCAGGAATAGTGTCTGGGTTTGGTGGCTGTATGTGGGATGGATCCCTAGGTGGGGCAGTCTCTGGATGGCCTTTCCTTCAGTCTCTGCTCCACACTACATATTTTCCTCTCATGAGTATTTTTGTTCCCCCTTCTGAGAAGGACTGTAGCATCCACACATTTGTCTTCCTTCTTCTTGAGCTTCTGAGAATTGTATCATTGTTATTCCGCCTTTTGGGCTAATATCCACTTATCAGTGAGTACATACCATGTGTGTTCTTTTGTGATTGGGTTACCTCACTCCAGATGATATTTTCCAGTTCCAACCATTTGCCTATGAATTTCATAAAGTCATTGTTTTTGATAACTGAGTAATATTCCATTGTGTAGATGTACCACATTTTCTGTATCCATTCCTCTGTTGAAGGGCATCTGGGTTCTTTCCAGCTTCTGGCTGTTATAAATAAGGCTGCTGTGAATATAGTGGAGCATGAATCCTTGTTATATATTGGAGCATCTTTTGGGTTTATGCCCAGGAAAGTTATAGTTCGGTCCTCAGGTAGTATATGTCCAATTTTCTGAGAAACTGACAGATTGATTTCCAGGGTGGTTGTAATATTAAATATATAGAAACAACCCAAGAAGATTGACTCCAGAAAATCAAATAACCCAATTGAAAATGGTGTACAGAGGAGCTAACCAAAGAATTCTCAACCGAAGAATATCGAATGGCAGCGAAGCACCTAAAGAAATGTTCAACATTCAACATGAGTTATTAGTTTTCCTATGCTTCATGTGTCTCATTCAATAGAATATTGTTATCCAGATCCATTCATGCTATTATAAATTATAAGACTTCCTTTAGCCCTAAGGCTTAGTAAAATCCCATTCCATTTGCATACCACATTTTATTTAATTTTATTGATATTTATTTATTTGATGTTGATACCTGAATGTATGTCTGTGCGCCATATTCTTGTATTATCTCAGCATATACAAAAATTCATTCTCATTCTTCTGCATGTCTCTATTTTTCCTTCACAACATGTTCTGGGAGCATTTATTAAAAAAAATCAGTTTGCTAGATATACATGAATTAATTTCCAAAGTCTCTGTTTTCTTCCATTTGTGTAGGTGTCTGTTGTCATATCCATAGCATACTGTTTCAGCAACTGTAGCTTTGCAGTTGGTTTTAAGAAAGTCATTGTAATTTTAGTGGAATAACATTGAATCTAAAGATTGTTTTGAGTACTGTAGTTATTTTAACAATATTGATACTTCGAATCCATGAACATTGACTGTATTGCTACATTTGTGTACCCTGTGACCTATTTCACCAGCATTCTGGCTTTTACTACAGAGGGCTAGTACTTTTTTTGGTAAATTTTTACTAAACATTTTAGATATTTAGAAACTGTGCATTGGATTGGTTTTATTTCTTTTCCAACAAATCCATTACATTTGTGTTAAAATGCCACTGTTTTTGTATGCTGATTTTCTACTCAGCTGTGTTTCTTAATTTGCTTATTAAGTTCTAAAAATTTAGAGATGGAATCCCTAAATTAGATAAATAAATTAAATATAAGACTTTTCTATATACAGAATTGCATCATCTGCAAACGTGGATTGTTTACTATCATCTGTTACTACTTCTTTATTTGCTGAGACTTGCAGTGCTATATTGAACAAGATTGGTGAAAATTAACAATTTTTTCTTATTTTCAAACTTAAAGGATGCACTTTCTGTTTTTTTCCCTTGCATCATGTTTTCTTTGTGGTTGTCAGCTATAACCTTAATTATTGTAAGGCATAATTTTTCTATACCTAATTCACTGAAAGGTTTTCATCAAAACATGATGTTGAGCCTTATCCAATGTCTTTCTACACTGATTTAAATGATCATTTTTGGTCCTTTATTCGGTTTATGTTGATAGCACATTAGTTGATTTACATATTGCAAACCATTCTTATAGCACTAAGATAAATCCTACCTGATCATGGTATATGATCCACTTGATATCATGTTAAATTCATTTGATAATATTTTGTTGAGAATATTTAGCTCTATTATTTTAGCTCCATGTGCTTTTATTCTCTTTTTATTTGTTTCTGTTTTATTGGATTTTGTTTTAGTTTTTGTCAGATTGTTTTGTTTTGTTTTGTTTTGTTTTGTTTTTTTTAGCTCTCCTGGAACTGAAGTCTTGGATAGTTATGAAGCATCAAATGGATGCTGGAAATCAAACCAAGGTCATCTGCTGGAGAAACAAGAGCTCTTAACTGCTGAGCCACCTCTCTGGGCTCTTGATTATTTTTATTTGTTTATGCTTTATTGAAAATATAGTCTTTTCTTATACATAAAATCTCAGTTAGAGTTTCCCCTCTATCTACTTCTACCATATTCTCTTGTCAGTCATGTGCAAGCATCAGTAAGGATTATGGCTCCCGATAATTGCGTTTATAAAACTATAGTAATGGGTCATCATACTCTCAGCTCCTGATACATGAACAATGATCTTACTGTAGTGACTGTTGTCTTGAAACTGGAGATAGAGTTATCTCTCTTAGAATGCACCAGTAAAGACTGGTACTGCCAAATCACTGGTTTTAAATAGAAATGTCTTCTTATTCCCTCAGAATCTCAGCCTGGGCTTTCTGCTCCTTTACCAAGGTCTCTTTTGGTCATCATAGTTGATTTTTGTGTGATCATAAAATTTAATTTTTTCTTGGGTAAGTACAAAAAAACAATACAGTTGTAGTGGATGACAATTTTATCAAAATTTATAAGGAACAGCTAAAATATTTTAAAGATGACCCACTATTTTACATTCTCAATAACAATATTTAAGATTTCCAGATGCTTTGCATTCTGTCCAACATGTAATATCAGGTTTTGTGACAGGTTCTATCTGGTTTTGTGGCAGGTCCTTTCTTTGGGATTTAGATAATTTGTTTAATAATATGGTATTTTTATTCCTTTAAGATAATTAAGTTGTATTTTAGCCTCTCTCTCTCTCTCTCTCTCTCTCTCTCTCTCTCTCTCTCTCTCTCTCTCTGCAAACAAGTGTACATACTTGCGTGCATCCATGGTGTAAGTGTAGAGGTTAAAGAAAAATTAAGGGAGTTGGCTCTTTCCTTCCAATGCCAGGGACTAAACTCAGATTGTCAGGTTCAGTGGCAAGTACCTTTACACACTCAACTACCCCAGTACTAATCATCCCTTCAAGTTTTAATTGCACATACTATTCTAGATTGATTTTAGCCCTACATTTTTTCTAGAAAATAATTTGACATTTTTATTTCAAAAACATGCAAAAATAGAAAAGGTATAATAAATCAGTGAGAAATAAACAGTTTAAATAATTATCCATGTTAATTTTTTTCATTGATCATCTCCATATGTTACTGTTTGTTTTTACTGTAATTCTTTAAAGCATTTCTTGATCTAAGAGTGTAGCTCAGTAGTAAAGCACTGGTCAAGTATGTGCCAGATCTTAGAGTCAACCCCTAGCACCACAACATATACATAAATATCCTACATTCTTTTAGTTTCACTAGTAAATATTTAAGTATGGATCTACCAAAGGGCTTTGAAGAAAATTTAATCCCATAAAGAACAACAACAGCAGTAATAATAATAATAATAATAACAATAATTTATCAGTGTCCTCTGATATTCTGTGATCCAATATCTTTAATTACAATGAAAGTATTTTTTAAAATATTGCTTTGTTTAAATTTAATTTGCTCATAACATGAAGTGGAAGCTAAAATTCCAAGGTTCTACTTTTCTCAAATGATTGTGGTTGCACTCAATTTTCAGAAATGGTTTGAAGTTAATTCAAATTTTATTCACGCTATAGTTTTTCTATCATGAATTATATTTTTATTACACAGCAGTATTTGAGGATTATAAGGCCAATATTAAGAAGACTGAGTTGGCATATCATTTAACCCACAAGTCAAAATATGTAAAAGATGTCTGTAATGATTGGGCAGTGTAGCCAATTGGTTCTGTTGGCAGAAAATGCATAGCTTGGCACTACCAGCCTACGGTAGCCCAGAAAGCACAAATTCAGAGGTGGGGGAACAGAGGAAGGAATTCTTTTTGGGTTACCAGAGAGATGGACTTGCTTCTTCTACTTGGCATTCTTCCTAACATATATCTTTTATAGTAGCTCCCTTATGTAACTATGAAATGTATAAAACATGTTATTGTATGTTGTGCTTGTCTCTCTGTGAATTGTTCTAGGGGCTCCAGCCAAATTAAATTTGAAGTTTATTTTACTTAGAGGATTTTTTTTCTCGCAACAGTTTTTTTTTTTTTTCATTTCACTGAGCTTTAGAGGAAGACAAGATTTCATTTTAATGAGACTCGCAACTCTATACATAGTTAAGACACATGGCATGATGAAATTAATTTTCAGGTTTGAAGATCAGCAGATGGGTGTTTTCTAATTTTCCAAATTGATGGTCCAGTTTGAATTTCTGCTTCAACAAGACTTTTCTTGAGTCTAAACCTTAGTCATGCGTTACATGGATGCCTCTAACTTCTGAGCCAATTTTCAACATTGGCACAAATGCATTTGCTTGCTCTATTACCACTGAGTGTAGATAACAAGGCTCAAGCAAATGTGGACTGCACAATAAGAATATAATCACCGATGAAAATCAACTTCAGAGCAGGTCAACATGGCATAATCTGCTGTCCAAATGATCTGTAATTTGCCTCTCCAGATAGTAATCTTAGCCCTGGCGTAGTTTAAAAGGTAGTAGCTGCCAAAAACTGTTAACCATTAAACAAAGATTTGCTTTTCTTTTATGTGGCAGGAACAAAGGTGCACTTCTGAGTCTAAAAAATACATTGCTTTTCAACTCAGTCCTCTTTACCAGCCTTGTTTTGGTTTCCAGGGAGATCTTTTTAAAAGTGTTTAGACAGGGAGTCTTTTGGAATATGCTGTTGTTGTTGCTTTGGTATTGTTTCTGCCTTCATTGGATGACTTGTGCCAAAGAATATCAGTTTCATTCCTAAAGGCAAAATTGATATAAAGAAAACTTAGAAAATCCACAGTCCTAAAAGGAAAATGCATTAAAATGGAATGTTGTTCATACACTGGCAGAGTGCTTATGAACAATGCATCTTCATGGAGAGTAGCCATCTTCTGAGGACACTGATAATGTTTTCATCCAAAAAATGCCAATCTCCTATTGAGCCATTGTGCCACTTAGCAACGTGCATATTTGCCTTTTAGAGTAACTAAAATGGATGGGATATTAGCATTTCTTGCTCCTTTTCAATTTTATATACATGTTTACTGCAGTTGCTTCAAGCTTCACCCGGTTCTGTACTTTTACTTATCAGGCAATTGCAGAAAGTGTAACATGTTAAGTACCATGGAACTCAAGATGCATATACAATCAGCATGTCACGGGTTCAATTAGGATTGGAAGGTTCAAGATTCTACTTAGATATTTGTTCTCAAGGCTGATTTCTCCCAAGGCAGTGGGTTTTTTCATAATTACATTTTGTCTTTGCCAAGTTCTCCTTTTAGGATTCAAAATGTCTAGTTCAACCTTCACTGGTGAAAGGACAATGCCAGGATTTTTATTAGAGTAATTCACCCATGTACCAAAGCCAATGAGATATCGTGTTACTTGTTAAATTCTTTGGAATAAACCATGTTTGTAAAAATACTGCTTTCTTCTAATTATTAGTACGTTTTCCTGACAGATGAAAGTGAAAATGATACTTAATAGTAACTCTTTCCTGTTTTTATTTTCCTTTCCTATCCTCCTTTGGAGTGATTATCCTTCTATTTATTTCATTTTACTTTTTAATTACTTTATTTATTCACTTTACACCCCAATATTAGCCTAGTTATGCTAGGCTACTGACTGCAAACATGCCAGAGAATCATTAATAGTGTCGGGGATTGGTTCTTGTCCATATGATGGATCTCAATTTGGTCCAGTGATTAGTTGGCCATTTCCTCTGTCTCTGCTCTCCCTTTGTTCCAGCATAACTTATTTGTAGGTAGGATACATTTTGGGTCAAAGGTTTTGTGGGTGGGTTACTTATTCCTCCATTTAACTTTTCCTGTTTGACTATAAGAAGTGACTACTTCAGAATCCATATCTCCTACTGTTAGGAGTCTCATCTAGAGTCACTCCCATAGATAACCTGGAGATTCCCCCTCCCCCCATCCCAGGCTTCTGGCTCATCCTAGAAGTGCCCCCCTCTCCAATTTCTCCTCTGCTATCTCTGTACCTAACCCTCCCCACCCAATGGACCTCCCCCTTCCCTCTCTAATCCTGTTCCTTCCCTCCCCCTACCTCCAATATCTATTTTATTCCCTGTTCTGAGTTAAATTAATCCATCCTATTGGACCTTCCTTGTCATTTGGCTTCTCTGGGTCTGTGAATTGTAGCTTGGCCATTCTGTACTTTATGGCTAATATTCACTTATAAGGGAGTACATACCATGGATGTCCTTTTGGGTCTGAGTTACCTCACTCAGGATGATATTTTCTAGTTCTATCCATTCACCTGCAAAATTCATGATGTTCTTTGTTTTTGCTACTGATGTTTTTGTTCTGTTGTTGTTGTTGTCTTGGTTTGGTTTTGTCTTTTTGGTTTTTGTTTGGTTGGGTTTTTTTCCCTAACCCCTTTGTTGATTTTTTTATTACTTTTATTTTTGTTTTTACAATCCAGTTGTTACCTGCTCCTGGTCTGCCCTCCCACAGTTCTACATTCCATTCCTCCTCCCCCTATCTCCAAGAGGATGTCCTCATCTTGCTTCACCCCCTTCCAAACCTTCCCACTCCCTGGGGCCTCAAGCTTCTCAAGGGTTAGGTGTATCTTCTCTCACTGAGGCCAGATCAGGCAGTACTCTTCTCTATATGTATCAGGGAGTGAGGGGCCTCAGACCAGCTAGTGTATGCTGCCTGGTTGGTAACTCATTGTCTGAGAGATCACAGGGGTTGGTGATAGGGCTGCTCTTCCTATGGGGTTGCCCTCCTCTTGAGCTTCTTCCAGCCTTTCCCTATTCCAACCATGGGGGTCTCTGACTTCAGTCCATTAGTTGGGTATAAGCATCTGTTTCTGTCTCAGTCAGATGTTTGTTGGGCTTCTTGGAAGACAGCCATGTTAGACTGCTCTCTGTAAGCACACCATAGTATCAGTAATAGTGTCAGGCCTTGGAGCCTGCCTTGAGATGGTCTGACTGAGTTTCCTAGGTGAGCCTGAAACTTGCTAAAGAGTATAGGATAATCTGAAATTTGTGGTTTTCCTTCCTCTGTCTCCTCAGTGCTGGCATTATAAGTGTGTAAAACCATGCCCATCTGTAATGATATTATATAGCTTGAGATTTTCATCAACCTCATTTGTCTGAACCTTTGGAGCTGAATAATTATTTGCTAAACATGAGGCATCTTGTTATGTGGTGTTTAATAGGATTTCTGACCTCTATTACCTGCATGCCATAGAGATCTCCAAGTCATAGCAACCACAAATATCTTTAGAGTTTGACAAGTATCCCTTGAGGATCATTATTTCCTACTTCTATAAAATATTTTATAAATAACAAGTCAGGTATTTATGTAAATATACTTATTAAAACATTATCCAGTATTGTGAAATAAGTAGTACTTGACATGTTAGATATGTTATTTGGGTTTAGCATGCATGCAGCTCTGAGGTTCCATCCCAAGCAATACACACACACACACACACACACACACACACACACACACACACACACACACACAGGCTCTCTTAGTACATATGTGCACTAGATAGGATCTAAATAGGATATAGATAGTATCCCTATACAATGGATGGACTCACAGAGCTTAACCTGAAAGTTAATAGACCAACCTCGTTTATTATGTTTCTAGCAAAAGTACTAAAGTGAATCAATATAGGTGAGGACACAGTCTATGAACTCCCATTAGTTTGGGCTCATGAAGTCCCTATTTATTTAAAGATGCAAACCAGAATGCCTATGTGGCTTCACTCAAAGCTTCTTGAGGGGTAATCCCACTCTTTTGAGCTCTTTAGGGGATTTGTGCTTTTGTCTATTTTCTAGATTATGGATACTATGCATAATTTATCATTTTCATCTTTCTAATAACCTTTTGAGAAAAGATGCTTGGATGGCTGCCCAGATGACTGATTGAGCTGATTATTGTGGAATAATTTGGCAACCACACTAAAAGTATTTGGAGAAATTTTGAAATATGAGAATAATACAATTGATTACTTAGTAATATTATCCGTGATTGTCCTGAAATGACTTGGATAATGGAAAGCCTGAAGCTAAAGAGGCAATAATGAAATTATTTTATACTCTTCCTAAGTATCAGTAAAACATAATACCACAACAGTAGCAATGTTGATGTGAAACAAAGGAATTAAAAAGAAGAATCATCTCATAGAAACAATAAGCTTTTGAAAAAGGAAAACAAACATTATAAAGTATTTTAAAGTTAAAGGGGCTCTTTAAGTTTAGAGTGCAAGGGTTAAGAAATGTGTTTTTGTCATCATATACAAATAGACATATTGACATGAGTGAAAAATATTCTGGTACACTGTAGTTATTATTCTTCAAGCACCGTTCTTTACTTGAAAATAATACTTATGATCTTTTTGTTCTAACATTGAGGTCAACATCCAAATGATGTATAATGAATTACTTTTGGATAAACTATATATAAAAAGAATGAATAAAGCAATAAAATATGAGTGAAAGAAACTGAGACTCACAGTTCATATAACTTGGATCCCAAAATGATCAGTGAGAAGCCTCACATGACATTATTCATCTCTCAACATTGAAAAATGAAATACTACAAGTGTCCCTTATGATGTAATAATTTTACAAAAGTCTATTATAATGTTGTATTGCTCATTAGCAATATTCAGGTAAAGATTTTCTATGCAGAATAATCAGTCAGTAACTTTACGTAAACACTTAATGAATGTAGACACACTTTTAGGCCCTAGGAATACAGTGGCTAATGAAAAAGCCCCCATTTCTATATCTGTGGAGTTTGCATTCTGGTAAGAGTGGTAACAAACAGATGATGGAGTGAAGTTGTGTTGTAGAGCTGTGAGAGCAGTGAAGAAAACTGAAACACTCTGAAAGGACTGGAGACAACTGAAGTGCTATTTTCAATCAAGTAAGTGATATGTGAGTAGAGACAAGAAAGAGGTTAGAAAGCCAATCAGACAAGTGACCTGGAGAAGATCATTCTGCACAAAACAATCCAAGCAGGTGCTAAGAACTGTTGGGCCCATTAGGAAAGTGTATGAGAGGACAGGTGGCTGCAGCAGCATGAGTTACAGGGGAAGAAGACATGAAATCCATTGAGGGTTTTATAAACCATGGAATAAACAAGTTTGTCTCCTAAATATGATAATAAAAAATTGAAGGATTTTGCACAGTTGAGTCAAGGAAATTCAGTCACTTGTCATTCCTCTAGTTCTATAAAAGCATACAAATTTAGCTTAACAGTCTCTGTAATTAGAACGCAAGCTAGAGTAGTCTGAAAGTAGTGTAAAATAAGTCAGCTTGCTGTGTTTGCCTCATCAAGGCATTATGGTAGAGTTGGCATTTGCATTTCTTTTAAGATAAAGCACCGAGGAGAGAAGGATAGATGTTGGGATAAGCCCAAGGCATCACAATATTTGGATGTCCAGTAAGGTGAGTAAATAAGAGCAAGTGGTAAAAGAGCAGGGGGACCAGGAAAGTGATGAGTCCTAGAAACTGAAACACAAACATGTTCCAGGGATTCATTTACCAATGTCATTGAATGGTGGTTTTAGATCATTTGAGGACAGAAAACTAACCACAGACTACTGAATCTGAAATATGGAAGTCATTTATCCTTATGAACAGAGAGGTTAATGAAATTACTAGAATGGATGCAGCATACTTTAGGAGAAGGTGAAATTGAGACCATAAATTTTTTTAAAAGGGTGAAAATATGGTCTGTAGAATGGGAAATGGAAATAAAGAAAACCCCTTTCAAATGTGAAATGATGGCCAGATTTCTGTCACTGTAACAAGGATGTCTAAAAAAAGGCAGCTAACTGGAGTAAAACTTTCCTTTGGTTTATGATTTCATTTTTACTCAGGGTTTCTTGTCCTCATTTTTTTCTGGGTGTGTGCTGACACATTGCATAGTGAAGAAGACATGGTACAAGAGACTCGAAGAGAAAAACAAAAGGACCAGGCTTCAAAAATTCTTGAAAGGCATAGCCCCTGTGACATACTTCCTCCAATTAGGCCCTACCTCCTAAATTTTTACCACCAATAAGCCATTAAACTTGAATATATGAATGGTTTAATTCAAAGAAGTCAAAGCCATCATGTTGCAATCATTTCCAAAAGTCTTATTCTGAACACTGCTGTTTTTAGATCTAACACACAGGAGGGAGAGATTTGAAAATTAATATATGAAATTTAGGCATTAAGAGAAGAGTATAACAAAACTACATTTTCAATCAATTTAATCAAGTTGTTTTTTAAAATTTCTTTCACAGGAGCTGGTTGATTTCTTGGTCTTTGCAAATACCATATTTTTACCATTGGCTCCAATCATTTGAAAGGTTCTCATGGGAGTGCCAAGGGATTTCTGGTTATCAGTTCATTGAATTCTAAATGACACGAAGATATCCATCCTTTTTGCAACTAAGATCTCTGATACTATTCAAAGTTCTCCTGAAATGGCCCCCATTTTAACTTTATCTACCTTTGATTTAAAAAAAAAGGCTCATCAGAAAGTACACTATTAGATAAGAGCTGACCAAAGAAAGTGTTAGAATATGAACTTGACTTAATAACATAGATTCCATCACCTGCTGAGACACAAATAAAATGAAAGCAGAATAATTATCCACTTCCATTCTCTCTCTCCCTAAAGATGTCACATTTGGAGTGTTAAGTGACTTCGTCCCATTTAATAGATTTTAAATTTTCATTATATTTGACAGTTCATGTACAACAAGTTCTTCTGTTTATTGTATAATAAGCTCTTCAAGTCTTCATTTAAAATCTCTTATCTTTTCAGGAAATATTTCTAGTTATATCATCTTGCCTATGGAGATTAAGTTATTGCTATGAAGCAGCAGAGAAAATTTTAAAACATGACAATAATTAAGCAATTTTCGGAGTATATAATTATTTGGGAGGTTAGAATCAATGAGATTTTCCTACATGTAAGTAATTTATCTATAAAGAGTCTAATTTTCTTTATAGTCTGAATATTTTTCTCTCTCTATTGTTCTGTCTAGAGTTTACAGTAATATGTAGAAGATATGGTGACAGTGGGCATGCTTGTTTTGTTTCTAGCCTCAAATGAAAAGCTTTCAGTTGCCCACCACTGTGTCTTTGGTGACTGGTGGGCTGGCTATATAGAATGTTTAATATTTTGATGTACGGTATTTCTGTACACAGTTTATTGAGTCTTATCATGAAAGAATAATCTATTTTAGTTCATTTTCTTCATATATTGAGATGGTTTATGCTTGTTATCATTTATTCTGTTAGTGTGGTACATTTCCTTAATTGATCTGAACATGTTGAAGCATCTTTGCATCCGTGAGACAAATTCCATTTACCTCATCGTAGTATGTGCTGTATATGATCATGTCCATATACTGTCAGATTTGTGTTACTAAACTTTTGTATATATTTTCTACTCCATTTTATTTGTGCAGGCCAATTTTTATGGCCCAGAATAAGATATATATGTATGCTCACCATACTTATTTACTGCATCATACACAGTAAAACATTCTGAAGGTCACAACAGTGAATTTTAAATACACATGATAACGTAGAGAAAAAGAGATGAAAGAATAGAGACCTTGATTCTCATCCTGTGATAAAAGTTAGAAGTGACCTGATTCTGTCCTAGTCAGTGGCCAAACGGAAATGCCAGATGTGTTTAGTAGTTCAAGTTACTGGTTTGATAGTACCCGTTGGTTTGATAGTGCCTACTATAACTTTTTTCTTTCTTTTTTCTTTGTTTCTTTCTTTTTTTCTTTCTTCCTTTTACATCCCAATATCAGTCTCTCCCTCTCCTCCTAGTCCCCCTCACACAGCTGCTCTCCCAAATCCTCTCCTACTCCTCTGAGAAGGTAAGGCACCATGGATATCACCCCATCCTGGCAATTCGAGTCACTTCAAGACCATACACGTACTCTCTCATTGAGGCCAAATAAGGCACCCCAGTTAGGGGAATGGGATCCAGCAACAGATTAAGGGACAGGTCTGTTCCAATTATTGGGGACCCACATGAATACCAAGCTATACATCTACTATATATGCAGGGGTCCTAGGTCCAGTCCATGCTCACTCTTTGTTTGGAGGTTAAGGGCCTCCAAGAGTCCAGATTACTTAACTCTGCTGGTCTTCCTGTGGAGTCCCTATCTTCTTTGGGTCCCTCAACTCTCCCACAATAGTCACTGAGCTCCATCTAAAGTCTGGCTGTGGTTCTTTGCATCTTTTTTTCCATAGCCTGCTGGGTAGAGCTTCTCAGAGGACAGTTATGAAAGATATAATAAATCTAATAGAACAGAGAGTGGGAATAGTCTTGAACACATTTGTACAGAAAACAACTTCCTGAACAGAACACCTATAGCTCAGGCACTAAGATCAACAATCAATAAATGGGACCTCATGAAACTAAGAAACTTCTTTAAGTCAAAGGAAACTATCAATAGGACAAGATAGCAGTCATGAATTAGGAAAACATATTCACCAATCCTACATCTGAAAGAGGGCTAATATCACAAAATATAAAGAACTCAAGAAGTTAGACACCAAGAAACCCAGTAATCCAATTTAAATATGAAGTACAGAGCTAAATATAAAATTCTCAACAGAGGAATCTCTAATTTCCAAGAAGCACTTAAAGAAATGTTTGATGTCCTTAATAATCAGGAAAATGCAAATCAAAACAACTCTGAAGTTCTAATGTATATGACCTATAATTTTAGTAGCAATGCTATTAATCTTTAAACATAAATTCTGTCTTACCTTTATCTCCGAATTACAGTTGATTACTAATTGAAAGAACCTTACTATAATCTAATTCTATTTGTCTGGGTCCTCTTAATTGTTCTCTAAGTTATGAAGTCAGCAAGGTTAGTGATCCTAAATTATTCTGTGCTTCAGTTCCAATCCATTTCTTTCTTTTTTTTTTATTAACTTGAGTATTTCTTATATACATTTCGAGTGTTATTCCCTTTCCCGGTTTCCGGGCAAACACCCCCCTCCCCCATCCCCTTCCTTATGGGTGTTCCCCTCCCCACCCTCCCCCCATTGCTGCCCTCCCCCCAACAGTCTAGTTCACTGGGGGTTCAGTCTTAGCAGGACCCATGGCTTCTCCTTCCACTGGTGCTCTTACTAGGATATTCATTGCTACCTATGAGGTCAGAGTCCAAGGTCAGTCCATGTATATATAGTCTTTAGGTAGTGGCTTACTCCCTGGAAGCTCTGGTTGCTTGGTATTGTGGTACATATGGGGTCTCGAGCCCCTTCAAGCTCTTCCAGTTCTTTCTCTGATTCCTTCAACGGGGGTCCTATTCTCAGTTCAGTGGTTTGCTGCTGGCATTCGCCTCTGTATTTGCTGTATTCTGGCTGTGTCTCTCAGGAGCAATTTACATCCAGCTCCTGTCGGCCTGCACTTCTTTGCTTCATCCATCTTGTCTAATTGGGTGGCTGTATATGTATGGGCCACATGTGGGGCAGGCTCTGAAGGTGTTCCTTCAGTCTCTGTTTTAAAATTTGCCTCTCTATTCCCTGCCAAGGGTATTCTTGTTCCCCTTTTAAAGAAGGAGTGAAGCATTCACATTTTGATCATCTGTCCTGAGTTTCATTTGTTCTAAGCATCTAGGGTAATTCAAGCATTTGGGCTAATAGCCACTTATCAATGAGTGCATACGATGTGTGTCTTTCTGTGATTGGGTTAGCTCACTCAGGATGATATTTTCCAGTTCCGACCATTTGCCTACAAATTTCATAAAGTCATTGTTTTTGATAGCTGAGTAATATTCCACAGTGTAGATGTACCACATCTTCTGTATCCATTCTTCTGATGAAGGGCATCTGGGTTCTTTCCAGCTTCTGGCTATTATGAATAAGGCTGCTATGAAGATAGTGGAGCACGTGTCTTTATTATATGTTGGGGCATCTTTTGGGTATATGTCCAAGAGAGGTATAGCTGGATCCTGAGGCAGTACAATGTCCAATTTTCTGAGGAACCTCCAGACTGATTTCCAGAATGGTTTTACCAGTCTGCAATCCCACCAACAATGGAGGAGTGTTCCTCTTTCTCCACATCCTCTCCAGCATCTGCTGTCACCTGAGTTTTTGATCTTAGCCATTCTCACTGGTGTGAGGTGAAATCTCAGGGTTGGTTTGATTTGCATTTCCCTTATGACTAAAGATGTTGAACATTTCTTTAGGTATTTCTCTGCCATTCGGCATTCCTCAGCTGTGAATTCTTTGTGTAGCTCTGAACCCCATTTTTTAATAGGGTTATTTGTCTCCCTGCGTCTAACTTCTTGAGTTCTTTGTATATTTTGGATATAAGGCCTCTATCTGTTGTAGGATTGGTAAAGATCTTTTCCCAATATGTTGGTTGCCGTTTTGTCCTAACCAAAGTGTCCTTTGCCTTACAGAAGCTTTGCAGTTTTATGAGATCCCATTTGTCGATTCTTGATCTTAGAGCATAAGCCATTGGTGTTTTGTTCAGGAAATTTTTTCCAGTGCCCATGTGTTCCCGATGCTTCCCTAGTTTTTCTTCTATTAGTTTGAGTGTGTCTGGTTTGATGTGGAGGTCCTTGATCCACTTGGACTTAAGCTTTGTACAGGGTGATAAGCATGGGTCGATCTTTATTCTTCTACATGTTGACCTCCAGTTGAACAAGCACCATTTGCTGAAAATGCTATCTTTTTTCCATTGGATGGTTTTGGCACCTTTGTCAAAACTCAAGTGCCCATAGGTGTGTGGGTTCATTTCTGGGTCTTCAATTCTGTTCCATTCGTCTATCTGTCTGTCTCTGTACCAACACCATGCAGTTTTTATCACTATTGCTCTGTAATACTGCTTGAGTTCAGGGATAGTGATTCCCCCTGAGGTCCTTTTATTGTTGAGGATAGTTTTAGCTATTCTGGGTTTTTTGTTATTCCAGATGAATTTGCAAATTGTTCTAACTCTTTGAAGAATTGGATTGGTATTTTGATGGGGATTGCATTGAATCTGTAGATCGCTTTTGGTAAAATGGTCATTTTTACTATATTAATCCTGCTAATCCATGAGCATGGGAGATCTTTCCATCTTCTAGGGTCTTCTTCAATTTCTCTCTTCAGTGTCTTGAAGTTCTTATTGTACAAATCTTTTACTTGCTTGGTTAAAGTCACACCAAGGTACTTTATATTATTTGGGTCTATTATGAAGGGTGTCGTTTCCCTAATTTCTTTCTCGGCTTGCTTCTCTTTTGTGTAGAGGAAGGCTCCTGATTTATTTGAGTTAATTTTATGCCCAGCCACTTTGCTGAAGTTGTTTATCAGCTTTAGTAGTTCTCTGCTGGAACTTTTGGGATCACTTAAATATATTATCATATCATCTGCAAATAGTGATATTTTGAATTCTTCTTTTTCAATCTGTATCCTCTTGACCTCCTTTTGTTGTCTCATTGCTCTGGCTAGAACTTCAAGAACTATATTGCATAAGTAGAGAGAGAGTGGGCAGCCTTGTCTAGTCCCTGATTTTAGTGGGATTGCTTCAAGTTTCTCTCCATTTAGTTTAATGTTAGCAACTGGTATGCTGTATATGGCTTTTACTATGTTTAGGTATGGGCCTTGAATTCCTATTCTTTCCAGGACTTTTATCATGAAGGGGTGGTGAATTTTGTCAAATGCTTTCTCAGCATCTAATGAAATGATCATGTGGTTTTGTTCTTTCAGTTTGTTTACACAATGGATCACGTTGATGCTTTTCTGTATATTAAACCATCCCTGCATGCCTGGGATGAAGCCTACATGATCATGGTGGATGATTGTTATGATGTGCTCTTGGATTCGGTTTGCCAGAATTTTATTGAGTATTTTTGCGTCAATATTCATAAGGGAAATTGGTCTGAAGTTCTCTTTCTTTGTTGTGTCTTTGTGTGGTTTAGGTATAAGAGTAATTGTGGCTTCATAGAAGGAATTCGGTAGTGCTCCATCTATTTCAATTTTGTGGAATAGTTTGGATAATATTGGTATGAGGTCTTCTATGAAGGTCTGATAGAATTCTGCACTAAACCCGTCTGGAACTGGGCTCTTTTTGGTTGGAAGACCTTTAATGACTGCTTCTATTTCCTTAGGAGTTATGGGGTTGTTTAACTGGTTTATCTGTTCCTGATTTAACTTCGGTACCTGGTATCTGTCTAGGAAATTGTCCATTTCCTGCAGATTTTCTAGTTTAGTTGAATATAGGCTTTTATAGTAAGATCTGATGATTTTTTAATTTCCTCTCAATCTGTAGTTATGTCTCCCTTTTCATTTCTGATTTTGTTAATTTGGACATACTCTCTGTGTACTCTCGTTAGTCTGGCTAAGGGTTTATCTATCTTGTTGATTTTCTCAAAGAACCAACTTTTGGTTCTGTTGATTCTTTCTATGGTCCTTTTTGTTTCTACTTGGTTGATTTCAGCTCTGAGTTTGATTATTTCCTGCCTTCTACTCCTCCTGGGTGTATTTGCTTCTTTTTGTTCTAGAGCTTTTAGGTGTGCTGTCAAGCTGCTGACATATGCTCTCTCCTGTTTCTTTCTGCAGGCAATCAGCGCTATGAGTTTTCCTCTTAGCACAGCTTTCATTGTGTCCCATAAGTTTGGGTATGTTGTACCTTCATTTTCATTAAATTCTAAAAAGTCTTTAATTTCTTTCTTTATTTCTTCCTTGACCAGGTTATCATTGAGTAGAGCATTGTTCAATTTCCACGTATATGTGGGCATTCTTCCCTTATTGTTATTGAAGACCAGTTTTAGGCCGTGGTGGTCTGATAGCACACATGGGATTATTTCTATCTTTCTGTACATGTTGAGGCCCGTTTTTTGACCAATTATATGTTCAATTTTGGAGAAAGTACCATGAGGAGCTGAGAAGAAGGTATATCCTTTTGCTTTAGGATAGAATGTTCTATAAATATCTGTTAAATCTATTTGGCTCATGACTTCTCTTAGTCTATCTACGTCTCTGTTTAATTTCTGTTTCCATGATCTGTCCATTGATGAGAGTGGGGTGTTGAAATCTCCTACTATTATTGTATATGCAATAATAGCGCAATGTGTGTTTTGAGCTTTAGTAAGGTTTCTTTTACGTATGTAGGTGCCCTTGTATTTGGGGCATAGATATTTAGGATTGAGAGTTCATCTTGGTGGATTTTTCCTTTGATGAATATGAAGTGTCCTTCCTTATCTTTTTTGATAACTTTTAGTTGAAAATTGATTTTATTTGATATTAGAATGGCAACTCCTGCTTGCTTCTTCCGACCATTTGCTTGGACAGTTGTTTTCCAGCCTTTCACTCTGAGGTAGTGTCTGTCTTTGTCTCTGAGGTGTGTTTCCGATAGGGAGCAGAATACAGGGTCCTCATTGCGTATCCAGTTTGTTAATCTATGTCTTTTTATTGGGGAGTTGAGGCCATTGATATTGAGAGATATTAAGGAATAGTGATTATTGCTTTCTGTTATATTCATATTTGGATGTGAGGTTATGTTTGTGTGCTTTTCTTCTCTTTGTTTTGCTGCCAAGACGATTAGTTTATTGCTTCTTCTAGGGTATAGCTTGCCTCCTTATGTTGGGCTTTACCCTTTATTATCCTTTGTAGTGCTGGATTTGTAGAAAGATATTGTGTAAATTTGGTTTTGTCACGGAATATCTTGGTTTCTCCATCTATGTTAATTGTGAGTTTTGCAGGATACAGTAACCTGGGCTGTCATTTGTATTCTCTTAGGGTCTGTATGACATCAGTCCAGGATCTTCTGGTCTTCATAGTTTCTGGCGAAAATCTGGTGTGATTCTGATAGGTCTGCCTTTATATGTTACTTGACCATTTTCCTTTACTGCTTTTAATATTCTTTCTTTATTTTGTGTGTTTGGTGTTTTGACTATTATGTGACGGGAGGTGTTTCTTTTCTGGTCCAATCTATTTGGAGTTCTGTAGGCTTCTTGTATGCCTATGTGTATCTTTTTTTTTTTTTTTTTTTTTTTTGGTTAGGGAAGTTTTCTTCTATGATTTTGTTGAAGATATTTACTGGTCCTTTGAGCTGGGAGTCTTCACTCTCTTTTATACCTATTATCTTTAGGTTTGATCTTCTCATTGAGTCCTGGATTTCTTGTATGTTTTGGACTAGTAGCTTTTTCCGCTTTACATTATCTTTGACAGTTGAGTCAATGATTTCTATGGAATCTTCTGCTCCTGAGATTCTCTCTTCCATCTCCTGTATTCTGTTGGTGAAGCTTGTATCTACAGCTCCTTGTCTCTTCTTTTGGTTTTCTATATCCAGGGTTGTTTCCATGTGTTCTTTCTTGATTGCTTCTATTTCCATTTTTTTTTTTATTAACTTGAGTATTTCTTATATACATTTCAAGTGTTATTCCCTTTCCCGGTTTCCGGGCAAATCCCCCTCCCCCCTCCCCTTCCTTATGGGTGTTCCCCTCCCAACCCTCCCCCCATTGCCGCCCTCCCCCCATAGTCTAGTTCACTGGGGGTTCAGTCTTAGCAGGACCCAGGGCTTCCCCTTCCACTGGTGCTCTTACTAGGATATTCATTGCTACCTATGGGGTCAGAGTCCAGGGTCAGTCCATATATAGTCTTTAGGTAGTGGCTTAGTCCCTGGAAGCTCTGGTTGCTTGACATTGTTGTACTTTTGGGGTCTCGAGCCCCTTCAAGCTCTTCCAGTTCTTTCTCTGATTCCTTCAACGGGGGACCTATTCTCAGCTCAGTGGTTTGCTGCTGGCATTCGCCTCTGTATTTGCTGTATTCTGGCTGTGTCTCTCAGGAGCGATCTACATCCGGCTCCTGTCGGTCTGCACTTCTTTGCTTCATCCATCTTGTCCAATTGGGTGGCTGTATATGTATGGGCCACCTGTGGGGCAGGCTCTGAATGGGTGTTCCTTCAGTCTCTGTTTTAATCTTTGCCTCTCCCTTCCCAGCCAAGGGTATTCTTTTTCCTCATTTAAAGAAGGAGTGAAGCATTCACATTTTGATCATCCGTCTTGAGTTTCGTTTGTTCTAGGGATCTAGGGTAATTCAAGCATTTGGGCTAATAGCCACTTATCAATGAGTGCATACCATGTATGTCTTTCTGTGATTGGGTTAGCTCACTCAGGATGATATTTTCCAGTTCCAACCATTTGCCTACGAATTTCATAGACTCGTTGTTTTTGATAGCTAAGTAATATTCCATTGTGTAGATGTACCACATTTTCTGTATCCATTCCTCTGTTGAAGGGCATCTGGGTTCTTTCCATTTTCTGGCTATTATAAATAAGGCTGCGATGAACATAGTGGAGCACGTGTCTCTTTTATATGTTGAGGCATCTTTTGGGTATATGCCCAAGAGAGGTATAGCTGGATCCTCAGGCAGTTCAATGTCCAATTTTCTGAGGAACCTCCAGACTGATTTCCAGAATGGTTTTACCAGTCTGCAATCCCACCAACAATGGAGGAGTGTTCCTCTTTCTCCACATCCTCGCCAGCATCTGCTGTCACCTGAGTTTTTGATCTTAGCCATTCTCACTGGTGTGAGGTGAAATCTCAGGGTTGTTTTGATTTGCATTTCCCTTATGACTAAAGATGTTGAACATTTCTTTAGGTGTTTCTCAGCCATTCGGCATTCCTCAGCTGTGAATTCTTTGTTTAGCTCTGAACCCCATTTTTTAATAGGGTTATTTGTTTCCCTGCGGTCTAACTTCTTGAGTTCTTTGTATATTTTGGATATAAGGCCTCTATCTGTTGTAGGATTGGTAAAGATCTTTTCCCAATCTGTTGGTTGCCGTTTTGTCCTAACCACCGTATCCTTTGCCTTACAGAAGCTTTGCAGTTTTATGAGATCCCATTTGTCGATTCTTGATCTTAGAGCATAAGCCATTGGTGTTTTGTTCAGGAAATTTTTTCCAGTGCCCATGTGATCCAGATGCTTCCCTAGTTTTTCTTCTATTAGTTTGAGTGTGTCTGGTTTGATGTGGAGGTCCTTGATCCACTTGGACTTAAGCTTTGTACAGGGTGATAAGCATGGATCGATCTGCATTCTTCTACATGTTGCCCTCCAGTTGAACCGGCACCATTTGCTGAAAATGCTATCTTTTTTCCATTGGATGGTTTTGGCTCCTTTGTCAAAAATCAAGTGACCATAGGTGTGTGGGTTCATTTCTGGGTCTTCAATTCTATTCCATTGGTCTATCTGTCTGTCTATGTACCAATACCATGCAGTTTTTATCACTATTGCTCTGTAATACTGCTTGAGTTCAGGGATAGTGATTCCCCCTGAAGTCCTTTTATTGTAGAGGATAGCTTTAGCTATCCTGGGTTTTTTGTTATTCCAGATGAATTTGCAAATTGTTCTGTCTAACTCTTTGAAGAATTGGATTGGAATTTTGATGGGGATTGCATTGAATCTGTAGATTGCTTTTGGTAAAATGGCCATTTTTACTATATTAATCCTGCCAATCCATGAGCATGGGAGATCTTTCCATCTTCTGAGGTCTTCTTCAATTTCTTTCCTCAGTGTCTTGAAGTTCTTATTGTACAGATCTTTTACTTGCTTGGTTAAAGTCACACCGAGGTACTTTATATTATTTGGGTCTATTATGAAGGGTGTCATTTCCCTAATTTCTTTCTCGGCTTGTTTCTCTTTTCTATAGAGGAAGGCAACTGATTTATTTGAGTTAATTTTATACCCAGCCACTTTGCTGAAGTTGTTTATCAGCTTTAGTAGTTCTCTGGTGGAACTTTTGGGATCACTTAAATATACTATCATGTCATCTGCAAATAGTGATATTTTGACTTCTTCTTTTCCGATCTGTATCCCCTTGATCTCCTTTTGTTGTCTGATTGCTCTGGCTAGAACTTCAAGAACTATATTGAATAAGTAGGGAGAGAGTGGGCAGCCTTGTCTAGTCCCTGATTTTAGTGGGATTGCTTCGAGTTTCTCTCCATTTATTTTAATGTTAGCAACTGGTTTGCTGTATATGGCTTTTACTATGTTTAGGTATGGGCCTTGAATTCCTATTCTTTCCAGGACTTTTATCATGAAGGGGTGTTGAATTTTGTCAAATGCTTTCTCAGCATCTAATGAAATGATCATGTGGCTTTGTTCTTTCAGTTTGTTTATATGATGGATCACGTTGATGGTTTTCCGTATATTAAACCATCCCTGCATGCCTGGGATAAAGCCTACTTGATCATGGTGGATGATTGTTTTGATGTGCTCTTGAATTCGGTTTGCCAGAATTTTATTGAGTATTTTTGCGTCAATATTCATAAGGGAAATTGGTCTGAAGTTCTCTTTCTTTGTTGTGTCTTTGTGTGGTTTAGGTATAAGAGTAATTGTGGCTTCGTAGAAGGAATTCGGTAGTGCTCCATCTGTTTCAATTTTGTGGAATAGTTTGGATAATATTGGTATGAGGTCTTCTATGAAGGTTTAATAGAATTCTGCACTAAACCCGTCTGGACCTGGGCTCTTTTTGGTTGGAAGACCTTTAATGACTGCTTCTATTTCCTTAGGAGTTATGGGGTTGTTTAACTGGTTTATCTGTTCCTGATTTAACTTCGATACCTGGTATCTGTCTAGGAAATTGTCCATTTCCTGCAGATTTTCAAATTTTGTTGAATATAGGTTTTTATAGTAAGATCTGATGATTTTTTGAATTTCCTCTGAATCTGTAGTTATGTCTCCCTTTTCATTTCTAATTTTGTTAATTTGGACGCACTCTCTGTGTCCTCTCGTTAGTCTGGCTAAGGGTTTATCTATCTTGTTGATTTTCTCAAAGAACCAACTTTTGGTTCTATTGATTCTTTCTATGGTCCTTTTTGTTTCTACTTGGTTGATTTCAGCTCTGAGTTTGATTATTTCCTGCCTTCTACTCCTCCTGGGTGTATTTGCTTCTTTTTGTTCTAGAGCTTTTAGGTGTGCTGTCAAGCTGCTGACATATGCTCTTTCCTGTTTCTTTCTGCAGGCACTCAGCGCTATGAGTTTTCCTCTTAGCACAGCTTTCATTGTGTCCCATAAGTTTGGGTATGTTGTATCTTCATTTTCATTAAATTCTAAAAAGTTTTTAATTTCTTTCTTTATTTCTTCCTTGACCAGGTTATCATTGAGTAGAGCATTGTTCAATTTCCACGTATATGTGGGCATTCTTCCCTTATTGTTATTGAAGACCAGTTTTAGGCCGTGGTGGTCCGATAGCATGCATGGGATTATCTCTATCTTTCTGTCCCTTTGAGGCCCGTTTTTTGACCAATTATATGGTCAATTTTGGAGAAAGTACCATGAGGAGCTGAGAAGAAGGTATATCCTTTTGCTTTAGGATAGAATGTTCTATAAATATCCGTTAAGTCCATTTGGCTCATGACTTCTCTTAGTCTGTCGACATCACTGTTTAATTTCTGTTTCCATGATCTGTCCATTGATGAGAGTGGGGTGTTGAAGTCTCCCACTATTATTGTGTGAGGTGCAATGTGTGTTTTGAGCTTTAGTAAGGTTTCTTTTACGTATGTAGGTGCCCTTGTATTTGGGGCATAGATATTTAGGATTGAGAGTTCATCTTGGTGGATTTTTCCTTTGATGAATATGAAGTGTCCTTCCTTATCTTTTTTGATGACTTTTAGTTGGAAATTGATTTTATTTGATATTAGAATGGCTACTCCAGCTTGCTTCTTCTGACAATTTGCTTGGAAAGTTGTTTTCCAGCCTTTCACTCTGAGGTAGTGTCTGTCTTTGTCTCTGAGGTGTGTTTCCTGTAGGCAGCAGAAAGCAGGGTCCTCATTGCGTATCCAGTTTGTTAATCTATGTCTTTTTATTGGGGAGTTGAGGCCATTGATATTGAGAGATATTAAGGAATAGTGATTATTGCTTCCCTTTATATTCATATTTGGATGTGAGGTTATGTTTGTGTGCTTTCATTCTCTTTGTTTTGTTGCCAAGATGATTAGTTTCTTGCTTCTTCTAGGGTATAGCTTGCCTCCTTATGTTGGGCTTTACCATTTATTATCCTTTGTAGTGCTGGATTTGTAGAAAGATATTGTGTAAATTTGGTTTTGTCATGGAATATCTTGGTTTCTCCATCAATGTTAATTGAGAGTTTTGCTGGATACAGTAACCTGGGCTGGCATTTGTGTTCTCTTAGGGTCTGTATGACATCTGTCCAGGATCTTCTGGCCTTCATAGTTTCTGGCGAGAAGTCTGGTGTGATTCTGATAGGTCTCCCTTTATATGTTACTTGACCTTTTTCCCTTACTGCTTTTAATATTCTTTCTTTATTTTGTGCGTTTGGTGTTTTGACAATTATGTGACGGGAGGTGTTTCTTTTCTGGTCCAATCTATTTGGAGTTCTGTAGGCTTCTTGTATGTCTATGGGTATCTCTTTTTTTAGGTTAGGGAAGTTTTCTTCTATGATTTTGTTGAAGATATTTACTGGTCCTTTGAGCTGGGAGTCTTCACTCTCTTCTATACCTATTATCCTTAGGTTTGATCTTCTCATTGAGTCCTGGATTTCCTGTATGTTTTGGACCAGTAGCTTTTTCCGCTTTACATTATCTTTGACAGTTGAGTCAATGATTTCTATGGAATCTTCTGCTCCTGAGATTCTCTCTTCCATCTCTTGAATTCTGTTGGTGAGGCTTGTATCTACAGCTCCTTGTCTCTTCTTTTGGTTTTCTATATCCAGGGTTGTTTCCATGTGTTCTTTCTTGATTGCTTCTATTTCCATTTTTAATTCCTTCAACTGTTTGATTGTGTTTTCCTGGAATTCTTTCAGGGATTTTTGCGATTCCTCTCTGTAGGCTTTTACTTGTTTATTAATGTTTTCCTGTGCTTCCCTAAGTGTGTTCATGTCTTTCTTGAAGTCCTCCAGCATCATGATCAAATATGATTTTGTAACTAGATCTTGCTTTTCTGGTGTGTTTGGATATTCCATGTTTGTTTTGGTGGGAGAATTGGGCTCCGATGATGGCATGTAGTCTTGGTTTCTGTTGCTTGGGTTCCTGCGCTTGCCTCTCGCCATCAGATTATCTCTAGTGTTACTTTGTTCTGCTATTTCTGACAGTGGCTAGACTGTCCTATAAGCCTGTGTGACAGGAGTGCTGTAGACCTGTTTTCCTCTCTTTCAGTCAGTTATGGGGACAGAGTGTTCTGCTTTCTTGCGTGTAGTTTTTCCTCTCTACAGGTCTTCAGCTGTTCCTGTGGGCCTGTGTCTTGAGTTCACCAGGCAGCTTTCTTGCAGCAGAAAATTTGGTCTTACCTGTGGTCCCGAGGCTCAGGTTCGCTCGTGGGGTGCTGCCCACGGGCTCTCTGCAGCGGCAACAACCAGGAAGACCTGTGCCGCCCCTTCCGGGAACTTCAGTGCACCAGGGTTCCAGATGGTCTTTGGCTTTTTCCTCTGGCGTCCGAGATGTGTGTGCAGGGAGCAGTCACTTCTGGTTTCCCAGGCTTATCTGCCTCTCTGAAGGTTTAGCTCTCCCTCCCACGGGATTTGGGTGCAGAGAACTGTTTATCCGGTCTGTTTCTTTCAGGTTCCGGCGGTGTCTCAGGCACAGGGGTCCTGCCGCTCCTGGGCCCTTCCCCACGGGAGCCCAGAGGCCTTATACAGTTTCCTCTTGGGCCAGGGATGTGGGCAGGGGTGAGCAGAGTTGGTGGTCTCTTCTGCTCTGCAGCCTCAGGAGTGCCCACCTGACCAGGCGGTTGGGTCTCTCTCTCACCGGGTCTGGGAGCAGAGAGCTGCTGCGGGCCGGGATCCCTATTTCCATTTTTAATTCCTTCAACTGTTTGATTGTGTTTTCCTGGAATTCTTTCAGGGATTTTTTGATTCCTCTCTGTAGGCTTCTACTTGTTCTCTAAGGGAGTTCTTCACATCTTTCTTGAAGTCCTCCAGCATCATGATCAAATATGATTTTGAAACTAGATCTTGCTTTTGTGATGTGTTTGGATATTCCATGTTTGTTTTGGTGGGAGAATTGGGCTCCGATGATGCCATATAGTCTTGGTTTCTGTTGCTTGGGTTCCTGCACTTGCCTCTTGCCATCAGATTATCTCTAGTGTTACTTTGTTCTGCTATTTCTGACAGTGGCTAGACTGTCCTATAAGCCTGTGTGTCAGGAGTGCTGTAGACCTGTTTTCCTGTTTTCTTTCAGCCAGTTATGGGGACAGAGTGTTCTGCTTTCGTGCATGTAGTTTTTCCTCTATACAGGTCTTCAGCTGTTCCTGTGGGCCTGTGTCTTGAGTTCACCAGGCAGGTCACTTGCAGCAGAAAAGTTGGTCTTACCTGTGGTCCCGAGGCTCAAGTTTGCTCGTGAGGTGTTGCTTATGAGCTCTCTGTGGCAGCAGCAACCAAGAAGATCTGCACCGCCCTTTCCGGGTGCTTCAGTGCACCAGGGTTCCAGATGGCGTTTGGTGTTTTCCTCTGGCGTCCGAGATGTGTGCAGGGTGCAGTCTCTTCTGATTTCCCAGGCGTGTCTGCCTCTCTGAAGGTTTAGTTCTCCCTCCCACAGGATTTGGGTGCAGAGAACTGTTTATCCGGTCTGTTCCTTCAGATTATGGCGGTGTCTCAGGCGCAGTGGTCCTCCTGCTCTTGGGCCCTCCTCTACGGGAACCCAGAGGCGGTATACAGTTTCCTCTTGGGCCAGGGATGTGGGCAGGGGTGGGCAGTGTTGGTGGTCTCTCCCGCTCTGCAGCCTCAGGAGTGCCCACCCGATCAGGTGGTGAGGTCTCTCTCCCATGGGGTCTCTCCAATCCATTTCTAAAATTATTTCAGAGCCCCAGATCTGGAGGAAGAATGTGATATAACTAGGTAAGTTCAGTCAAGATGGACTCCTCCCTCATACATCACCTGCTTCTCTGCTAACATAGAATTGGTATCATAATAACTGTCCGCTTAATATTTTGATTGCCATGTGAAAAGTAGAGATTTCACGGCTTTGTTGAGGGCCATTAAGGGAAAACTACTTTCTTTTAGTCAAAGAATAGAATAAAATCTGGACTCTACTTCTGGTCTTGAGAAGAGACATGACATGCAGATCTGCTTCAAATAGTAAAATATTAGATACTATTTTCTCTTCCCTTAAGAGTTAATCCCAGGCCTGCACCCAGAGCTGACCCAGTTCCACAGATCTTTGTACCCAGATCCCATGGGGGAGAGATCTGGACTCTCAGAAGTGTGGATAGTCCCTAGAGCTCAGCGGAGGCCACTACTTCTGCTCACATTCCTGGCTAAGAGGAACCTGCCTAGCGCATTCTTGACACAGGAACCTAGGACCAGTCAGAGACAGGATCCTTCTGGCCTCTGCCTGCACCAAGAGCTAAAAGCCAGTCTCCAGGATCTCTGACACACCTGAGAGCAGAGGTAAGACTACCATTTCTGCTCCAAGGGACACACTTGGAGCTCTCAGGACACAGGAACCTAGGAGCAATCTGTGACAGGAACTTTCTGGTTTCTGCCATATAGCTGCTTATAGGTCTCCATTCCCGAATCTGTGAGTTTTCTTGGCCCAAAACTCAGAAGGAATTACTCTATCTCTCCCTCTTCCTAATATCCCTCCTCTCTAGCAGCTGCTGATATTTACAGTTTGTCTGTCCTGTTTTTTTTAACCCCAAGAAAATGGTCTTAGAACTTCCTTCCAACTATGGTTCTAAATTATTTAATGAATGAAACTAAGAATTCATAAAGGAACTCAAATTTCCATACAGTTTCAGAGCTTGGAAATAAGAATCCTGGATTTTATTATTATCCTTGGGTTCCGGGATGTTACATGTTTTTTAGATGATTAAACAGTACAAGGAATATACATTTTAAGACACTCATGGGAAATGTGGTGGTTTTAATGAAAATGGCCACCATAGGCTCATATATAGTTGCACTATTAGGAGGTGTGGCATCGATGGAGTAGATGTGGCCTTGTTGGAGGAAATAAATCACTGGGGCTGATCTCTGGGATTTCAGAAGCCCAAGACAGGACCAGTGGCCCACTCTCTCTTTCTTCCTATTGCCTGACAATCCAGATGTAGAACTCTTATTCTCTTTTGTAACACTATGTCTGCCTGTGTGCTGCCATGCTTCCTGCCATGACAATAATGTACTAGGAAGTCAGCCCCAACTAAATGTTTTCCTTTATAAGAATTGAATTAGCATGGTGTTTCCACAGCAAAAGAAACTGTAAGAAAAGAGAACTTAGAGATTCTAATGAATGTTTTCAATGGACCACGAGGCTCATGGTTTCTAGCATAAAAAAGGAACAATGATCAATTTATAATATAGTAGTGGTTTTTTTCTATGCTATAACTGTTTTTCTGCAGAAAATATGTCCTTTGAAATGCTATATTAGCTTTCAGGCAAACTTGTTTGGCTGTGTGGGGGGGGGGTTAGGAAGAGGAGCTGAAGCAGGAGATGTAGGAGAGAATGTGATCAGAACTGTCAAAAGTAATTTTCCTTCTTTGCTGTGATGGTTAGCAACGTTTTCATGGAAATCCTAAAGGCATGGCAAATATCAGTTCCATTTATATTAGAACTCTCTTGCTTATGGCAATCCCATAATTGTGTGTTGGAACTAAGAAAATTTGTTATTTTAACAAAAAAGTTGTCAGTTTTGAAAAAAAGTATATTAACATTATTCTGAATATTTGGTAATGAACAAGAGGCTCATTTAAATGTGCTTAGAGCGATAAACTTTAGCTTAGACTTAAATAAATGGTACTGCACTTTATACAATGTATTTAATGAATTGAGCCACCAAGAGGGTCTCTATTCTACTGAAAGAAGAAAATGCCTCACAATCAGTTATTAGGAGTGAAATTAATATATTCCACAGATATTGTGAAAGCCAACCATATATTCACTTAGTAAAAAGGCAAGAAACAGAAAAATAGAAAAAATTCTGTCATAATTTAAATATTTCCACTAAAAGTATTTTGGTGAAAGCAAAGAGACACACGGTAAACTGCCTGGATATCAAAAGAGTTGATACCACAATTACTCTGTACATTTTCAACTTCACATTGCTCAGAATCTAAGATCTTCACCCTATTTCAGCAATATAAGTGAGAAATTCATCCATCATGATGAGGATTGATCCAAGAGTTTGATTTTGATGTCATCAAGAAGGAGAATATTACATGTGACTCTTAAGCTGAGTTGAGTGTTGATGATGTGTTGCTTCTCCTCTAGACTCTGTTAAGACTTCATGTTAATTGAATAAAGTGAAGAGATTAGGCTTTGAAATTGAATCACATGATCTGCCTTGAATTTTTCCTAATAAAGAAAACATACAGGAAGCCATAAGGAGGCTATACCAAGGACTAGAAACAGATAAAAGGCTCATTTCAGAACCCAGTGCAGGTAGTACAGGTGTCAGTTCCTCCATTATTATAATGCTTCTAATCTACACTTTGAAATCAGAGAAGTATTACAGGGAAAGCTTATAGACCTAACATTGCAATTTTTTTTTGACTGGGAGCTTACTTTATCTTGTATTTCACCTATGTTTTAAAGTAGCAGCAATGGCTACATCAGCATTTTCCAAAAAAAACAAAACAAAACAAGAAACAGTTACTAAACCCAATCACTTTTCAGATATGTGACATAGAAAATTCTGTTCTGATTCCCTACTTATTGCATATTTCAGAAACATGTGTACTGCTCTGCCTCAGTTTCCTTCTCCGTGTGGTATAAATGTCTGAGGCAGAATGGAAGTTTTGCTGAGTGTGTAGGGGGTATGCATAGCATGCTTTAAAGTGTGGAAAAGGTCAAGTTAGGGCTAGTGGCAGTCATGAGAAAAATTCTTAAGTCCCCTGAGAAACCAAGCTGAGCATGATTCAGCCCTGTGCTGACTGCTCTTGGCTGCAGCAAGTGGCCAGTTCCAGTGAAAGCAAAAAATTCACTCCACAAACTGAACTGTGCACCTGAATGCTCTGGAAAGTGCTCTTTATTTCCTTTTTCTTCAAAAATCTACATCCTTCTGGCCAGGTAAAATAATAGAGCATATGGTATTCATTTAGTTCTTTCGTGTTCACCGCCAAAACTAAGAGCAGGGTGAAGAGTGAAGATCTCTTGGCTATCTCTGTTGCCTTCCTTTAATCTTACTTTATTTACTAAGAGCTAATAAAAATCTGAAGTGCTTAACTCTCAAGTGTTGCTTTTCTTCTGGGCATTAGTATTTGATTTGTTCCTTGGCTTAATCTCCATCCCCTTTTAACCATGAAACGTGCCATTTTTAGCAAATATCCCTTTTAATGTTATGTGTATTCTCTCTCTTTTTTCATTTCTTGATTTTTTGGTGAGTTTGTAATTTGTTCCTATTTAAAACATTATTTATTATATTTACTTTTACATGTGTACTGTATTTTTTATCTATATTTGCCCCATCACTTTTCCCATCTCCAGTTCCCCTGGGACCCTATAACCAAAACATCTCCTCCTCACTTCATGTCTTCTTTTATTTTTATTATACAAATAGTGCTTTCCATATGTATGTGGGTGTAGGGTCATTCACTGGAGAATGGATAGCCAGCTAGTGGCCATGTTCCCCCACTGCCCTGCTAAAATGATTACTCTTTCCTCAGCAACAGCAGCTGCTAATATCACTCAGCAAAAGGTATGGCCCCAGGAGCATCTTTACTGTCCTTTGAGGAATTTTGACTGAACTGATCTTGTGCCGGTCTTATGAGTTCAGGACAGTAATGGCCACATGGCCTGTCCCGTGGAAAGTGTTTCATAGAACTCCACCCCACCTTCTGGTTCTTATGTTCTTTCTGCCTGCTCTTCCATGATGTTCTATGAATCTTGGGTGGGAAGTTATATTGATGTCCCATTTAGGGGTGAGCACTTGCAGTCACTCATTCTCAGTATTTTTAACAATTCTGAGCCTCTGCATTAACTGAGGCCTGAGGCTCATAGCAGAAAGAAACATCTCTGAGCAAGAAAGAGAGAGCAGAGACCGTCCACAATGCTTTTGTCCCCAGACTTTTCTTGAATATTTTTTAACTTTTCAGTTCTGATGATCTTTTTCTTTGTGGTTTAAATTATCCTTATTTTATAATACAACTAGATTGAATTTATAAAGTGAAACCATTTGATTATAAAGGTAATATTCCACAATTTTGGAAAAGAAAAAATATATCTGATATTATTACAAAATTATAATAGCTCTTTATTCTCCTTTAGTAGGTACTATATATTCCATTCTGATGGTGTTCATAGAGTTTCACTAAAATTGTCTTTGATCCCCATTATCTAGAAACATGACTCTATGTTCACTAACACGGCTTTATAACTATTAGATTGGATAGTCTACTCAGTGGCATTACCTCATTTATTTAACCATCTTACTGTCAACATAGCATTTAGGTAGGTATTATGTCCCTGTAAGGGTGTGTTAAAAGTAATGGGAATTTAGTAAAGCAATCAGACTTGCACAAAATTCTCACATAAAGGCTATCTATTAATTAGCCTTTGAATAAGATATTGTTGACAAGTTGGGGAAGAAGTTTGTGGCATTTAATTCAACTGATCAAAAAAAATTTCCTTGCTCCTTTTCCAGACACACAGAATGGTAGTCTGAGGAAGTGAGCAAAGATACATAACTAGAGATAACTAGAGTACAAGCATTGTTTTAAAGATACTAAGAATATTCTTATGTATATTCATGGAATTTATTGACTTTCATATCTTCTCCATAATGTATCTTTAAAAGTATGATGCTATGTATACTCAATCTCCTAATAAAATTCATTATTCCTTTATCCAAAGCTCTAATTTTTATGCAAGATAAAAGTTTTATTATAAAATGCTTAAAGATATCAGAGAGCTTGCTGTGAGTTTGTGATTCTAAGTAACATCAGAACCTATATTTATAACATCTCACCAAAATGACTGCTTAAACAATAAAAAATAGAAAAAAAACAAAAACAAACAAACAAACAAAAAAAAACAAGAGGCCATGAATTTGAAAAAGAGCAATTAGTGGGTATTGGGGAGATGATTTTGGAAGGAGAAAAAGGAAATGAGGATGCTGTGATTATAATGTATAGAAATAAAGGAAATAATTAAAAATTCTTAATGAGAAGCCTTTTCAATCTATTGCTGCATTCTAATATCCACACAATATACTACTCTGTTTGGAATTTTCTAAACCTTTAATTTCTATGTTAAATTGCTTACAATTCTATGTAGATACTATATGCTGAAAATCAAAGTGCCAGGTTATATTAAAGTTTTTCTTGTTAGATACTTTTTCTTTACATTTCAAATGTTATCCTCTTTCCTGTTTCTCATCCATAAACCCCCTTAATCACATCCCCCTTTCCCCTTCTTCTATGAGGGTGTTCACCCACCTACCCACCCACCCATTCATGCCTACCTGCCCTGACAGTCCTCTACAATGCAGGATTAGCCTCGAGAGGACCAAGGATTATCCACGCATTGGTGCCCAACAAGGCCATCCTCTGCTACATATGCACATGGAGCCATGGGTCTGTCCATGTGTACACTTTGGGTAGTGGTTTAGTCCCTGGGAACTGTGGTTGGTTGGCATTGTTGTTCTTATGGGGTTGCAAACACCTTCAGCTCCTTCAATCCATTCTCTAACTCCTCCAAAGGGAACCACATCCTCAGTTCAATGACTGGCTACAAGCATTCACCTTTGTATATGTCATGGTCTGGCAGAGCCTCTCAGGAGACAGCTATAGCAGACTCCTGTCAGCATGCACTTCTTGACATCAGCCATATTGTCTACATTTGGTAGCTGTACATATATGGGGCTAGATCCCCAGGTGAGGCAGGCTCTGAATGGCTATTCCTTCAGTCTCTGCTCAAAACTTTGACTCAATATCTCCTCCTATGAATATGTTTGTTCCCCTTTCTAAGAAGGACTGAAGAATCTGCACATTGGTTTTCTTTGAGCTTCATGTGGTCTGTAGGTTGTATCTTGGGTAATCCGAATTTTGGGGCTAATACCCATTTATCAGTGAGTACATACCATGTTCTCTCTCTTTCTCTCTCTCTCTCTCTGTCGCTCTCTCTCTCTCTCTCTCTCTCTCTCTCTCTCTGTGTGTGTGTGTGTGTGTGTGTGTGTGTGTGTGTGTGTGTGTGTGATTGGGTTACCTCACTCGGTGATATCTTTTAGTTCCATCTATTGGCCTAAGAATTTCAGGAACTCACTGTTTTTAATTGCAGAGTAGTACTCCCTTGTGTAAATGTACCACATTTTCTGTATCCATTCCTCTGTTGAAGGGCATCTGTGCTGTTTCCAGCTTCTGGCTGTTATAAATAAGGATTCAGTGAACATAGTGGAGCATGCGTCTTTGTTGTATGTTGGAGCATCTTTTGGGTATATGCATAGGAGAGGTATAGCTGGATCCTCAGGTAGTACTATGAACCAATTTTCTGAGGAAACTTCAGACTGATTTCCAGAGTGGTTGTACCAGCTTGCAATCCCACCAACAACAGAAGAGTGTACCTCTTTCTCCACATTCTTCCCAGCATCTGTTGTCACCTTAGTTTTTTACCTTGGCCATCCTGACTGGTGTGAGGTGGAATCTCAGGATTGTTTTAATTTGGATTTGCCTGATGATTAAGGATGTTGAATGTTTCTTAAGGTTCTTCTCAGCCATTCAATAATCCTCAGCGGAGAATTCTTTGTTTAGCTCTGTATCCCATTTTTAATAGGGTTATTTGATTCTCTGGAGACTAACTTCTTGAGTTATTTGTATATATTGGATATTAGCCCTCTATCAGATGTAGTATTGTTAAAGAACTTTTCCCAATCTGTTCATTGCCATTTTGTCCTAATGACAGTGTCCCTTGACTTACAGAAGCTTTGCAATTATAGGAAGTCCCATTTATCTATTCTTGATCTTAGAACACCAAGCCCATTGGTGTTCTGTTAAAATAAAATTTTCCCCAATGCCCATGTGTTTGAGACCCTTCCCACATTTTCTTCTATTAGTTTGAGTATATCTTGTTTTATGTGGTGGTCCTTGATCCACTTCGACTAGAGTTTTGTACAGAGCAATAAGAATGGATCGATTTGCTTGCTCTATTTCCACTGCCATCTTGGTTCCATGTTCTCCGCACAAAGTGCCCATTGAAACCACAGAAACCGCCCCTGCTACAGAGCAGGATTTGCCTTAGCCTCAGGCTGAAACAGGGTCCAAAACAGAGTTTGACAGTGATTAATCAGTGCCAGAGCTCGAGGATCAAGATTCCACACAGACAGCCACACAACAAGCCCAGCTGGCAGCAGCCCCTGAGATCAATGAAGAACCTGTTAGTAAAGCCAAGCAGAGTCCAAGTGAGAAGAAGCCAAGGAAGGTTGTAACCCTGTAAGGGGTTATGAGAGTCACTATCCAGAAATCTAAAGATATCTTCTTTGTCATCACAAAACCAGATGTCTACAAGAGCCCAGCTTCAGATACCTACATAGTGTTTGGGGAGGCCAAGGTTGAAGATTTGTCTCAGCAAGCACAGTTAGCAGCCGCTGAGAAATTCAAAGTACAAGGAGAAGCTGTTTCAAACATTCAAGAAAACACTCAGACGCCAACTGTACAAGAGGAGAGTGAAGAAGAAGAGGTTGATGAAATGGGTGTGTAAGTTAAGGACAAAGAATTGGTCATATCAAAAGCAAATATATCAAGAGCAAAGGCTGTCTGAGCCCTGAAAAACAACAGCAACCATATTGTAAATGCTATTATGGAATTAACAACATAACTATTTGGCAGCAAGGACACCTCCCCTCCTTTTCCCCCTTTTTGGTGTTTGAAAAGTAGAACTACAGCTTGGTTTGAAATTTGCACTGTTTCTATCACTAATAAAGTTGTGGCATCTTGTTGGATGGATTAAAAAAAAGAATGGATTCATTTGCATCCTTCTTTTAATTTTTTTATTAGATATATTTCTTTACTTACATTTCAAATATTATTTCCCTTCCCGGTTTCCTGTCCATAAGCCCACATCCCCTCCCCTCCCACTCCCTCATACGGGTATTCCCCCCATACATCCTCCTTACTGTCCCCCCCATTTTCCCCTGCACTGGGGGTCCATGGGCAGGACCAAGGGCTTCCCTTTCACTGGTACCCCAACAAGGCTATTCTCTGCTACATATGCAGTTGGAGCCCTGGGTCAGTCCATGGACATGGACATGCTCTGGATGTATCGCTCAGGAGAGATCTATATCCAGTCACTTTCAGCATGCAGTTTTTAGCTTCATCAATCTTAGCTAGTTTTGGTGGCTGTGTATAGACAGACTAAGAGAAGTCAGGAGCCAAATGGACGTAACAGATATTTATAGAACATTCTACCCTGAAGCAAAAGGATATACCTTCTTCTCAGCTCCTCATGGTACTTTCTCCAAAATTGACCATATAATTGGTCAAAAACGGGCAACAACAGGTACAGAAAGATAGAAATAATCCCATGCATGCTATCGGACCACCACGGCCTAAAACTGGTCTTCAATAACAATAAGGGAAGAATGCCCACATATACGTGGAAATTGAACAATGCTCTACTCAATGATAACCTGGTCAAGGAAGAAATAAAGAAAGAAATTAAAGACTTTTTAGAATTTAATGAAAATGAAGGTACAACATACCCAAACTTATGGGACACAATGAAAGCTGTGCTAAGAGGAAAACTCATAGCACTGAGTGCCTGCAGAAAGGAACAGGAAAGACCATATGTCAGCAGCTTGGCAGCACACCTAAAAGCTCTAGAACAAAAAGAAGCAAATACACCCAGGAGGAGTAGAAGGCAGGAAATAATCAAACTCAGAGCTGAAATCAACCACGAAGAAACAAAAAGGACCATAGAAAGAATCAACAGAACCAAAAGTCGGTTCTTTGAGAAAATCAACAAGATAGATAAACCCTTAGCCAGACTAACAAGAGGACACAGAGAGTGTGTCCAAATTAACAAAATCAGAAATGAAAAGGGAGACATAACTACAGATTCAGAGGAAATTCAAAAAATCATCAGATCTTACTATAAAAGCCTATATTCAAAAAAACTTGAAAATCTGCAGGAAATGGACAATTTCCTAGACAGATACCAGGTACTGACGTTAAATCAGGAACAGATAAACCAGTTAAACAACCCCATAACTCCTAAGGAAATAGAAGCAGTCATTAAAGGTCTCCCAACCAAAAAGAGCCCAGTTCCAGACGGGTTTAGTGCAGAATTCTATCAGACCTTCATAGAAGACCTCATACCAATATTATCCAACTATTCCACAAAATTGAAACAGATGGAGCACTACCGAATTCCTTCTATGAAGCCACAATTACTCTTATACCTAAACCACACAAAGACGCAATAAAGAAAGAGAACTTCAGACCAATTTCCCTTATGAATATCGACGCAAAAATACTCAATAAACTTCTGGCAAACCGAATCCAAGAGCACATCAAAACAATCATCCACCATGACCAAGTAGGCTTCATCCCAGGCATGCAGGGATGGTTTAATATATGGAAAACCATCAACGTGATCCATTATATAAACAAACTGAAAGAACAAAACCACATGATCATTTCATTAGATGCTGAGAAAGCATTTGACAAAATTCACCACCCCTTCATGATAAAAGTCCTGGAAAGAATAGGAATTCAAGGCCCATACCTAAACATAGTAAAAGCCATATACAGCAAACCATTTGCTAACATTAAACTAAATGGAGAGAAACTTGAAGCAATCCCACTAACATGAGGGACTAGACAAGGCTGCCCACTCTCTCCCTATTTATTCAATATAGTTCTTGAAGTTCTAGCCAGAGCAATGAGACAACAAAAGGAGGTCAAGGGGATACAGATCGGGAAAGAAGAAGTCAAAATATCACTATTTGCAGATGATATGATAGTTTATTTAAGTGATCCCAAAAGTTCCACCAGAGAACTACTAAAGCTGATAAACAACTTCAGCAAAGTGGCTGGGTATAAAATTAACTCAAATAAACCAGGAGCCTTCCTCTACACAAAAGAGAAACAAGCCGAGAAAGAAATTAGGGAAACGACACCCTTCATAATAGACCCAAATAATATAAAGTACCTCGGTGTGACTTTAACCAAGCAAGTAAAAGATTTGTACAATAAGAACTTCAAGACTCTGAAGAAAGAAATTGAAGAAATCCTCAGAAGATGGAAAGATCTCCCATGCTCATGGATTAGCAGGATTAATATAGTAAAAATGGCCATTTTACCAAAAGCGATCTACAGATTCAATGCAATCCCCATCAAAATACCAATCCAATTCTTCAAAGAGTTAGACAGAACAATTTGCAAATTCATCTGGAATAACAAAAAACCCAGGATAGCTAAAGCTATCCTCAACAATAAAAGGACTTCAGGGGGAATCACTATCCCTGAACTCAAGCAGTATTACAGAGCAATAGTGATAAAAACTGCATGGTATTGGTACAGAGACAGACAGATAGACCAATGGAACAGAATTGAAGACCCAGAAATGAACCCACACACCTATGGGCACCTGATTTTTGACAAAGGAGCCAAAGCCATCCAATGGAAAAAAGATAGCATTTTCAGCAAATGGTGCTGGTTCAACTGGAGGTCAACATGTAGAAGAATGCAGATCGATCCATGCTTATCACCCTGTACAAAGCTTAAGTCCAAGTGGATCAAGGACCTCCACATCAAACCAAATACACTCAAACTAATAGAAGAAAAACTAGGGAAGCATCTGGAACACATGGGCACTGGAAAAAATTTCCTGAACAAAACAACAATGACTTATGCTCTAAGATCAAGAATCGACAAATGGGATCTCATAAAACTGCAAAGCTTCTGTAAGGCAAAGGACACTGTGGTTAGGACAAATCGGCAACCAACAGATAGGGAAAAGATCTTTACCAATCCCAGAACAGATAGAGGCCTTATATCCAAAATATACAAAGAACTCAAGAAGTTAGACCGCAGGGAGACAAATAACCCTATTAAAAAATAGGGTTCAGAGCTAAACAAAGAATTCACAGCTGAGGGATGCCAAATGGCGGAGAAACACCTAAAGAAATGTTCAACATCTTTAGTCATAAGGGAAATGCAAATCAAACCAACCCTGAGATTTCACCTCACACCAGTGAGAATGGCTAAGATCAAAAACTCAGGTGACAGCAGATGCTGGCGAGGATGTGGAGAAAGAGGAACACTCCTCCATTGTTGGTGGGGTTGCAGACTGGTACAACCATTCTGGAAATCTGTCTGGAGGTTCCTCAGAAAATTGGACATTGAACTACCTGAGGATCCAGCTATACGTCTCTTGGGCATATACCCAAACGATGCCCCAACATATAAAAAAGTCACGTGCTCCTATATGTTCATAGTAGCCTTATTTATAATAGCCAGAAGCTGGAAAGAACCCAGATGCCCTTCATCAGAGGAATCGATACAGAAAATGTGGTACATCTACACAATGGAATATTACTCAGCTATCAAAAACAATGACTTTATGAAATTCGTAGGCAAATGGTCGGAACTGGAAAATATCATCCTGAGTGAGGTAACCCAATCACAGAAAAACACACATGGTATGCACTCATTTATAAGTGGATAGTAGCTCAAATGTTCGAATTACCTTAGATGCACAGAACGCATGAAACTCAAGAACGATGACCGAAATGCAAATGCTTCACTCCTTCTTTAAAAGGGGAACAAGAATACCCTTGTCAGGGAATAGGGAGGCAAAGTTTAGAACAGAGGCAGAAGGAACAGCCATTCAGAGCCTGCTCCACATGTGGCCATACATATACAACCACCAAACTAGATAAGATGGATAAAGCAAAGAAGTGCAGGCTGACAGGAACCAGAAGATCTCTCCTGAGAGACACAGCCAGAATATGCAAATACAGAAGGGGAGCGGGAGGGTGATGTTCGCCTGGAAACCGGGAAAGGGAATAACACTCGAAATGTATATAAGAAATTCTCAAGTTAATAAAAAAAAAGAATAATAGGATTTTAAGAAGGTCAAGAGTCAGTTTCAAGACCCAGAAAATACTCTGAGGAAAATCAAAGAGGAAAACATTTCCAATCTAATGAAAGAGATGTCTATAAACATACAAGAAGCTTATAGAATCCCAACTATTTGGGCTGAGAAAAGAAAATTCAGAATATAATAATCACAAAACCAAATCTACAGAACAAAGAAATAATATGAGAATCAGTAAGAGAAAAAGGAATGGTAACATACAAAAGCAGACCTATGAAAATCACACCTGACTTTTCAACATCGACACTGAAAGCTAGAAGGGTCTGGATGATATCCTGCAATTTCCAAAAAAACTAAAGGTTGTCAACCTCAACTACTATACCTACCAAAACTATCGAATCATCATAAAGGGAGAAAACAAGATATTTCAAGAATAATTCAGGGGTTGGGGATTTGGCTCAGTGGTAGAGCGCTTGCCTAGCAAGCACAAGGCCCTGGGTTCGGTCCTCTGCTCCGAAAAAAAAAAAAAAGAAAAAAGAAAAAAAAAGAATAATTCAAATACAAATTATATCTATCCACAAATTCAGCCCTACAGAAAATACTAGAAGAAAACTCTAACTCAAGAAGGATACATACATCCAAGAAAACACAGGAAATAAATAATCCCATACCAATAAAAACAAGAAAATCTAAAACAAACTCTCTCCTCTCTCTCTCTCTCTCTCTCTCTCTCTCTCTCTCTCTCTCTCTCTCTCATACACACACACACACACACACACACACACACACACATACACACACACATGCACACCCAAACACACTTATACCACCAACATTAAAATAATAGAAAACAGGATATAACAATCACTGGTCATTAATATTTCTCAACTTCAATGGATTTAATTTAATTCCCTAATAAAATGGCACATGCTAGCAGAATATATGTGATAAAAGGATCCTGCATACAAGAAACACACTTTAGTGACAAAGACAGACACTACCTCAGAGTGAAAAGCTGGAAAAAAAATTCCAAGGAAATGGATCCAAGAAGCAAGCTGGAGTAAACATTCTAATACATAACAAAATAGACTATCAAACAAAAATTCATCAAAAGACACAGGGAAGGACACTGCACATTCATCAAAGGAAAAAATCTACCAAAATGATATTTAAATTCTGAACATCTATGCCCCAAACTCAAATGCTCCTACATTTGTAAAGGAAACAGTGTTAAGGCTTAAATCACACATTGAATCAATATCAACCTGGATACATTAAATCCCTTAGAAGAGAAAGTAGGAAATATCCTTGAACACATTGGTAGAGGGGGAAAGTTCCTTAACAGAAAACCAATGGCTCATGCTCTAAAATCAAAAATTGATAAATAGGACCTCATGAAACTGCGAAGTTTTTGTAAAACAAACAGCACCATCAATAGGATAAATTGGCAGCCCATAGATTAGTAAAGAATCTCCATCAAACCTGCACTTGAAGAGAGCTAATATCAAAAATTTACAAAGAACTCAAGAAGTTAGAAGCCAACAGGCTAAATAACCCAATTAAAGAATGGGTTACAGAACCAAACAGAATTCTTACCAGAGAAATTTCCAAAGGCCAAGAAGTATTAAAATAAATTTTTAAAGTCCTTAGACATCAAGGAATTACAAATTAAAATAACTCTGAGATTCCATCCTATACCCATCAGGATAGCTAAGATAAAAAATACTCAAGAGATATCAGAAGCTTTTGAGGATCTGGAGCAAGGGGAACACTCTTCCATTGCTGGCGTGTGTGCATACCATGTTGGTAATCAATTTGGCATTTTGTCAGAAAACTTGGAAGAGTTCTACATCAAGACCCAGCTGTATCCCTTCTGGATATATGCCCAAAAAGATGCTGCAAAATCTCACAAAAACACTTCCTCAACTATGTTCATAGCAACTTTATTTGTAATAGACAGAAACTGCAAACAAGCTAGATGTCCTTCAACTGTAGAATGGATGAAGAAAATAAGGTACATCTACAAAATAGAACACTATTCAGCTATTAAAAACTAAGACATCATGAATTTTGCAGGCAAATGGATGGAAATTTATTATATCATCCTGAGAGAGTTAACTCAGTCCCAAAAGGGAGTGCATGGTATGTACTCATTTCTCAGTGGATATTAGACATAAAATAAATGTACCATGTTATACTCTACAGACCCAAAGAAGCTAAACAAAAAGGAAGGTCCCAAAAAATAAGCTATAATCTCACTTCACATTCCCCACTCTCCTCCTCTTAGATGGGGGAATAATATGGTCATAAGAGACATATGGAGGGAGTGAACTAGGAGGAAGAGAATGGTAGATTCATGATCAGGTATGCAGAAGGACAGAAGAGATGGCTAGATGGCCATGAAAATAAATGGAAATCTGCAACTGACAGGGGTTAGGATGTGGGGAGCATCTCCAAGATGAGACATGACTTGGGGAAAAAGTGGTACCAAGAATCAATGGGGTTGACCTTAGATATTACTCACTACATTGGGGATATGTGACCTGAAGAGGCCACCTTCTATATCTAGACAGGAACTCACTGACAAAATTTCACCCCAAAATTTTTTCTGTCTACAAATAATGCAAGTCCAGGAGGATGGAGCAGAGACACTGATGGAATGACCAACCAATAACTGGCCCAACTTAAGACCCATCCAGTAGGCAAGCACCAATCCCTAACACTATTAATGATACTCTGTTATGCTTGCAGTCAGAAGCATGATGTCCTCTGAGAGGCTCCACCCAACAGGTGACTGAGACAGACAAGATACCCACAATCAAACACTTGATGGAGCTTGGGGATTCTTAGGAAAAAATAGAAATTGTGGGTACCGAAGGTGATAGGAACTCCACAGGAAGACCAATAGTGCCAACTAACCTAGACCCTTTGGGATCTCAGATTCTGAACCAAAGAACTTACAGGGGCTGGACCTAGATCTCCCCACTCATATGTAGCAAATGAGCAGCTTCACATTCATGTGGGTCCTGAACAACTGAAATGTGGGTTATCCCAAAAGTTGTTGCCTGTTTATGGGATATGTTCTTTCAGCTAGGCTGTCTTGTCTGGCCTCAGTGGGAGAAGAATCATCTATCCTCACAGACACTTGAAAGGCCAGGGTGAAGGGCATACTGGGGGCGTGAGTAACTACACAGAAGAGAAGTGGAAGGGGGCGAATGCCAGCAGCAAACTACTGAATTGAGAATAGGACCCCCGTTGAAGGAATCAGAGAAAGAACTGGAAGAGCTTGAAGGGGCTCGAGACCCCATATGTACAACAATGCCAAGCAACCAGAGCTTCCAGGGACTAAGCCATTTGGACTCTTCTTCTCTGGACTCTTCTTGGACTTCATATGATCTGTGAAGTTTTTCTTAGGTATCCAAGTTTTAAGCTAATACCCGCTTATCAGTGAAAGTATACCATGTGTGTTCTTTGGTGATTGGGTTACCTCACTCAGGATGATATTTTCTAGTTCCATCCATTGGCCTAAGAATTTCATGCACTCATTGATTTTAATAGCTGAGTAGTAATCTGTTGTGAAAATGTACCACATTTTCTGTATCCATTCCTCTGTTGAGGGACATCTTGGTTGTTTCCAGCTCCTGGCTATTATAAATAAGGCTGCTATGAACATAGTGGAGCATGTGTCTTTGTTATATGTTGGAGTATCTTTTGAGTATATGCCCAAGAGAGGTATAGCTGGATCCTCAGGCAGTTCAATGTCCAATTTTCTGAGGAACCTCCAGACTGATTTCCAGAATGGTTTTACCAGTCTGCAATCCCACCAACAATGGGGGAGTGTTCCTCTTTCTCCACATCCTTGCCAGCATCTACTGTCACCTGAGGATTTATATTAGCCATTCTGACTTATGTTAAGTGGGATCTCAGTGTTGTTTTGATTTGCATTTCCCTGATGCTAAGGACATCAGGGAAATTGAACATTTCTTTAGATGCTTCTCAGCCACTCGATATTCCTCATTTGAAAAACTGTTGTTTTGCTCTGTACCTATTTTGTAACAGGATTATTTGAATCTCTAGAGTCGAACTTCTTGAGTTCTTTAGATATATTAGATATTAGCTCTCTATCAAATGTTGGATTGGTAAAGACCTTTTCCCAATCTGTTGGTTGCAGTTTTATCCTAACAACAGTGTCCTTTGACTTACAGAAGCTTTGTAATTTTATGAGGTTCATTTGTCAAGTCTTGATGTTAGAGCCTAAGCCATTAGAATTCTGTTCATTCATTTCCCCTGTGCCTATGTGTTCAAGGCTCTTCCCCACTTTCTCTTCTATTAGTTTCAGTGTATATGGTATTATGTGGAGGACCTTGACCCACTCGGACTTGAGCTTTGTACAAGGAGATAAATATTGGTCAATTTGCAATCTTCTACCTGCTGACCTCCAGTTCAACCAGCACCATTTGTTGAAAATGCTGTCTTTTTTCCAATGGATAGTTTTAGCTCCTTTGTCAAAGATCAAGTAAACATAGGTATGTGGGTTCATTTGTGGCTCTTCAATTCTATTCCATTGATCTACCTGACTGTCTCTCTATCAATACCATGCAGTTTTTATCAAGATTGCTCTGTAATACAGGTTGTGGTCTGAGATGGTGATTCCACCATTCTTTTGTTGTTAAGAATAGTTTTCACTATTCTGTTTTTTTTTTTTTTTTTTTTTTTTTTTTGCTTTTCCAAATGAATCTGCCAATTGCTCTTTCTAATTCTATGAAGAATTGAGTTGGAATTTTGATGGGGATTGCATTATCTGTAGATGGCTTTTTGCAAGATGACTACTTTTACTATATTAATCCTCCCAATCAAGAGCATGGGAGGTTTTTCTCTCTTCTGAAATCTTCTTTGAATTATTTCTTCAGAAACTTGAAGTTCTCGTCAAACAGATCTTTCACTTGCTTTGTTAGAGTAACAAAAAGGTACATATAATTTGTGGCTAATATGGAGAGTGTCATTTCCCTAATTATTCTCAACCTGTTGATACTTTGAATAGAGGAAGGCTACTATTTGTTTGAGTTAATTTTATATCTAGCCACTTAGCTGAGGTTGTTTATCAGTTGTAGGATATCTGTGATAGAATTTTTGTGATTGCTTGAATATACTATCATTTGCAAATAGTGATGTTTTTACTTCATCCTTTTCCATTTGTATCCTTTTGATCTTCTTTTGTTGTCTGATTTCTCTGGCTAAGACTTCCCTGATTTCAGTGGGATTGCTTCAAGTTTCTCTCCATTTATTTTTATGTTGGCTATTGGTTTGTTGTATACTGTTTTTACTATGCTTAGGTGTGGGTCTTGAATTCTGGATTACTAAAACTTTTGACATGAAGGAATTTTGAATTTTCTCAAATACTTTCTCAGCATCTAATGTGGTGATTATGTGATTTTTCTCTTTGGATTTATTTACATAATGGATTAAGTTGATGAATTTCCATATATTGAACCATCCCTGCATCCCTGTGATGAAGCCTACTTTATCATGATGGATGATCATTTTGATGTGCTCTTGGAATTAGTTTGTGAGAAATTTATTGAGCAATTTGCATCAATATTCATAAGGGAAATGGTCTGAAGGTCTCTTTCTTTGTAGGGTCTTTGGGTGGTTTAGGTATAAGCATAATTGAGGCTTCATAGAAGAAATTGGGTAGTGTTCCTTTTGTTCCTATTTTGTGGAATAGCTTGGAGTGTATGGTTATTAGGTGCTCTATGAAGGTGAATAGAATTCTGTACTAAATCCATCTGGTCCTGGGCTTTATTTATTTATTTTTTGGTTGGGAGACTTTTCATAACTGCTTCTATTTCTTTAGGAGTTAGGGAACTGTGTAGATGGTTTATCTGATCCTGATTTAACTTTGGTACCTGGTATCTGTCTAGAAAATTGTCCATTTCATCTAGATTTTCCAATTGTTTTGAATATAGGCTTTTGTAGTAGGATCTGATTTTTTTAATTTCCTCAAATTCTGTTATTATGTCTCCTACTTGTCTTTCTACTTGGTTGATTTCAGCTCTGAGTTCAATTATTTCCTGCTGTCTACTCCTCTGGGATGAATTTTGCTTCTTTTTGTTCTAGAGTTTTCAGGGGTGCTGTCAAGGTGTTATTGTATGTTCTCTCCAATTTCTTTTTGGAGGCACTCACTAGAGTTTTCAGGGATGCTGTCAAGGTGTTATTGTATGTTCTCTCCAATTTCTTTTTGGAGGCACTCAGAGCTGTGAGTTTTCCTCTTAGCACTGCTTTCATTGTGTCCCATAAGTTTGGTCATGCTGAGCCTTCATTTTCATGAAATTCTAAAATGTCTTTAATTTCTTTCTTAATTTCTTCCTTGATCAAGTTATCACTGAATAGAGTGTTTTTCACCTTCGATGTGTATGTGGGCTTTCTGTTGTTTTTGTTTTTATTGAAGACTAGCCTTAGTCCATAGTGATCTGATAGTATGCATGGGATTGTTTCAATCATCTCGTATCTGTTGAAGCCTGTTATGTGACTGATATGGTCAATTTTGGAGAAGGTACCATGAGGTGCTAAAAAGAAGGCAAATTCTTTTGTTTTAGGATGAAATACTCTATACATATCTATTAAATCCATTTGGTTCATAATTTCTGTTAGTTCCACTGTGTCTTTATTTAGTTTCTGTTTCTGTGATCTGTCCATTTATTGGGACTGGTGTATTGAAGTCTTCTACTATTATTGCATGTGGTGTAATATATGCTTTGAACTTTAATAAAGTTTCTTTTATAAATGTGGGTGCCCTTGCATTTGGAGCAGAGATGTTCAAAATTGATTATCTTGGTAGATTTTTCTTTTGATGAGTATAAAGTGTCCTTCCTTACATTTTTTGATAACTTTTGGTTAAAAGTTGATTTTATTTGACATTAGAATGTCTACTCCAGCTTGTTTCTTGGAACCATTTGCTTGTAATTTTTTCCCAGCTTTTTACACTTAGGTAGTGTCTGTCTTTGTCACTGTGGTGCATTTCCTGTATGCAGCAAAATGCTGGGTCCTGTTTACATATCCAGTCTTTTAGTCTATGTCTTTTTTTCAGGGAATTGATTCCATTGATGTTGAGAGATTTTAAAGAATAGTGATTATTTCCTGGTATTTTTGTTGTCAGAAGTAGGATTGTGTTTGTGTGGCTGTATTCTTTTGGTTTATTTGCAAGAAGATTACTTTCTTGCCTTTTCTAGGTTATAGTTTCCCATCTTGTGGTGGAGCTTTCAATCTATTATCATTTGTAATGTTGGATTTGTGGAAAGATATTGTGTAAATTTGGTTTTCTGATGGAATATCTTGATTTCTCCATCTATGGTAATTGAGAGTTTTGCTGGATACAGTAACCTGGGCTGGCATTTGTGTTCTCTTAGGGTCTGTATGACATCTGTCCAGGACCTTCTAGCTTTCATTGTCTCTGTTGAGATGTCTGGTACAATTCTGATAGGTCTGCCTTCATATGTTACTTGACCATTTTTTCCTTACTGTTTTTAATATTCTTTCTTTGTTTTGTGTATTTGGTCTATTGACTATTAGTGCCAGGAGGAATTACTTTTCTGGTACAGTCTGTTTGGAGTTCTATAGGCTTCTTGTATATTAATGGGTATCTTTTTCTTTAGGTTAGGGAAGTTTTCTTCTATCATTTTGTTGAAGATATTTACTAGCCCTTCACGTTGGGAATCTTCCTTCTCTTCTATACCTATTATTGTTAGGTTTGATCTTCTCATTGTGTTCTGGATTTCCTGGATGTTTTGGCTTAGGAGGCTTTTGCATTTTACATTCTCTTTAATAGTTTTGTCAATGTTTTCTATGGTATACTCTTCCCCTTGAGATTCTCTCTTTTATCTCTTATTTTCTGTTAGTTACGCTTGCGTCTATGACTCCAGATCTCTTTCCTAGATTTTCTATCTCCAGTGTTGTCTCTCTTTGTGATTTCTTTATTGTTTCTATTTCCATTTTTAGATCCTCGTACGTCTTATTCAATTCCTTCAACTGTTTGGTTGAGTTTTCCTGTAATTCTTTAAGGGATTTTTGTGTTTCCTCTTTAAGGGCTTCTACTTGTTTACCTGTGTTGTCTTGTATTTCTTTAAGGGAGTTATTTATGTCCTTCTGAAATTCCTCTACCATCATCATGAGATGTGATTTTTAAATCCAAATCTTGCTTTTCTGACCTGTTGGAATATCCAGTATTTTCTGTGGTGGAAGAACTAGGTTCTGATGATGGCAAGATGTCTTGGTTTCTGTTGCTTAGATTCTTGCCATCTGGTTATCTGTGGTGATAGTTAGTATTGCTGTCTCTGAGTGGAGCTTGTCATTCCTGTGGGCCTGTGAGCCTGTGAATCTGTGATCTTTGGATTGAGAGAGCTCCTGGCATACTAGGTTTGTTGGTAGGTTTTAGGTCCTAGAGCTATAGAACTACTCTGCCTATAGATGGAGGTGTGATGGGTCCCATCCCAGGCTGCCCTGTGTTTTCCAAGCCCTGTGTACTCCTGCCAGGTCTTCTCTTAGACAGTGAATGGGAAGATAGTGGGGATTCATCTATGGGCTGAGGGCTTAGAAAGGAGTGTGCTCCTGGCAGACCTGATTTCTCTGGGCAGGTTTTGTGTCCAAGTGCTGTGGAACAGTCCTGGCTCTGTGTGCAGATGGAGATTGGAAGGCCTTTGATAATTTAAGTGTCTATCAGGAATTAGAGAATTTTGTTTAGCTCTGTATACCAGTTTTAGTTGGATTATTTGCATTGTTAACTTCTTAAATTCTCTATATATTTTGGATATTAGCCCTTTGTCAGATACTACCACTAACCTTTCATATTGGAGTTAACTTTGCTTCTTAAAATACATCTGAATCATTTTTTTCTAACCATCTCAGGTCTGTTATGTTACAGTCATACATCATGGTGTATATTTTTATTAGTTGAATCATGTTACTAGAAGTCTTTTCATTTTGTAGATGATATACTTAAATTTTAGAGATCTTCTTCATTTATGTAGCAGAAACAGCTGAACTCCCATTGAGTTTTGCTTTCTCATTCCTAAGTTTAGTCCCTTAGACCCTACTCCTTGTCTCCAGTTAAGCAAATACAGTAGCAGATACAATATGTTTTAATTCATTCATCATGAATTGATCTTCTTTCTTTTTTACCCTTTCTGGATAAATTAATAAATTTCAACATGTAGGGATGGTAGAGAAACATAGACTAGCTTGCTGATGGCTCCTTAAGTCATATGAGAAGGAACCTTATGGAAAGTGCAAAAATGTTTGTGAATTTTGATAAGCTACTGATGCTTAAAGTGTTCTGTGACTTATTTATTTCATTAAAATATCTTTCTAGTTGCTTTCTTTATTCTTTAATTTCTGAAGTGTTCATCATTTCAATATTAGAGATTCCAGATTAATCTATTTTGTTATTTTTTCTCTCATTATATCCATCTCCAACTTTTCTTCCCTTTCATCTAATTGACCTCCCAATAAAGTAACAAAATGAAACAAACAAACAAAACCCCTAGCAATAAATGAAAAGCAACACATAATTATTAGGCTGTTAAGCTTTGGAAATCCTCAAGAAAGAACCTGAAACAATGAGTTCTTGAGTTTTCTATTGAAAACAAATAAATAAATGAAGACAGAGAATAGTGGTGGAAAAGGGGGTCACTCTCAGGTCAGTAACGTCCTTGTCATACTTAAGGGCAATGATTGTTTAAGGCCTAAAGTATCTCCTGCTGTTTTGGAGAAATTCCTGCATAAATGCCACAAAGACACTGAGTCTGAAATGTCACCTTCAGGTAGAATATATGAAATGTCCAACCATCCAAGCTGTGCTCATATCAGTTATAGTATGGGTACTTAGTGAATGACACTATGAAAGAATAGTGGGAAATACTATCACATGTGACCAAATAGAATATTTGCCTAAGAGGGTCAAAGTCAGGGATTTCAAGGTGTATCAAGGGACCCTCAAAATCCATGACAAAGAACAACTTCCAACATAGAGAAAGAAAAGGTAGTGGTGACTCAATCAACTATATCCTTTCCATAGTGCCTCACTTTTAATTGGTTCAACTGAAGTACTGGAAAATTGAAATAGGAGAGACATTCAAGTTCATGCCCTAGTATTATGGAGGATCCGTGCTTGGGAAATTGTCTACATTTATCATTTATATCCTAGGCTAGAGTAAGATTTATGAACTGAGACTTTGCAACTGTCTATAACCACAAGAATTACATGCTATGTAAGAATGAATAGAATAAATTTTTATTAGACTAGAAACGTTTAACCCTTCCTCATAAAATTCCTTCAGGAATGCAAACAGTAAGAAATAACGTTGCATTGTGATAGTTACACTGTTTTTCTTTATTTGATTTATATGTATCTTCCACATTTCCTTTCCCTGGCAGATAATATTTTCCAAAGTTAAACAAAACTATGATGAAGAAAGTAATGGCCTAAAATATCTGGATAGAAGCTGTCAGAATTAATCTAAACTTTCTACTAGCAGTCACATGACCTGAATCCTGTTGTCCTCCTAATTTTGTGGCCTGTCTTCTTAACATTCGGCATTGTGCCAGGTGGGAGTAGGGGGAAAATCCCATTTCTTCCTGCAGAACACCTTCACAAGTCCCTGTTATTGTATTTTTCTCCTTTTTCCTGCCTCCCTTTTGTGCTTGTCTAACTCCTTAATATTCATTGATTCTCAGCTCAGATATGGCATGCTTCAGAAAAATCCCTGAAGCAAACAAACTTATATTACACATTCTGACATAATTCACTGTACACTGTAACATAAAGCACATTATTATCTTATTTATCTGTTCACTTTCCAGTACACATCCTGACTATATCATAATATCTGATACAGGTCCATATCTGCAACTCCACAGTCTTTCATATAGTAGAATATAATGGTAAATAAATTAATTAGTTTGTATATTCACATGAAAAATCTGAGAGATGTACCACAGTTAAGTTAAAGATTTCATATGGGTGCTTATGTGCATGTGTTTGTGTGTGTGTGTGTTCCTTTGCATATATGTGCATATGTGTGTGAAGGCCAGAGATCAACAACCACAGATATCCATTCATGGTCCATCTTGCCTTTTAAAGAGAGTGTTTCTTCCTGGACTTGAAGTTGCCATGTATGATAGGTTGGCCAGCCAACAAGACCCATGGACCCACATAACTCAACATTCCCAATACTGCCTTCTACCAACTGGAACTTTTATGTGTATTCTGGGGACTGAACTCATGTCCTAGTGCTTGGAACACACCTTATAAACTTAACTACCCCTCCAACTACATAAACAAACATGGCAAGGTCTTAAAATAAAATTTTATGATTTTTGATGACCATGAAGTATACATCACTTAAGGAAATATTTCTCAAAATGTACTTTTTTGAAGCAGTATGATAACTCTGGGAGTTTGTTGAAAATGTAAGTGAATTATATAGCATACAACACCACTCAGAAGCTGTGATAAGGGGGCCAAGCATCTGTATTCTACAAACTCTTCAGTTCATGATTAAGATTATGAATCACTGTTCTAGTATTTGAAATGCATCTTCGAACCCAGCAAGGTGTGTAAGTCATTCTTAGGAGAAGATGCTATGTTGGTTAAGCCCACTAGGAAATTAAGATGCATATGATGCCTTTTTCCTTAACAGCATTCAAAGAAACCATCCAAAACTAAAGACTGTTCAACACAGTCCATTACAAGAGAATTCATCTGGAAAGTATTTCGAATGAACACTTCTGTCAACATCTACAAACGGTCTCCAGGTGTGTGTATCTGATAACCCTGGCTAGGAAATCACAGGATTACTAGTTTCTTTTAGTTTTATATTTTAACAGTCTGATATTTTAAACTGTATGGCTGAATTTTTAATCAGATTGGCTGATGTCTGTACTTATCTTTGCACAACAATTTACTTTGTGGGAGGTTTGAATTACCAAAGGTGCTAAGCTCAACAGTTCAGCAGGAAGAGGGGAAGTGATAATTAACATGTATGATCAATCTACATGGGATCTGACATCAAAGTTTCTGTTTAGACAAGGACAGTGGAGTGTCACAGAGAAATTATCAAGAAACTTCAATTAGTATGTATTGATCCCTTCACCCATAGAAGTAGCATATTCTTAAATTTCTATCAAGCTAAAGATAAAGACACATCTTAGACCCTAATACATCTATCTTGTGATTCACCAGTAAGACCAAGGAGAAGAGACAGATGGAAAAGACAGGAGGAAACCTTTTTTATTAAGGAAAATAGCAACAAAAATCAAGAAAGACCACCCAATTAGATTAACAAAATTACTAAATAATAAATCAATTTAGAATACCAGCCAGGATAGAGAGGAAGGATGAAGAATAATGACTAAAAATAACCACCACTAAGGTGCTAAATCTGTCTGCTCATCCTTCGGAAGAACTATCTGCAATAAGGGAGCTGCTAGCTACACAAGGATACTGAAACCAACATCAATAAATATTTTATAAAATTAAAATTTCAGTTCCCAGACCACATTTTAATTGCTCAATGGCCACATGTGACTTCCATATTGAAGACAGTAGTTTCAAATATTCTCAAAACTGTAAAAAATATTACTGGATTGTGCTGCTCTAAGATCAAACATACTTTTCTGTACAATTCCAAGAATATTTAAATACACAGAAAATGGACAATAAAAAGGCTCATAGTCAGTGTGTTCATAATTTTTCCTTGTTTATAAAGTACAACAGTCCATGAGATTCAATATGACTATGCCCTGCTTTTATATATTTCTCAAGCACTTATTCAACATAAATATTGTTATATGCCTGCTCATGGAAATATATACTATAATATACTGTTATTTAAGGATATACCTTGTCATATCCTAAAAATCTAAGACAAAACAAAAGTATGAAATGAGAAAAACTTGTATATTAGGAAATGTATAAATTAAGGCATATGTCTCCTGTTTTAATCTTTATATATTTGCATGGACACAAAATCCAATATCCAAAGAGCAAAAGCCAATTAATAGCTGCTAGTAGAGGAAGAGTTGGTTTTTTTTTAGTGTAGCTTCTGATAAGGTGACTACACTTTATTGAAAGATGATATGTACAATAGATATAGGCAGCATAAATTGGACTTGATGGGAATTAAGAAAAGAAACAAAGAAAAATGAGGGTCTGTAGATAGGTGGACAGCAAAGAATAGTATGTTTGAGGGAAGCATGAAAATGATCAAAGCATTGTACAAAATTCTTAAAGAATTAATGAAGTATTTTAATTAAAAATACAGGTATTCCAAACCCATGTCCAGGCAAACATATTTGTTGGCTTTACAGGAAGAATCTAGCATTAGGCCTAGACATCCTTCATAAAGGCCTATAAGGTATCTATTAGCTTTGAAAACGTAGAGCAGTATAAGTGAATGAGCTGCTCTAAGATCTATGTGATTGTGCTGTGAAGATCAAGAGAAGAAATATTTATAAACTAATTCTGGTTTTAAAAAAGTGTATGTTGCTGGTCAAATCACTTGAGCCACTTTAACAGGAACTTTTATAAAATGGCTGGTTATAGTCTACTATGGAAAGACAGTGGCTCCTTTCTCTACCAGAATAGATATAGCCAGGTAATGACTTCTGGGGGAGAAAGAGATGGTTAATTTTAAGATGTGGTCAATACCCAGAGGAGTATGGACAATACAAATAGGACTTAGTAAGACAAATAAAGACACCCTGAAATCAGGAGAGGTAAGTACGTGGGGTTGTATCTGCGAAGAGTGGAAAGTGAATATGATCAAAATACATTGTATGAAATTTCCAACAAACTAATAAAATTATAAAATCATAAAAGGAAATGGTTAGTCATAATTTATTTTAAAAACATTCAAGTGGTAAAAGACTAAGGCACTGAATAGAAAAATAAACTCAGGAGTTAGGGAGATCTCAATTGAATTAATTGAGAAACCATATCTAAAGTCATTAAGAATATTTGAATACCTAACACCAGATTAGACTACAGTGTAGAGAACTCTTTGGGCATAGATGAGTCATGTGTTATATATTTTATCTAGTAATCAAAATAAATCAGTGGCCATTAAGGGAATGACATATGTTTTGTAGGTAGCACAACTTTGGAACACAGAAAAATCATTCATGGTAATACAATAGAAGTCTGACAGTTGCTGAAAAAATTACACCCCAAGATGTTGCATTCATTAAACACAGATCAGCAGTCTGAACTATGTATAACTTCCCAATCACCTACTGTCAATATTATCTCCTAGGTCATCTACTTACACATAACTAATTGATTTCATCTGTACTCCTACTGGTTTGGTAAAAGTCAGAGAAGCTTGCATTAAATTTATAGTTGGCATCCATATCACTGTAGCCTATAAACACTTAAATATCAAATTCTGAACTATATTCTCATTTCAATGTTTTTATTATTTGCTTATTTATTTATTCATTCTGTGTGTGCGTGTGTGTGCATGCACATGTGTGTGTGTGTGTGTGTGTGTATGTGTGTGTGTGTGTATTCCAGGATATTGAATGTTTTCTTTCTCTCTTCCTTCCTTCTTTTTTCTCCCCCCTTGCATCCCCTCCTTTGTGTGTGTGTGTGCATGTGTGTGTGTGTGTCTATATGTGTGTATGTGTGTGTGTGTGTGTGTGTGTGTGTCTTTGTGGTGTTTTATGCCTGTGCGTGCATGGTATATATGTCTATATAAAATGTATTTTTAAAGATTGTGGTAAAGAAGATAATGTCCTGATTTCCTTTTTATTTTTATATTTTCCATGACTATCAGAAAGTATTCCCTAATGGCAATCAATTTCCTGCTGTTCCAGATTCCAAAAATTAATCCTCAGGAAGGGCCACGCAAATGTTAGATTGGTAAGTTATATGCAGTTTTCTAAGGAATTTTTATTGCATTTCATTGGATATGCAGGCTAAAATGCCATTTCTGTCTTTTATTACACACCAAACATCTGTATTTCAACTAAGTCAGCAAAGAAAAATTTGGTTGCAACACATAGCAGATGGGAGGAATGCTATCATTTAAGACTGTGTCAGTTGTATAATATACAAGAAAATTCATCTACAAAGCCTTGGATGTGATTATTCTCCTAGAGTTATATTGCTCAACTACTCATGGTCATAAGAAAAATGATTCTATAAATTTTTTAATTATTTTTCATGCAAGTAAGTATCTTTTGGGTGCTGATCACAGGTCAGAGTCTGTCCAATAAGCCTTGTGGTGCTAAGACTATAATAGGAGATAAAAAATAGGCAAACATTCATGATAAGTCATAATAGGTGTGGTGACACAACAAATACAGAATGAAATGAAGTACAGGGAGTATCATTTAGAAAGGAATCAGGTCAGATTCCTAAAAGAATTGATGGTAAATTTGAAATATTCAAATTAATGGGAATTAGGTCAATTAACTGAAAAAATGGAGATGGTGAAGAGATATAGGGAGGGAGGGTGATATTGTTGTAGTCAGAACAAGAATAAAGAGTAGTGGTAAAACATCAAGTTATCATCTATTTCCTGACATGATTACATTGAATACCAGTATACTTTATCAATGCCCATGTCAGAACTACTCCTGAATCTTAGCTTAAAAAGATGTCATCTTTTGTACTTTGCACCTGCTTGATAAGAACTGTCTCTAATATTTATGCTTTGTTTCAAAGTAATTGGAGTATTTTATGCCCTACTCAATGGTGGAAGCCCAATTAAACAGGATGTATATTTTATGCTGTCTTTGAATTGGGTAAATAACCAAAACTATTGATAGGAAATAATGAAAGAGTCATCTATCACAAGGTAAATAAATGTTAAGTAAAGTTCGTGGATATTCCTCTCTTTTTCTATGCTTTCATTAAATGAAAACATAGACTTCCAAGCCAGGTTGAGTTTGAGACCTTTCCCCAGTTATGTTATTAGTGAACACAAATGGGATGATTTTCTGATACTGTAATGTGACAGAAAAAGACATTTAGACAAATAATATTTGTAGCTAAAGACCCATAATAACATGTTTCAGTGCCAATTAAACAGTTGAAAGTAGCTTTACAGGTGTCTTTGGAAAACTCTAAAAGAGGTATAGTTTTGTGCAATGGGTGGAAAAAATCAAAGTATCCTGTTCTAACAAAAGCCCTTTGCACATATGTAACAGTTGTGCAGCTTGGTCTTCATGTGGGAAACCTAACAGTAGGAACAGGGACTGTCTTGAACTCTGCTACCTGCCTTTGGATCTCTTTCCCTAACTGGGCTGCCTTGTCTAGCCTCAATAGTAAAAGATTTGCTTAGTCCTACTGAAAATTGATATGCCAAGGTGGGTTGATACCCATAGGAGGTCTTCCATTTTCTAAGGGAAAAAAAGGGGTTGGGGGAGGGAAAGAGAAAGGGAGGAACTGGGAGGAGAGGAAGGATGGGGAACTTCTATGAGTTGTAAAGAAAATTAGTTAATTAATAAAATGTTTCAGACATGGCAATAAATCAAGGTTATCATTCAGAATGCAATATTAGGTGATTAGTTTGGTATAGCGTTTGGTAATTTCATTGAGACATTATGTGCAGTCACCATAGCCCACATATCTAAGCACAACTCCAAGGGCAGCTCTATGTTGAAACAAAATGTGACAACGGTATGCAGTTTCAAACAGTAACCTACCAATGACAATAACCATTGCCTTGACACTATGGATGTAAAATTTCATAAAATGTTTACCCATTGAACAGTTTACAGTGAGAGTGGAGAGAGTTCTGAAGTTAATTTACTTGGTTTAAGTTTTGAATGTGTGGCTCTTAAAGCAGGGTCACATGTAGACCAAGTGGTCTGGGGAATATGTAACCAAGGATGACCTTGACTTCGTCATCATTCTGTCTCCTGTTCCATATGTTAGGATTATAAGTGTGCACTATGGAGCTAACCCAATCACAGAAAAACACACATGGTATGCACTCACTGATAAGTGGAAATTAGCCTAAATGCTCAAATTACCCTAGATGCACAGAACATGTGAAACTCAAGAAGGATGACCAAAATGCAAATGCTTCACTCCTTCTTTAAAGGGGGAACAAGAATACCCTTGGCAGGGAATAGGGAGGCAAATTTTAGAATAGAGGCAGAAGGAACACCCATTCAGAGCCTGCCCCACATATGGTCCATACATATACAGCCACCAAACTAGATAAGATGGATGAAGCAAAGAAGTGCAGGCTGACAGGAACCGGATGTTGATCGCTCCTGAGAGACACAGCCAGAATACAGCAAATACATAGGCGAATACCAGCAGCAAACCACTGAACTGAGGACAACACCCCGTTGAAGGAATCAGAGAAAGGACTGGAAGAGCTTGAAGGGGCTTGAGACCCCATATGAACAACAATGCCCACCAACCAGAGCTTCCAGGGACTAGGCCACTACCTAAAGACTATACATGGACTGACTCTGGGGTCCAACTGCATAGGTAGCAATGAATAGCCTAGTAAGAGCACCAGTGGAAGGGGATTCCCTTGGTCCTGCCAAGACTGAACCCCCCAGTGAACGTGATTGTTCAGGGGAGGGCAGTAATGGGGGGAAATGGGGAGGGGAACCCATAGAGAAGGGGAAAGGGAGGGGCTAGGGAGGATTTTGGCCCGGAAACCTGGAAAGGGAATAACAATGGAAATGTAAATAAGAAATATCCAAGTTAATAAAGATTAAAAAAAAACTGTGCACTATGGCACCCAGTTTATGTGGTGGTAGAAAATGAACCTGGCCAGGTCTTCATCTATGCTAAGTGTGCACTTGGCCCTTAAACTGTGTAAATAAATTTGATTGTAAGAATGCACACTGTTGGTTTTCCTGTGGAGTCCCTATCCTCTTCAGGTCCTTCAATCCTTCCCACAACTCTTCTACAAAACTCCCTGAGCTCCCAGAGATTGAACCATTAACCAAAGAGAGAGCATGGGCTGGACCTAGATGCCCTATACATATATATGTAACACATGTGCAGTTTGATTTTCATACAGGTCCCGCAACAACTGGAGTGGGGGCTGTCACTGAATCTGTTGTATACCCGTGGATTCTCTCTCCCTAACTGGTCTGCCATGTCTGGTCTCAGTGGCAGAGGATGCACTTAGCACTACAGTGACTTGAAATACCGATATGGGATGATGTGGGAGAAGGGTAAAGGGGGATAAGCTGTGTGAGGGGAGGACTGGAAAGAGGAGCCAGATATTGGGATGTAAACCAAATAAACAAACAAACAAACAAACAAACAAACCCACATACTGACCTAACTCAGTAATGCCCTTCCATCCTCTTACTGGTGAGCAATAATGCAACCAGAAAAGTGAAAAGTAACCTAAATGAGTGGCTTTTGATAATTTGGTTCCTATATTTGGCTTCCATTTAAATCAGAGTTTTCCTTTGAATTTTCCCCTGACTTTTGGAACATTTTATCATGTTATGAGCTCTGGTTCTGAAGTAGTTGTGCCCAACTTGATCATCCCTGACAACAGAGCTATTAGTTATAGAAATAAAACAAATGCAGTTGGAATGTTTCTACTGCTTCGAATAATCCATGTTTCTTCAGGGGGGTATCTTCAATATCTTAGCGTCTTTATTTTCAATTATAGGGATATAAAATAAAAATGAATACACTCCACTTTAGAGCTTTTCATATTCCCTTTACTTTAAGTTTGATAATCTTGGATTACAGTGGGTCATTTTAACACTCAATTTTTATTTATGTTTTATTTTATTTATGTTTCTCGATACTTCAAACAACACAAATAGTTTATAGGTACAAATATATAGGTATGTTATAGAACAAACACAAACCACTTTACCATCTAGCATCATCCTATGATTGGTTTGCATATAATTGTGCAATGAGTATTTTCTACAAAGAATGAGTATTTCTATAAATATTAGGTTAGCCAAAATATTATGGTCACATTGGGACTTGGATCTTTTTCAAATAACATAATGCTAATTAAAAAACACACTACATTGAAGTATCCCAGGGTCCCAAATGAAGGAGTTAGAGAAAGTTCTGAGGAGCTGAAGGGGTATCAACCAACCAGATACCCCAGAGCTCCCAAGGACTAAACCACCAACCAAAGAGTACACAGAGTACACTGGAGTGACCCATGGCTCCAGCCACATAAGTAACAGAGGATGGTCTTGTCAGGCAGCAATGGGAGGAGAGGCCCTTGGTCCTATGAAGGCTTGATGCCCCATTGTAGGGGAATGCCAGGGCAGGGAGGCAAGAGGGAATAGTTGGGTTGGGGAGCACCCTCATAGAAGCAGACAGAGGGGGATGTGATAGGGGGGTTGTGGAGGGGAAACTGGAAAACTGGGTAATATTTGAAATGTGAATGAAGAAAATATCCAATAAAATAAAAAGAAAAGAAAAGAAAATTGCAGTATAATACAATTAGCAATTCCAGTCCTCACAATTCTCTTTGGTTCTTTCACATGCTAGTCCAGCACCCAGAACTAGGTATCTCAGTTGATGTCCCCATTGTCCAAGCTAAGCATATGTTAGCATAAAGCTTCAAATTAAATCCCTTCTCTTCCAGGGAACTACCATGTATTCTGTACAAAAATTCTTTGCCATAACTAAAAGATGAGTTTTAAACTAGTGTCTAGACTCAACTTTGATCTCCAGTGGGAAGATATAAGAATATCTGCATTAATCTCCAGAACATCATTTCAAAGCTTTGGGCTGCCACTTTGGTTGTGATCTCATCCCTAGTTCTTATAACTACATTTCCTCTTTGTTTTCCCAGATCATAGGTTGCTTGGAATCTGTACTCCAGAAACAACTCAGCCTTCTAAGAGCTATTTATTATTGATCCAGCCAACAACCTTCACCCAATCTGCTACCTCCCTGACGCTGATAATGCACTTGCACCATTTGCTAATATTTCCCCTATTTTATGCACTCCACTGTATGCCTAGCTGTACTCCCATTTTCTATAGCTACTGTGTTTGGTTACCTATATTCATTAGTTCACATTCTCTCAGAAGCAGATGTTAAAAGTATATGAAAAATAAACAAATACTTCTATACAAAAAGAACTAGAAAGTACCTCGGTGTGACTTTAACCAAGCAAGTAAAAGATCTGTACAATAAGAACTTCAAGACTCTGAAGAAAGAAATTGAAGAAGACCTCAGAAGATGGAAAGATCTCCCATGCTCATGGATTGCCAGGATTAATATAGTAAAAATGGCCAATTTACCAAAAGCGATCTACAGATTCAATGCAATCCCCATCAAAATACCAATCCAATTCTTCAAAGAGTTAGACAGAACAATTTGCAAATTCATCTGGAATAACAAAAAACCCAGGATAGCTAAAACTATCCTCAACAATAAAAGGACATCAGGGGGAATCACTATCCCTGAACTCAAGCAGTATTACAGAGCAATAGTGATAAAAACTGCATGGTATTGGTACAGAGACAGACAGATAGACCAATGGAACAGAATTGAAGACCCAGAAATGAGCCCACACACCTATGGGCACTTGATTTTTGACAAAGGAGCCAAAGCCATCCAATGGAAAAAAGATAGCATTTTCAGCAAATGGTGCTGGTTCAACTGGAGGTCAACATGTAGAAGAATGCAGATCGATCCATGCTTATCACCTTGTACAAAGCTTAAGTCCAAGTGGATCAAGGACCTCCACATCAAACCAAATACACTCAAACTAATAGAAGAAAAACTAGGGAAGCATCTCGAACACATGGGCACTGAAAAAATTTCCTGAACAAAACACCAATGACTTATGCTCTAAGATCAAGAATCGACAAATGGGATCTCATAAAACTGCAAAGCTTCTGTAAGGCAAAGGACACTGTGGTTAGGACAAAACGGCAACCAACAGATTGGGAAAAGATCTTTACCAATCCTACAATTGATAGAGGGCCTATATCCAAAATATACAAAGAACTCATGAAGTTAGATGGCAGGGAGACAAATTACCCTATTAAAAAATGGTGTTCAGAGCAAAACAAAGAATTCACAGCTGAGGAATGCTGAATGGCTGAGAAACACCTAAAGAAATGTTCAACATCTTTAGTCATAAGGGAAATGCAAATCAAAACAACCCTGAGATTTCACCTCACACCAGTGAGAATGGCTAAGATCAAAAACTCAGGTGACAGCAAATGCTGGCGAGGATGTGGAGAAAGAGGAACACTCCTCCATTGTTGGTGGGATTGCAGACTGGTACAACCATTCTGGAAATCAGTCTGGAGGTTCCTCAGAAAATTGGACATTGAACTGCCTGAGGATTCAGCTATACCTCTCTTGGACATATACCCAAAAGATACTCCAACATATAACAAAGACACGTGCTCCACTATGTTCACAGCAGCCTTATTTATAATAGCCAGAAGCTGGAAAGAACCCAGATGCCCTTCAACAGAAGAATGGATACAGAAAATGTGGTACATCTACACAATGGAATTCGTAGGCAAATGGTCGGAACTGGAAAATATCATCCTGAGTGAGGTAACCCAATCACAGAAAAACACACATGGTATGCACTCATTGATAAGTGGCTATTAGCCCAAATGCTTGAATTACCCTAGATGCCTAGAACAAATGAAACTCAAGACAGATGATCAAAATGTGAATGCTTCACTCTTTCTTTAAAAGGGGAACAAGAATACCCTTGGCAGGGAATAGAGAGGCAAAGATTAAAACAGACACAGAAGGAACACCCATTCAGAGCCTGACCCACATGTGGTCCATACATATGCAGCCATCCAATTAGACAAGATGGATGAAGCAAACAAGTGCAGGCCGACAGGAGCTGGATGTAGATGGCTCCTGAGAGACAGAGCCAGAATACAGCAAATACATAGGCGAATGCCAGCAGCAAACCACTGAACTGAGAATAGGATCCCTGTTGAAGGAATCAGAGAAAGAACTGGAAGAGCTCGAAGGGGCTCGAGACCCCTTATGAACAACAATGCCAAGCAACCAGAGCTTCCAGGGACTAAGCCACTACCTAAAGACTATACATGGACTGACCCTGGACTCTGACCCCATAGGTAGCAATGAATATCCTAGTAAGAGCACCAGTGGAAGGGGAAGCCCTGGGTCCTGCTAAGACTGAACACCCAGTGACCTAGATTGTTGGGAGGAGGGCAGCAATGGGGGTAGGGTGGGGAGGGGCACACCCATAAAGAAGGGGAGGGGGGGATTAGGGGGATGTTTGCCCGGAAACCGGGAAAGGGAATAATATTCGAAATGTGAATAAGAAATACTCAAGTTAATAAAGAAAAAAAAAAAGAAAAGCAATGGAGAAGGCTGTTAATATAGTAAGTTGTAATACTCACTGACTTCCAATGTAAGAGGAAAAGGATGATTCTAGACTTCATTTAGCCTGAAGATTGTACCCAAAATATAGCAGGGTAATTAAAAGTAGTCCTTAAAATGATACTATGTGTCTTGAGGATAAGCTGGCCTGAGGATCTTCGCATCACAATTAGGCATTGTCAGGAAGTACTCTAGGAAGCAGGTCTTGGTGGAAACTCAGAAATTAACTTTAAAATACAGGGGATCTTTGGCCAGCTGTGCCCTTCAAAGCAGCAAATTTGCGAGGTACATGCACGCGTGCTCGTGTGCACATACACACACACACACACACACACACACACACACACACACACACCCTAGTTACTTGGTGCACACGACTTTCACATCATATCAAGCTTTCTTCTACAGTCAAAAGCATGATCTAAATCTGCAATCCTTAGTCTATTTAAATGTGACAATTTCTCTCCAGATTCCAATCTTTCTACCTTACCTTATCCAGCAAAGTCAGTAGATAGTAGGACCAAAACTTAACACAAACAATATTTTCATCCTTCTCAAATCCTCAAGTTAATTTATATGCAGCTTTTAAAATTATTTTATGGTGCTAGGGATCAAACTTATGCTTTACAAAATTCCATAAATGAAGCATAACCCCAGTTATATGGAATTAAATTCTTGGAAAATAAATTGAGACATCCAGGAAATGAGAAAAGCTGTTATAATTTTCCTCTGCAAATTAAAAAAGAACAGTCTGCATAGGGACAGAACAGATTTGGAGAAAGTCACTGACAAAAGGCAAAAGCAAAAACATGGAATTCTGAAACAGAGAATCAAAAGTCAAGGTCAGAATTTCTTTCCGGAACCAGGAGAGAAGTTCAAAATAAAATTGTCATGGGTTAATCATTCAGCCTTGTCTCACGATACATGCATGAGTTCATGGCAAATAAAAGGAATCGTTAAAAGTTTATATGCCTAGCATTCTTTACTCAATGTCAAGGTGCTGGCCAATTGATTTCTGGTGAGGTTTGTCTATCTTCATGTCCTGCAGATGGCTAACTATGCCCTCACATAGTGTAGAGGATGGGAAAGAAAAAGGAAGAGAGAGAGTGAGCTTGAATGTGTGTGTGTGTATGTGTGTGTGTGTGTGTGTGTGTGTGTGTGTGTGTGTGTGTGTGTGTGTGTGTGTGCATCTTTACTTATAACAGCACTCATCCCAACATGAGGACCCCACCCTATGACGGCATCTTAGCTGACCATCTTCCAAGCTTACTAAATAACCATAACCTGGAGGTTAAGACTACAACATGTAAATTTCATAAAGATCCAACAATTTACCCCTAAACATCCAATTGTCCAGAGACCACAAGAATCACGCAGGAAAAAGAGGGGTGAAGGCATCAAATAAGGAAAGAGTGAATGAAAAACTTCCACCTCTCTACTTAATACTTCTTATTCCTCTGTATGCATATACTATCCTCATGGAGACCCTTTCTGAGACTGGGGAAGCAAGTTATGAGGGAAGTACAGATTTCCATGCGTATAGCCATTTCTTAACCTGAAATTTCCTCTGGCCAGCATCTCTTTTGTGAGCCTCTCTTCCATTTAACTGAAGTGAGACATTTGAGCTTCCATCAGTTATAATAATTCATTTGCTCAGGTCATAGGATAATCAAGGCCTAGGTCTAGTGTTTTTCAAGATAAAATCCACATACTGTAAAATTTAACATTCTGAAGCATATACTCCAGTGGTTTTTAATATAGTCACCATGTTGTAAGACAATATCTACTTTCAAATTACAGAACATTTACATTATCCTTAATAGAATCCCATACCACTCATTATCAGTCACTCCCTATCTCCTTATGCCTAAAGTGATGGCAAATACTAAGTATACTTTCTTTCTGCCTCTATGAAATTATATGGGGATGTTTTCCATAAATTTATACAATATTTGATCTTTTGTGCATGTAGCATTATTTCAAAGTCCATCCATGTTGTAGTATGAATCATTACCTCATTCCTGTTTTATGATTAAATACTATTCCATCATATGATTAACATATGATATCCCACTTATCTATTCACCAAATGATAGTTATTGACATTATTTCTATCATCTTGACTCTTACGATAAAAGACGCCACAGCTAACATGCTTCATTTACTTGAAAACATACATAGGAATTTAACTGTTCAGTTATATATTACCTGTGTTGAACTTTTGGAGAAATTCCCTATAGACCTGGTTTCAACTAATTTGTATCTAAGTCAATAGCCATCCCACAGGTATCACAACTCTTGAACTTTTTTGGTTCAAATCAACTATAACCCTTAAAATATATCCAGGTGTTTGATTTTGAGTTTAGGACTTAACTGGTAGAAAGTTGGGCTCAAGCATAGACATCTCAAAGCTCAGAATGGATTCCACATGGAAGCCACAAATGAGAACACCTACAATCCCGCCCTTCAGAAGCCTGAAGCAGGATGACTGAAATGAGTCTGAGGCTAGGTAATACTACATAGTGAGTTACTAGGTAGAAACACTGTTTCTAAAGAGGGAGGGGGAGAGGAAAATGGTTCATGGGGGAAAGGTTCCTGGTAAACTGAGCCCAATGCCAAGAACAGATGAAAGCACAAAGCTTATAAATTTTCTTCTGCTTCTACATGTACTCTATTGTGCATGTCCATGTGCAAGTGCACACATGCACACACATAAACACACACAATTGTGTAAAACAATAAACAGAAATGTAATAAATTTTAAAACTCAAAAAGAAAATGAAAAAGATGTATCTCATTTTGCTTTGTGCTTTTTAGCTCTGTGGACCTTTCAACTGAGCTTGGAAAAGAAAACTTCCCAGCTATCAGACACTGGTCAACTGTGAGTTCTTTCTCAGTCACATTATAATGTAACAGAATAAAGATTCTCAGGCCCATTACAGAACATTCTAGTTATCTCTGAAGCATGATAAAAGCACAATATGTCAGCATCCTCCTGTGGCCTTATGTACATCCCCAGAGCTAAGTGCTCATTTGTTTTTTGACTTAATGTTATAGAATATTGAAAGACACTATCATTTGTCAAGTCACAACTCTCGAAACTAATAACTGAGACCATTATTTTATAGGAAAAAGCATCAACTTGGAAAGATTCATAACTTTTCCCAAGGTTCTCAAGTGGAGAAATTATATTCAAATACCATCTTGCTCTAACCTTAACTGATCTGTGGCATTCAGTCCTTGTTAATAACTAAAATCCCACAGTCGAAATATAGTCTATGTGAGGATTCTACATTAGGAACTTGGTCTACAATGTAGAGATGATGGAAAGTGTATGAGGTATAGCTAAATGAAATGTCCTTAGATTTTTAAGAGTGGTGCCCTCAGAACAAAATTATCTTTGCTGTGAGTAAGGTCTGCTATAAAAGCCTAAGCCTGACCCATGAATCCCTCTATAGCTTCTTATTAGCCAAGGTGATATTAGCTTATGGTGATATTATATTCTTGATTTTCCAAACCTATAAATAAAATAAATTCTTGCCTTAATAAAGTTAGTCTGTCTCGGGGCTGGAGAGATGGCTCAGTGGTTAAGAGCACCCGACTGCTCTTCCAGAGGTCATGAGTTCAATTCCCAGCAACCACATGGTGGCTCACAACCATCTGTAAAGAGATCCGATTCCCTCTTCTGGTGTATCTGAAGACAGCTACAGTGTACTTACATATAATAAATGAATAAATCTTTAAAAAAAAAAGTTAGTCTGTCTCAAGTGTTTTGTTACAGTGATAGAAAACAAATGATATACAACTTTGACAATGGCAGGAAACATTTCTTCATCCTAATTACTTCAAGTATCACAAAATGCAGTGCTCTAGATAATGAAAATACTTAGAAAAGCTGAACCAAATAATTTCAAATTTGACTATGGAAATAACTAATACTAGATTATTTCATATACTCTGGATATCAAGCTTATATTTGGAATATGAACCTAGATTCTAGGATATATTTTGTCTGTACCAATTATGGACACATTTAGGGTTTTATCTGTGTTCTGAGGATTTCAATTATAAAAATGTGTTATACAAAGCATAGCCCCTCCTGAGTCTAGAAGGAGCTTCCAATGTTGTAAAGCTTGCTATAAGTTCTCCATTACTGTATGCACTGCTTTGTCTTCCCCATCCCCAATAAAACCATATCAGTTTCTAAACCATCTCTTTTTGTTTTCTTTGCTGTTATTTAATTTACTGCCCTTGGAATTTGATAAGTTCTTGACTAGGTTTCACATTCTTTTACCTCCTTGTAATTTCGATATTCTCTTTCAGCTTTTGTTTCTTTAACATTTCTAACAATACCGGGGTGGGTGGCGGTGGGATAACAACTCTAAGACTTTTATCCCAGCAATGCCTTGAAAACATGGAGTCAAACATGGACATATACTCATATTTGGAGATATTCTTTGCGTCCATAAATTTACACTGGAAAAGACTGATAGCAGGTAACTGAAAAAAACAATATAAACATGTGGTATCTGTTATATAGTATAATGTTAATCTATGATTGATGCCCATTGCACATACTTCAGACTCCAAGAACAACATTTTACTGGGGTAAGTGTGATATGACATATAAAGAAGAAGGTATTCCAAAAGGCAGGTATGAAAATGAGGATTTGAATACAGGCAAACTTCAGCTATTGTCAACAATTTAATTCCACCAAAATGGCACAGAAAATATGGATTAGACTAGGAATAATTTTGCAGTTCACAGTATTCAAACATTCATTTGTTTACTATTCAGTTTAAACACATTCACTGTGATAGAAGACAAAGCAGATAGATCTTAAATTCTATCCTCCAGCAGTGGTATAGGCAGGACAAGTGTGATTCATCATATGATTGAGATGCAAACGGAATAAAAGGCACATGGACACTGTGTTCTGGGTGCCCAAAGTCTAACAAGAAAGAATACTAGAAGTATAGAAACTATTCCAACAGATCAGTTCATACAACAATATTGAAAGTAACTTAAGTCTTGTCATTGGTTCTAATAAAGGTAAATTTAATAATGTATAAGTTGGGGGGAGGGCAGTAATGGGGGATGGATGGGGAGGAGAATACCCATGTAGAAGGGGAGGGGAGAGGTTAGGGGGATGTTAGCCTGGAAACCGGGAAAGGAAGTAACATTTGAAATGTAAATAAGAAATACCCAATTTAATAAAGATGGAAAATATTTATTGCATAAAGAATTTTAAGGGATGCAGTTCAAAGATGGCTGGTATAACACTAAAGGGAATATGAGTTGCCATTAAGAATGACACAGGATGAAAGACAGGGCAAGCTTGCTAGACTAAAAAACAGTACGCAAAGCACCAAGAATACTTGAGTCTGTCTAAATCCATCCTGACTTCTCTTGAAGCATCCGAGGATCCTGCCAACACATACTAACATCTGGAAGAAAGGATTTAAAATCCTGTCCTTTCTGGATGACCAAAGAAAAGTACTGAGCTAATGGAATATAATTATGAATTCTCTCATGAACATACCCAATTCATATACTCTGACCTCAAATGATAATGATTTCAGCAGACTAGGCAGAAAACACGCGATCTCACCAATGCCTGACAGACTGACTTGCTTCCAAATGAACCTTCTTTGACCTTCCCCTCCTCCTCTCAAATTTGTCAGTAACAGACTAGATGAAGCTACCAAGTTAGAGTGTTTTCCTCTAAAATTAAAAAAGAAATGAAAGGAAGAGAGGAAGGAAAAAGAAAGGAAGAAAAAATTGAAAGCTACTTTCTGAACTCAAACTGTTACAACACTTTGGGAAACTATTTCTAAAGCAATTTTTTTTTCCTGCTTGACCAAAGGTATAATTTTTCCTCCAGGAAGTTAAGGCACCTCATGCTGGTGTAATTGAGTTTCCCTGGGAAGAAGCTGTTGCCCCTGGGTGGTCACTACTGTTGAAAAATTAAAAGCAGATGTTTGGCAGGTTGACTCCCCATGTATCACACTCTATGTTTTCCCTATTTTAGACAGAGGAAAGTGGATTCAGAACATCTTTAATGCTAAGTCTCTATATTCATCATACTCACATGTCCATACAGTATACTTTTATTGAAACTCAGAAAACAAACAGGTTATACAAAGAATCATTTAGCTACCATCTTATTGTTTATCCTACCATCCTGCCATTGTTATGACCAAAACACACAACAATCTTATTGGAGGGAGTGTCGTGGAAAACACTATTGGGAAAATGAAGATTTTTATAAGGGTGTTTGTATTAATACCTTAGAAAACAAATATGTCTGATTTTAATCCTTCAGGTGAAGGTGGACAGCAAAGATGATGTGTTTCCTTTGCATGATACTATTAGGTGAAGGTAATCTGTACTCATGTGTTAGTGCATTCGTTTACTAATAGAATTTAAGACGTGAGTTTGGAAGAGAAGAGGGAAGCATTTTACATTATTTCTTCCCACTTTGAAATACATATTTATTCCTATTTCTCTTTAACTACTACAGGCTTGGCTTCTAATGATCTATAACAGAACTCTTCTAAAGAACTGTCAACGTTCCCTGGCTCAAGTTCTCCTTCTCTCTGTATTTTAAAGCTCCTTGAATTTCTTTATCTTGTAATAAAACTTGGTTTCATTTGCACTAAAATGCTCTCAATACACACACAGACACACACACACACACACACACACACACACACGCATACACACACATGTACACACCCACGCACCCACGCACGCACACACTCAGTTCTTTCTAGCCCATTTCACTAACTTTAGAGTACATTTGTGCATCTTTTCAAGCTGTCCTCTTTTATCATCTCTATGGTCTTCAAAAGATTCTCTTTAAAGAGAAGCCTAACAGAAACCAAACTACACCTTCATTCTATAACAAAAATATGAATGCACTCTATTGATTTTGTATTTGTAGGTAGCAGTATTTGTGGGCAGCATTATTTCCTAATATCAACAAGCCTGTATAAATAGGGTACTCCACCAAGAAAACGATCCTGATACACAATTAAAATAATGTGTTTCAATGGATGGAACTGGAAAAGATCATCCTGAGTGAGTTACCTCAGACCTAGGAAGAAAAACATGATATCCACTCACTTGTAAGTGGATATTAGCCCTAAAGTACATGATAACCATGCTATAATCCACAGATCCAAAGAAGTTAAGTAGCAGCGAGGGGTCAAGAGAGGATGCTCGAAAGTCACTGAGAAGGGGAAATAAAATTGGCATGAGGGTGGATGAAGGGAACTATCTAGGTGGGAGAAGGGGTAGGAAGGAAAATAGGAGGGATCAAGTGTGAGAAGGATGGACACCAAAAAGAACACTGAGAGAGAGCTGGAATAGGTGGTATGGGTGCATCTCTAGGATGAGCTACAAATTTAGGACATTAGAAAGTCCCATGAAGCTATGACGATAACCCTAGCTACAACTCTCAGCATTGTGGGAAATGAAACCGGAAAGAGCCACATTCTATAATAAGGCAAGGCTTCTAATGGAAAAATTGGGACACCAACCCAGCTACAAAACCTTAGACCCACAATTTGTCCTGCCTACAAGATACGCAGGGATAAAGTTGAAGAAGCAAATGGTCTGAAGAAGCAAGCTGGAGTAGCCATTCTAATATTGAATAAAATCGATTTTCAACCAAAAGTCATCAAAAAAGATAAGGAAGGACACTTCATATTCATCAAAGGAAAAATCCACCAAGATGAGCTCTATGCTCCTAAATATCTATGCTCCAAATACAAGGGCACCTACATACGTAAAAGAAACCTTACTAAAGCTCAAAGCACACATTGCACCTCACACAATAATTGTAGGAGATTTCAACACTCCACTGTCATCAATGGACAGATCATGGAAACAGAAATTAAACAGAAACATAGCCAGACTAAGAGAAGTCATAACCAAGTGGACTTAACAGATATTCTATCTATCCTAAACATTCTATCCTAAAACAAAAGTATATACCTTCTTCTCACAACTCCATGGTACTTTCTCCAAAATTGACCATAAATTGGTCATAAAACAGGCCTTAACAGATACAGAAAGATAGAAATAATCACATGCGTCCTATCAGACCACCACGGCCTAAGGCTGGTCTTCAATAACAATAAGGAAATGACACCCACATATACATGGAAGTTGAACAATGTTCTATTCATTGATAACCTGGTCAAGGAAGAAACAAAGAAAGAAATTATATACTTCTTAGAATTTAATAAAAATTAATGTACAACATACCCAAACTTATGGGACACAATGAAAGCTGTGCTAAGAGGAAAATTCATAGCTCTGAGTACCTGCAGAAAGAAACAGGAGAGAGCATATGTCACCAGCTTGACAGCACACCTAAAGGTTCTGGAACAAAAAGAAGCAAATACACCAGGAGCAGTAGAAGGAAGGAAATAATCAAACTCAGAGCTGAAATCAACCAAGTAGAAACAAAAAGGATAAACAGAACCAAAAGGATAAACAAAGAATAAACAGAACCAAAAGCTGGTTCTTTGAGAAAATCAACAAGATAAACCCTTAGACAGACTAACGAGAGGACACAGAGAGTGTGTCCAAATTAACAAAATCAGAAATGAAAAGGGAGACATAACTACAGATTCAGAGGAAATTCAAAAAATCATCAGATCCTACTACAAAAGCCTATATTCAACAAAACTTGAAAATCTGCAGGAAATGGAAAATTTCCTAGACAGATACCAGGTACCAAAGTTAAATCAGGAACAGATAAACTGTTTAAACAACTCCATAACTCCTAAGGAAATAGAAGCAGTCATTAAAGGTCTCCCAACGAAAAAGAGCCCAGGTCTAGATGGGTTCAGTGCAAAATTCTATCAGACCTTCATAGAAGACCTCGTACCAATATTATCCAAACTATTCCACAAAATTGAAACAGATGGAGAGCTACCGAATTCCTTCTATGAAGCCGCAATTAATCTTATACCTAAACCACACAAAGACCCAACAAAGAAAGACAACTTCAGACCAATTTCCCTTATGAATATCGATGCAAAAATACTCAACAAAATTCTGGCAAACCGAATCCAAGAGCACATCAAAACAATCATCCATCATGATCAAGTAGGCTTCATCCCAGGTATGCAGGGATGGTTTAATATACGGAAAACCATCAACATAATCCACTATATAAACAAATTGAAAGATAAAACTTGGAGAAGAAATGGAGAAGGGGAAGAGGCTAGGGGAGGGATGGAAAGAAGGGAGAAGATGCTGCGAACAGGCTGTAAATTAATCAATTAATTAATTGAAAACATGTTTCTTCCCATTTTGTACAATGTTAATAGATATAGTGCAAGTGCATGTGTGTTCTGTGTACATGTTAACTAGTAAAATATCACTTGATAATCTTGCAATTCTATAATTATGCTCAATTGATGTTTTTCTTTTTTCCTAAAATGATAATTGTAGGCTAGGTGACAAATGGATTTACAAGAATATTCAGTCTTAAATGGTAAACCCTGTCAGCAGCTTTTGGCTAATCATGGGGTACAGGAAGAAATAACTCCAATCTTTGAAATAATATTCAAAACATGCAGTTATTGTGTCCATTATTCTCCCCTTCTCTAGATCCGGTTCCATCATTCTAAGTGCATTCACAAGACTTGTTCCAAGTGTCCTCCCTGATTTCTGTTTCTAGTTTTGATCTTTTTGTGCTGTTCCATTCAATCTCAACAGAAACTTTCTAGTAAGGGTCCACTCTAATATGTGCATTATAAATTCAATGGTTTTAGTCCAGGTTGATCTTGAATGCCTGGAGTCAAATTAGCCTCTCATCTCATCCTCCCAACATGTTGGAGTTACAGACATACACCACTATGCCCAGATTCAAGATGAAACTTATATTAATTACTGTTCTGCTGTTTTGATAAAAATAAAATGCCTAAAGCCAATGTAAAGAGTAGTTTATTTCGGCATACAGTTCCAAAGGGCTAGATGTCCAAAATGGTGGGAAAGGCATGGTAGCAGAATTAAACTAAGATGAAATTTCTAACCATACTCAATGTCTTAGTAGCTATTCTATTGTTATATAGCTACACCATGACAAAGGCAATTCTTATAAGATAAAATTTTTAGTTGGAGCCTCACTTATAGTTTCAGAGGTTTATAGTCTGTTATCATTATTGAAGGAACATGGGGGCATGCAGGAGGCATAGTTGTAGACAAGCAGTTTAGAGGTACATTCTGATGTGCAGACAGGAGAGAGAGAGAGAGAGAGAGAGAGAGAGAGAGAGAGAGAGAGAGAGAGAGAGAGAGAGAGAGAGACTAGACCTAGGCCTGGCATGGGCTTTTGAAGGCTGAAAGTCCATCTCCAGAGACATACTTCCTATACTTTCTCCAATAAGGTCACACCAACTCCAACAAGGCCACACCTCCTAATCCTTCTCAAGCAGTTCCACTCTGCAGTGACTAAGCACTCAAATATATAAGCCTTACAGTGGCCATTCTTATTTAAACCACCATTAGGAAGTCAAAAGAGTAAACTAGAGGTGGCATACAGCTATAAAAATTTTAAATCATGTCCCTTCCTCCAGCAAGATCCCATATCCTAAAACTTATGAAGTGAGAAAACCATGAAGTGAGAAACAAGTGTTCAAATTCAAGAAAGAAATTTTTCATTTAAAGTTCAATATTCTTTTTATATTTTCCCCATGTGCCATTTGCTACCATTACTTATTCTTTTATTCTGCTCCATTGCATTTAATGACATCTCTTCATCTAATCAAGTTCTTCAGCTGAAGAACTTGGAGACATCCTGGACTCATCCCACATTTACATTTGACCCACTGAAAATTCTGTCTTCTTATAACCTCCTCACTTATCAGTCATGCCTAAAGTACAATGTCTCTATATGGATTATCACAACAGTGGTTTCAACTGGTCTTTCTGGTTCTGCCAAGGATGACAAAAAAAAAAAAAAGATAACAACCTCTACATACAAACATAACTTTTTTGGTCTATTACAATATCAGTTTTTAGCACTTCTCTTCCCAAATGAAATAATTGTGCAAAAATTGACTTTGGTTTATTTTATTTATTTTTAAATATACTTGTTTTCTGCATTTATTTTCCTTGCTTCTAATACTATAATGGGAATCCGACATGAATTAAGATCCTTTGGTTCACTCCAAGGGAGAGGATCAAGTTCTTTGTCTAACACTGATAGTAATGTCTCCTCATCTATTTTAACTTATGGACTAACTCTTAATTCCCTGTCCAGCTTCTACTCCACATTTGCAAAATGAGTCCATGTTACCTAAATATTAACCACACTCACAAATAGAATTTAAGATGCCAGTATGAAAAAAAAGTCACAGTAAAATTAGCAATTAGAATCAAACTATTTTTGTCAAATATATGATTATACTACCATTATATTCAAGAAAACCAATATTATGATGTAAAATCATCAATAACTTACTTTGCCATGAAACTGATTTTGAACTGGGGTGGGGTTTGCAATTCTACCTATTAGGCTCATTTGGAAATACCTGGACATAAATTTTTATATGTTAAAATGAGGGTAGTTGTGCTACTGGAATCTAGTGATTTAACACAAGGAACATCGCTAACTACTCTATAGAATTCAGGACAATATAACAACAAGATATTAAATTACCTATTCCCAACTGCCAAATACCTCAAGACTGAGAAACACTTAATATTAATATGTTTATTATTCTGTGGGCTCATAGATGTTAATATAAGTCCTATTTAAAAGCTTTAAAATTTATAGCTTTTTGGATAGTTCCATTGAAGGTGCAGCATTGTTTTCTTATTTCTGAAAATGTCATACATATTAACATGTGTCATATAAATGACACCCAGGTAGCATTAAATGGACTTCTAGAATAGTCTGATAATCAAGTAATGGCAACTAAATTCTCCTAACATCAAACAGACATCTTGTAGGTGATTCTTACAGCATGAAGCAAAGTGCACTGTATAAAGGATGTATAGGCAGACAGTGTGGTGACTTACTGACTCCAACTCAAAGTATAATTGTACGTATGGCTTCTGAATGGTTTGTTAAGATGATTTTTAATAATATGCTTCTCTATTTAATGTATTCAAATCCATTTTGTATTGAATATGGTCCTATAATTTCTGTAATTAAAGGTAAAGTGAGATAACTTGGAAAGCTTTCGTTCCCAAATACTCAACTCTCAAGGGCTAGGAGTATATTGAAGTTTGGCTTCCAGATAGAACACTTGTCTGGCATGAATAAAGCTCTGAATATGATACTAAACACCATATAGAGAAATGTCTCTTTCTGACCTTGTGTTACATGTATAAGCAAGTTTTGGTACAATCTGTAGCCAGGGGGACCATATCAAATTAGAAATCCCACATGTATTGTAGTCTCCACTTTAAGAGGCTAAACAAAATATTAGCTTCACAGAACATGGATATTTAGACTTTAATGAGTATCTACTGTAACCATTTGCTTTCTACTACAAATGAGGAATGAGGCCTCCCTGAGGACATGTGACTTTTCTAAGGCCACAGAGCTGGTTAGCAGCCAATCCTGGATAACAGCTTTGTTCTTTGGTTAGACTACTCTGGGAATTTTCCAACAGACTAATCTTTCTTTGCTTGACTTATTTGGAGTCAGTCGTTCCAAAACTGCCATGTAAAGTTTTGTTGGCTAATTTATTATGGGTATATAAACTTGGCCTATGTCCCTGAGCACATTATTTACTTCCGTCCTCTTGTCTGAAATGAAAGGCTTTCCATTAAGCAAACAGTACAATGCTCACTAAGGTAGGCTGAAAAGTATTTACACTACATACTTAAAAAGAATACTATACAATACATAATATATAATATATAATACTGCAAAGTTAATAATTCTTGTCATAAAAGTTTTCAAAAAGTTACAGCGTTTTTCTACAATTCACTTTTTTCTCCAGAATATGAAAGTGAAAATATCTATTCTAAAACCCAGCAACACAAAAGAAGTGATTTCTCAAGTTTATCAATTTAGGCAAACACATACTTACTAAATGTACCTCATATAATTGGTCAAAGAATACAATGATATGTAACAAACTTCATGTATGTCATATTTGAAGGAACCTAAAGAATCTTATTTGGTCCTTTTGCCAAGCAAAAGAGGGATAAAGCTGTTGATGGCTGTTGTCCATATGTGTGAATTCCTTATTTTGAAATATAATCACATTTTACTTTAATGTTTACCTCAGAGCACATTTCTGGGTTATAACTTTGTTGTTAATAATGCAACCATTAGCTTTAAATGATGAAAATTTGGAAACAAAAATAGACTATCAGAAATAAATGTCATAAAATAGATTTATAACATATTTTGGTTCAAAGTCCATATTATTCATCGGTTCAATATATATCTAATAGAGTTAATGGAACCTAGTTATAATTAAATAATTTTCAGGAAGAAATGATGAAAGTAATATTAGATTTTTCTCTTAGAGTTTAGTAGCTATGTGCCCTCCATATGTATTCTATGGGTTACCCCTCCTTGGCGCCTGTAGAACTACTCATTAGAACATTGCATTCCAGATCTTTCCTTATTATATTTTCCTATCTTCTCTTTATATCTTTCTTGTGAGCTAGACACTAAAATATTGTAACAGATACTTCAAAAATGCCTGGAGTCAAGCATGCAGCTTTATGTGGAGACTCTGGCTGGGGCATTTTGCAATAAAAACCAAATAATTCTGTGTTCAAATGGAAATGGAAATATTTCATCTTGAATTATCTTTACAAGATGATTCCAGCCCTTACATATGAAAATAACAGTGGAGATTTTTATCTGTAAATTTCTCAGGAGCTCCATTTTCAGACTCTGTGGTCTATTTTAAACACACCATATGGATTATGTACTCTAAGAACTGCTTTAAAACTGAAAAAAAATCTGTGCAAACACAAACCACCCAGCTCTAAAGTCCCAGCTGGCACTTCTGTTACCCATAAGTGCTCTTTTGTGTTTATGTCTCTTACACCCACATGTATATATGTTTGCAGTAGGAATCCTTCACCCTTGTCTCTTAAAAATTCCTTGAGCAACAAGGCAGCCCATAGCAGGACTTTGTTCCATATCTCAAATCACTGAAAAGGCCAACAGTAAGGAGAGGGCTACTGTGAAAATGAAGTCTAGCACTCACTCCTTCCCTTTTTCTATCTGAATTTTCTTTTATGTTTTGTTTCCTTGAGGCTGAATTCTTCTTTTGCAGATGCCATTTTAAATCAGCATTTCCTTTAAACACATGTTCCTTCCTGTCCTTCAAGAAAAAGTTTCATGAAAAGACTTCCATGGATTAAGGAGGAGAAGCCAAAACTTTTAAATTTTTTTAGAAACAGCGTTCTTCCTGTTAAGTTACATAGCAAATATGAGAGTTGAGAAAATATATTTCATTTCTCTAGACTCAGTCAGAGAAGATGCACCTAACCCTCAAGAGACTGGAGGCCCCAGGAAGGTTAGAAAAACTTCTATTATTGTCCTGGGTTTCCTCTAGAAAGAATAGGTCCCAGGACTTATATGGAAAACTATTACTAATGTTAACGTCATAAAATTCCTTTTCAATAATAATATAACATTAGCCTCTGTGGTGTCTCCAGTGGTAGTTTCTGGTTTCCCAGGTGGCCACTCTGGAGGCTTGTATATATTAAGTAAAGCAATGGTAAAGATGATGGCCAATTTTATCCCTTATAATAGACATTGGCACACTCACATAAGTATACATCTAGAAGCAGAAATAATGATTTTTAAGAATAATTAACTACATGTCAGGCAATGTAGAAAATACATGGAACTTTTATCAATATCATTTAGAGTTAATGGATTACTGATATTAAACATACTCTCCTTTAGTTTTCCCATCACATGATCCATTGTCCTGAGAACAGCAACCACGCTGTTTTTAATGGTTGTCCTTGGCTATAATTCAGAGCCTGGCACTTGTGCTTGTGCATTCAGTGAAATTATCCAATGACTTAGTGAATTAGTGATCATCAGATTTGGGTCTTGCATTAATATTTTCATGCTTTTCTCTTTCTCCAATTTCTATAAGCATTTCCACAGCTGATCATAGGAGCCTGTAAGTATAAGACCCAAAGAAAATATCTGGTTAATTATATGTCTGTAGTCTGGAAGCTGCCTATATTAAATATTAGTGAATGAACAACACTTTTATGTTTAAAATCTCCAGTCAAAATGGCTTCAGAAGACCCTTAGTATCAGGTTCCAAAACAAAAGTACAGGCATTAGCAGGAAAATAATATTTAATCAAAATGTATATCTTATATACATTGTTGAAAGGCGTCTGAGAGTTTCTGGCTACTTAACTGGATATGTCAACACTAAGGATACTTTGCCATACTTTGTCAAAAACATCATGTCACAAGTTTTTATTGATACATGAAGAGATAAAAAATATTTACTGAAATATAATTTCTATTCTCACTTTAAGAAATGGGACATTCATCAAAAGGGACCTACAAGGACTGCTTTCCAAAAGACTCAACAAGCAGCTGGAAGAGTCAGATACAGATAAGTGTATCCAGCCAATGGACAGAAGCTGCTGACCCCTCTGGTTAAATTAGGGAAAAGCTAGAGGACACTAAGGAGGGCAACCCTGTAGGAGGACAAGTAGCCTCAATTAAACTGGATCCCTGAGATCTTTTAGATACTGGATCGCCAACCAGGAAGCATATACCAGCTGAGACGAAGCCTCCAACACATATACAGCAGAGGACTCCAGATCTGGGTTCAATCAGAGAAGATGCACCTAACCCTTAAGAGACTGGAGGCCCGAAGAAGATTAGAGGTCTTGAGGGGTAGGTGGGCTGGGGACATCCTTGTGGAAACAGGGGAGGGGGGAGAGGTGTAGGATGTGGAACTCTTAGGGATAGACAGGGAGGGGAATAAAACCTGGACTGTAAAATTAAATTAATTAATCGATTTTTTAAAAGAAATATATGTCTATTACTGGGGGAAAAAACAACATCTTCAACTAATAGTGCCGGTCAACTTATATGGCTGCACGTAGAAGATTCAACATAGATTCATACTTATCATCTTTTACAAAACTAAACTCTGAATAGACCAAAGACTTCAACATAAGACCAAATAAATGGAATCTAATAGAAGAGAAAGTGGGAAATGGCCTTGAATTCACTGGTGCATGCAGAAACTTTCCCAAGAGAACATTGCTAATTCAGATATTAAAATCAACAGGTAATAAATGAATACTCATGAAACAGAAAATCTTCCATGAGGCAAAGAACACTGTCCTTCAAACAAAGTGGCAGCTACAAAATGGCAAATTTGTTATTTATTTTACCCACTACAATCCAATAAATAACTAATATCTAAAATATAAAATATAAAAAGAGCTAAAAAAAAGTCTACACATCAAGAAAATAAACAACCCAATTAAATGTGAGGCATCAGGAAAATAAATATCAAGACTACTTTGACATTTCCTCTTATACCTGTCTGGATGACTAAGATCAACAAAACAAGTGACACCTCAAACTGGCAAGGTTGTGGAGTAAGAGGAATACTCATATATTGCTGGTGACTATAACTAATATAGCCACTATGGAAATCATTGTGGTTGTTTTTCACAAAGATTGGAATCAATCTACCTTAAGATACAACTATACCAATCTTTGGCATATAGCCATAGAATGTGTCATCCTACCACAAAGACATTTGCTCCATCATTTTCACTGATGTTCTATTCATAATGGACAGACATTTGGAAACAACCTAAATGTCCCTCAATGCAGAATGGATAAAGATAACATAGTACTTTACAAAATGAAGTATTACTCAACCATTTAAAACTGGCATTATGAAATCTGCAAACAAATGGATGGAATTAGATAAAAAAATCAACCTGAGTTGATTTTTCCCAGGCTAAGAAAGATGAAAATGGTATGTATTCATTTATATGTGGGTATTAGCTGTGAAGTCTTTGATAACCAAGCTACAGTCCATAGAACCACAGAGGGGAGGAGTAGAGTAAGAAATTAGAGGAAACATATAGATCTCACTAGGAAAGGGAAATAAAATATGTAACTAAGAGCAGATAGGGGCTAGAATGGGAAAATCAACTGGGGAGGGTGAGGGGTAACAGGAGAGGTTATAGGAAGAAATACATGGAGAAATGGCTAAAATTAGGAGGCATTTGAGGGTTGCTATGCAAATCCAATACAGTAAAAACTTACTGAAATATATACATAAATGAAAGTATTCTAAATGAAATCGGCAACTAATGGTGAAGATGGAGTCCAAATGGATGTTTCTTGTCACCATCAGAACAACCAATACTGGGAATGGATTACAACTAAATGAATTGTTGGTTAAAGGGGCCAAACAGGTATTCCTAAACACCCAGGCTATTGAAAACTTATAAGTTGTTCTCTATAAACTGACAGCAAGGCCCATTGATGAAGTCAACCCGCACATAACTCATTAAACATGGAGATATTGCATCAGTGTCTAAATAAAGCCACACCTACATTTCAGTGTTTTTGGTATGGGAAAGTACTCTATACACACTCAAAAGAGAAAGGTAAACACCAAGCTATCTACAAACCTTTATCTACAATGGTGCACTGCCTGTGAGATATGCTAGTGCAATGATGGCACAAAGCTTGTGGGAGTAGCCAACCAATAAATGATTTGACTTAAGACTCACTCCACAAGATGGAATCCATACCTAACATTTTGATTGACCAATTTCTGACACTAGATAGCCCAGGGATCTAAGGTAAAAGCAAATAATACTGATCTAAAAAAAATGGAAAGAAGGAAAGAAAGAAATGCAGTGATACGACTCTTAATCATATTCTGCTTTACTTGTAGGTTAGTGCCTTGGTCATCTATGAGCAATGAACCACCACCCCCCCGTAGCAGATGGAAACAAATAGAGACCCACAGTGAGAAATTATGGAGAAACTGAGAGACCTTGGAACACTCAGCCCTACCTGGAATGTCTCCATCAAATCTCTCCTCATGGAATCCCACAGAGGAGGAAGTGGAAAGAACATTAGAGCCAGAGAACATGCAGAACACTAATAAAGCTCTCTATATCAACATGAAAAAAGCTCATATGAACTCATAGAGATTGAGCCACCATACACAGCACCTGCATGTGTTTATGCCAGGTCCTCTACGCTTGTGTCATGGCTTTGAGTTTAGTGTTTTTGAGATACCTGAGTGTCCAAACAAGTGGGTGTCTGATTCTTGAGTCTTCTCTTGGGCTCTTTTCCTTTTCTTTAGTTGTCTTGTCCAACTTCAAGGTGATAGTTTTGTGTTTCCTTATATTTCATTTTGTTATATTTAAAATTAATTCATAGGTGTTGATTTTTATCTTTAGATATGGTTTTATTTTGTTTTCTTGGTGGACTTTTTATTGTAGAGCTTTTGTTTTTGTTTTTTGATAAAGAACTTAAAATTGTATAGGTAGGGAGGGGGCATCTGGAAGGACTCAGGGTATGAGAAGAAGGTAAACATAATAGAGTTGAATTTGAAAATTATTTTAAATAATAAGAATATAATAAAAATAAAACAGAAAAAATGTGCGTACAAAAAGTATTTACTATCTAATTACTGAGGGCACATTAAAAGCAATGTACTTCCCTGGAAACATTCTACTATTCTGTAGTAGTTTGGAGTGACTAAAACTGCCTGCTGGGTGAATAGATTTGTCCCTGCATTTCCCTAAGCATAGGATGATATTGTCCAACACTTCAAGCTGTTAACCCTGTCCATCCTACAAGCGCTATTTCATTTGCCCTTTCCCTGTAGCTTGCTGGTAAATTTCTCTTAGAGGATTCAACAAACTCCTTACTAAATTATGGCTATTGAAATATACACCCTCTACCCTTAGATAATCATTCATTCATTCACTCAGTTAACAAACTTTCAGTATTACACCATGTTAAACACTCCTCATGATTCCAAGGTAATAAGAAACAAATCTTGCATCGAGGGTACAATCTTGGTCAAGAAGCTACCATGTTGTAATGTCAGCTACAGCAATAAATAGTGTTGCTATACCTGGTCAAGCATATCTGATAACCAACTCGTTTTAGACAGTGTTATTTACTCTTTCATCTCTCTAATTGTACTGGCTGGTTTGGTGTGTCAACTTGACACAAGCTGGGGTTATCTTGGAGAAAGGAGCCTCAGTTGAGGAAATGAATGCCTTCATGAGATACAGCTGTAAGGCATTTTCTCAGGTAATGATCAAGTGGTGAGGGTTCCTTGTGGGTGGTGCCATCCCTGGCTCTAGTTTTAGGTTTTATAAGAAAACAAGCTGAGCAAGTCAGGGAAGCAAGCCAGTAAGCAGCCCTCCTCCACAGCCTCTGCATTAGCTCCTGCTTCCTCACCTGCTTGAGTTCCAGTCCTGACTTCCATTGGTTATGAACAGCAATGTGAATGTGAGAGTTAAATAAACCCCTTCCTCCCCAACTTGTTTCTTGGTCATGACGTTTGTGTAGGAATAGAAACCCTGAGTAAGACACTGGTGTAGCTTGTAATTATAAATACACCAGAAAGAAACTTAGCATTTCAGTATTTTATGTGACATCTAATAGTTAAATGTATTTCAAACAGACTGTTGCTTCTACTAAGAAAGAGATATAATTTTAATTATATGGGTCAGAGTTGGATATTTGTGGAGAAATCTGTCACATCCAGAGTTCTTTTAAACTAACAAACTATGGTGGTTTGATTATGTTTGGTGTACAGGAAATGGCCTTGTTGGAAGAGGTGCATCATGGGGTGGGGGTGCGGGAGGTATTGAAGCTCTGTTCACTGCTGAAGAGATAGACTCTTCCTGTCTGCCTTCAGATCAAGACATAGAATTCTCAATTCCTTCTTCAGCACCATATCTGCCTGGAAGTTGCCATGCTTGCTGTCATGGTGATAATGGACTGAACCTGTGGAATTGTAAGCTGTCCCCAAATAAATATTGTCCTTTATAAGAGTTGCTTTGGTCATGGTGTCTCTTCATAGCAATGAAACCCTAAATAAGACACATACCAATTGAAGATTAAAAATGTCCATACATTTTCTTTCTTTTTTCATTTCCATCTGTTTCTTCTTTTTTGAGACATTTCTCCATGTAGCTGTGGCAGTTCTGTAAATTGCTCTGTACACCAGGCCTGCCTCAAATTCACAGAGATCCACCTGCCTCTGCCGCCAGAGTTCTGGAATTAAGGGCATGTATCAACACTATCTGGCAATGGCATCCTTAACAATTCAAAGCAATTGTTTGCATGACAGTGCTAATTCTAATTGTCATTCATCACCTATGTAATCAATATTTAGAGGTTTTCTTTCTGCACTAATCACAAACTACATGTTAACAGTTGAGCAAAGAACAAAATGTCTTTCAAGCAGTCAGAACACTACAGACTCTATCATTATTTTACGTTTTGCCCAGTTTTTTGCCACTTTTATTAAATTGAGTATTTATAATTTGCATTTTGATTGTTATTCCCCTTCCGGTTTTCAGGTCAACTTCCCCCTAACCCCGTCCCCTCCCCTTCTATATGGGTGTTCCCCTCCACTTCTATATGGGTGTTCCCCTCCCCAACCTCCCCCAATTGCCACCCTCCCCCCAACAATCCCGTTCACTGAGGGTTCAGTCTTGGCAGGACCAAGGGCTTCCCCTTCCACTGGTGCTCTTACTAGGCTATTCATTGCTACCTATGAGGTTGGAGCCCAGGGTCAGTCCATGTATAGTCTTTGGGTAGTGGCTTAGTCCCTGGAAGCTCTGGTTGGTTGGCATTGCTGTTCATATGGGGTCTCAAGCCCCTTCAAGCTCTTTCAGTCCTTTCTCTGATTCCTTCACGGGGGTCCCGTTCTCAGTTCAGTGGTTGCTGCTGGCATTCGCCTCTGTATTTGCTGTATTCTGGCTGTGTCTCTCAGGAGAGATCTACATCCAGTTCCTGTCTGCCTGCACTTGTTTGCTTCATCCATTTGTCTAATTGGGTGGCTGTATATGTATGGGCCACATGTGGGGCAGGCTCTGAATGGGTCTTCCTTCTGTCTCTGTTTTAATCTTTGCCTCCCTATTCCCTGCCAAGGGTATTCTTGTTCCCCATCTAAAGAAGGAGTGAATCATTCGCATTTTGATCATCTGTCTTGAGTTTCATGTGTTCTAGGCATCTAGGGTAATTCAAGCATTTGGTCTAATAGCAACTTATCAATGACTGCATGCCATGTGTGTTTTTCTATGATTGGGTTACCTCACTAGGGATGATATTTTCCACGTACATCCATTTGCCTATGAATTTTTAAAGGCATTTTTTTTGATAGCTGAGTAATATTCCATTGTGTAGATGTACCACATTTTCTGTATCCATTCCTCAGTTGAAGGGCATCTGGGTTCTTTCCAGGTTCTGTATATTATAAATAAGGCTGCTATAAACATAGTGGAGCATGTGTCTTTTTTATATGTTGGGACATCTTTTGGGTATATGCCCAAGAGAGGTATAGCTGGGTCCTCAGGTAGTTCAAAGTCCAATTTTCTAAGGAATCTCCAGACTGATTTCCAGAATGGTTGTACCAGTCTGCAATCCCACCAACAATGGAGGAGTGTTCCTCTTTCTCCACATCCTCGCAAGCATTTGCTGTCACCTGAGTTTTGATCTTAGCCATTCTCACTGTTGTGAGGTGAAATCTCAGGGTTGTTTTGATTTGCATTTCCCTTATGACTAAAGATGTTGAACATTTCTTTAGGTGTTTCTCAGCCATTCAGCATTCCTTATCTGTGAATTCTTTGTTTAGCTCTGAACCCCATTTTTAATAGGGTTTTTTGTCTCACTGCGGTCTAACTTCTTGAGTTCTTTGTATATTTTGGATATAAGCCCTCTATCAGTTGTAGGATTGGAAAAGATCTTTTCCCAATCTGTTGGTTGTCACTTTGTCCTAACAACAGTGTCCTTTGCATTACTGAAGCTTTGCAGTTTTGTGAGATCCCATTTGTCGATTCTAGATCTTAAAGAACATAAGCTATTGGTGTTTTATTCAGGAAATTGTCTCCAGTGCCCATGTGTTCGAGATGCTTCACCACATTTTCTTCTATTAGTTTGAGTGTGTCTGGTTTGATGTGGAGCTCCTTGATCCAGTTGGACTTAAGCTGTGTACAGGGTGATAAGCAAAATTCGATCTGCATTCTTCTATATGCTGACCTCCAGTTAACTAGCAACATTTGCTGAAAATGCTATCTTTTTTCCATTGGATGGTTTTGGCTCCTTTGTCAAAAATCAAGTGACCATAGGTGAGTGGGTTCATTTCTGGGTCTTCAATTCTATTCTGCTGGTCTGTCTGTCTCTCTACCAATAACACACAGTTTTTATCAATTTTGTTCTGTAATACTGCTTGAGTTCAGGGATAATGATTCCCCGGAAGTCCTTTCACTGTTGAGGATAGTTTTAGCTATCCTGGGTTTTTTGTTATTCCAGATGAATTTGCAAATTGTTCTGTCTAACTCTCTGAAGAATTGGGTGGGAATTTTGATGGGGATTTCATTGAATCTGTAGATCGCTTTTGGTAAAATGGCCATGTTTACTATATTAATCCTGCCAATCCATGAGCATGGAAGATCTTTCGCTCTTCTGAGATCTTCAAATTCTTTCTTAAGAGGCTTGATATTCTTATCATACAGATCTTTCACTTGCTTGGTTAAAGTCACACCAAGGTATTTTATGATATTTGGGACTATTATGAAGGGTGTTGTTTCCTTAATTTCTTTCTTCGCTTGTTTCTCTTTTGTGTAGAGGAAGGCTACTGATTTATTTGAGTTAATTTTATACCCAGCCACTTTGCTGAAGGTGTTTATCAGGTTTAGTAGTTCTCTGGTGGAACTTTTGGGATCATGTAGATATACTATCATATCATCTACAAATAGTGATATTTTGACATTTGCTCTTCCAATCTGTCTCCTTTGATCTCCTTTTGTTGTCTGATTGCTCTGGCTAGAACATGAAAACCTATATTGAATAAGTAGGGAGAGAGTGAGAAGACTTGTCTAGTCCCTCGTTTTACTGGGATTGGTTCAAGTTTCTCTCCATTTAGTTTAATGGTAGCTACTGGTTTGCGTATTTGGCTTTTACTATGTATAGGTATGGGCCTTGAATTTCTGTTCATTCCAGGAATTTTATCATGAAGGGATGTTGAATTTTGTCAAATGCTTTCTCAACATCTAATGAAATTATCATGTGGTTTTTATCTTTCAGTTTGTTTATATAGTGGGTTACAATGATGGTTTTTCATATATTAAACCATTCCTACATGCCTGGAATGAAGCCTACTTGATCATGATGTATGATTGTTTTGATGTCTTCTTGGATTCGGTTGGCAAAAATTTTATTGAGTATTTGCATCGATATTCATAAGGGAAATTGGTCTGAAGTTCTCTTTCTTTGTTGGGTCTTTGTGTGGTTTAGGAATAAGAGTAATTGTGGCTTCACAGAAGGAATTCGGTAGTGGTCCATCTCTTTCAATTTTGTGGAATAGTTTTCATCGTATTGGTATGAGGTCTTCTATGAAGGTCTGATAGAATTCTGCACTAAACCTGTCTGGATCTGGGCTCTTTTTGGTTGGGAGACCTTTAATGACTGCTTCTATTTCGTTAGGAGTTATGGGGTTGCTTACATGGTTTATCTGTTCCTGATTTAACTTCGGTACCTGGTATCTGTCTAGGAAATTTTCCATTTCCTGCAGAATTTCAAGTTTTGTTGAATATAAGCTTTTGTAGTAAGATCTGATGATTTTTTGAATTTCCTCTGAATCTGTAGTTATGTCTCCCTTTTCCTTTCTGATTTTGTTAATTTGGACACACTCTCTGTGTACTCTCGTAAGTCTGTCTAAGGGTTTATCTACCTTGTTGATTTTCTCAAAGAACCGACTTTTGGTTCTGTTGATTCTTTCTATGGTCCTTTTTGTTTCTACTTGGTTGATTTCAGCTCTGAGTTTGATTATTTCCTGCCTTCTACTCCTCCTGTGTGTATTTGCTTCTTTTTGTTCTAGATCTTTTAGGTGTGCTGTCAAGCTGGTGACATATGCTCTCTCCTGTTTCTTTCTGCAGGCACTCAGAGCTATGAGTTTTCCTCTTAGCACAGCTTTCATTGTGTCCCATAAGTTTGGGTATGTTGTACCTTCATTTTCATTAAATTCTAAGAAGTCTTAATATTTTTCTTTATTTCTTCCTTGACCAGGTTATCGTTGAGTAGAGCATTGTTCAACTTCCACGTATATGTGGGCGTTCTTCCCTTATGGTTATTGAAGACCAGTTTTAGGCCGTGGTGGTCCGATAGCATGCATGGGATTATTTCTATCTTTCTGTACCTGTTGAGGTCCGGTTTTTGACCAATCATATGATCAATTTTGGAGAACGTACCATGAGTAGCTGAGAAGAATGTATATCCTTTTGCTTTAGGATAGAATGTTCTATAAATATCTGTTAAGTCCATTTGGTTCATAACTTCTCTCAGTCTGTCTACGTCTCTGTTTAATTTCTGTTTCCATGATCTGCCCATGGAAGAGAGTGAGGTGTTGAAACCTCCTACTATTATTGTGTGAGGTACAGTGTGTGTTTTGAGTTTTAGTAAGGTTTCTTTTACATACGTTGGTGCCCTTGTATTGGGGGCATAGATATTAAGGATTGAGAGTTCATCTTGGTGGTTTTATCCTTTGATGAATATGAATTGCCCTCCCTTATCTTTTTTGATGACTTTTAGTTGAAAATTGATTTTATTTGATATTAGAATGGCTACTCCAGCTTGCTTCTTCTGACCATTTGCTTGGAAAGTTGTTTTCCAACCTTTCACTCTGAGGTAGTGTCTGTCTTTGTCTCTGAGGTGTGTTTCTTGTAGGCCACAGAATGCAGGGTTCTCATTGCGTATCCAGTTTGTTAATCTATGTCTTTTTATTGGGGAGTTGAGACCATAGATGTTGAGAGATATTAAGGAATAGTAATTATTGCTTACTGTTATACTCACTTTTGGATGTGAGGTTATGTTTGTGTGCTTTTCTTCTCTGTTTTGTTGCCAAGATGATTAGTTTCTTGGTTTTTCTAGGGTGTAGCTTGCCTCCTTATGTTGGGATTTACCATTTATTATCCTTTGTAGTGCTGGATTTGTAGAAAGATGTTGTGTAAATTTGGTTTTGTCATGGAATATATTGGTTTCTCCATCTATGCTAATTGAGAGTTTTGTAGGATACAGTAACCTGGGCTGGCATTTGTGTTCTCTTTGGGTCTGTATGACATCTATCCAGGATCTTTGGCTTTCATAATCTCTTGTGAGAAATCTGGTGTGATTCTGATAGGCCTGCCTTCATATGTTACTTGACATTTTTCCCTTACTGCTTTTAATACTTTTTCTTTGTTTTGTGCATTTGGTGTTTTGACTATTATGTGTCGGGAGGTGTTTCTTTTCTGGTCCAATCTATTTGGAGTTCTGTAGGCTTCTTGTATGCTTATGGGCATCTCTTTCTTTAGGTTAGGGAAGTTTTCTTCTATGATTTTGTTGAAGATATTTACTGGTCCTTTGAGCTGGGAGTCTTCACTCTCTTCTATACCTATTATCCTTAGGTTTGGTCTTCTCATTGAGTCCTGGATTTCCTGTATGTTTTGGACCAGTAGCTTTTTCCATTTTACATTATCTTTGACAGTTGATTCGATGATTTCTATGGAATCTTCTGCTCCTGAGATTCTCTCTTCTATCTCTTGTATTCTGTTGGTGATGCTTGTATCTACGGCTCCTTGTCTCTTCCTTTAGTTTTCTATATCCAGGGTTGTTTCCATGTGTTCTTTCTTGATTGCTTCTATTTCCATTTTTAATTCCTTCAACTGTTTGATTGTGTTTTCCTGGAATTCTTTCAGGGCTTGTTGTGAATCCTCTCTGTAGGCTTCTTGTTTATTTATGTTTTCCTGCATTTCTCTAAGGGAGTTCTTCATGTCTTTCATGAAGTCCTCCAGCATCATGATCAAATATGATTTTGAATCTAGATCTTGCTTTTCTAGTGTGTTTGGATATTCCGTGTTTGCCTTGGTGGGAGAATTGGGCTCGGATGATGCCATGTAGTCTTGATTTCTGTTGCTTGTGTTCCTGCGCTTGCTTCTCGCCATCAGATTATCTCTAGTGTTACTTTTTTCTACTATTTCTGACAGTGGCTAGACTGCCCTATAAGCCTGTGTGTCAGGAGTGCTGAAGACCTGTTTTCCTGTTTTCTTTCAACCAGTTATGGGAACAGAGTGTTCTGCTTTCGGGTGTAGTTTTTCATATCTATAGGTCTTCAGCTCTTCCTGTGGGCCTGTGCCCTGATTTCATCAGGCAGGTCGCTTGGAGCAGAAAAGTTGGTCTTATCTGTTGTCAAGGCTCAAGTTTTCTCGTGGGGTGTTGTTTATGAGCTCTCCTCGGGGGCAGCAACCAAATGGACCTGTGCCACCCTTTCTGGGAGACCCCGTGCACCAGAGTCCCAGATGGTGTTTGGTATTTTCCTCTGGAGTCAGAGATGTGGGCACAGTGTAGTCTCTTCTGGTTTCCCAAGCGTGTCTGCCTCTCTGAAGGTTTAGCTCTCCCTCCCACGGGATTTGGGTGCAGAGAACTGTTTATCCTGTCGGCCCCTTCAGGTTCCAGTGGTGTCTCAGACGCAGGGGACCTGCTGCTCCTGTGCCCTTATCTACGGGAACACAAAGGCCGTATACAGTTTCCTCTTGGGCCAGGTATGTGGGCAGGGGTGAGCAGTGTTGGTGATCTCTCCTGCTCTGCAGTCTCAGGAGTGCCCACCTGTCCGGGCGGTGAGCTCTCTCTCTCACGGGGTTTGGGAGAAGTGAGCTGGTATGAGGTCTTCTATGAAGGTCTGATAGAATTGTGCACTGAACCCATCTGGACCTGGGCTCTTTTTGTTTGGGAGAACTTTAATGACTGCTTCTATTTCTTTAGGAGTTATGGTGTTGTTTAAATGGTTTACCTGTTCCTGATTTAACTTCAGTACCTGGTATCTGTCTAGGAAATTGTCCATTTCCTGCAGAATTTCAAGTTTTGTTGAATATAGCCTTTTGTAGTAGGATCTGATGATTTTTTGAATTTCCTCTGATTCTGTAGTTATGTCTCCCTTTTCCTTTCTGATATGGTCAGTTTGGATACTCTCTGTGTCCTCTCGTTAGTCTGGCTAAGGGTTTATCTATCTTGTTGATTTTTTCAAAGAACCAACTTTTGGTTCTCTTGAATCTTTGTGTGGTCCTTTTCGTTTCTACTTGGTTGATTTCAGCTCTGAGTTTGATTATTTCCTGCTTTCTGCTCCTCCTGGATGTATTTGCTTCTTTTTGTTCTAGAGCTTTTAGTTGTGCTGTCAAGCTACTGATATATGCTCTCTCCTGTTTCTTTCTGCAGGCACTCAGAGCTATGAGTTTTCCTCTTAGCACAGCTTTCATTGTGTCCCATAAGTGTGGGTATGTTGTACCTTCATTTTCATTAAATTCTAAGAAGTCTTTAATTTCTTTCTTTATTTCTTCCTTGACCAGGTTATCATTGAGTAGAGCATTGTTTGACTTCTATGTATATGTGGGTGTTCTTCCCTTTTTGTTATTGAAGACCAGCTTTAGCCCGTGGTGGTCTGATAGGATGCATGGGATTTTTTTCTATCTTTCTGTATCTGTTGAGGCCTGTTTTATGACCAATTATATTTTTAATTTTGGAGAAAGTACTATGAGGTGGTGAGAAGAAGGTATATCCTTTTGTTTTAAGATAGAATGTTCTATAAATATCTGTTAAGTCCATTTGTTTCATGACTGCTCTTAGTCTGTCTAAGTCTCTGTTTAATTTCTGTTTCCGTGATCTGTCCATTGATGAGAGTGTGCTGTTGAAATCTCCTACTACTATTGTGTGAGGTACAATGTGTGCTTTGAGTTTTAGTAAGGTTTCTTTTACGTATGTAGGTGCCCTTGTATTTGGGGCATAGATATTTAGGATTGAGAGTACATCTTTCTGGATTTTTCCTTTATTGAATATGAAGTGTCCTTCCTTATCTTTTTTGATGACTTTTAGTTGAAAATTGATTTTATTCACTATTAGAATGGCTACTCCAGCTTGCTTCTTCAGACCATTTGCTTGGAAAGTTGTTTTTCAGCCTTTCACTCTGAGGTAGTGTCTGTCTTTGTCTCTGAGGTGTGTTTCCTGTAGGCAGCAGAATGCAGGGTCTTCATTGCGTATCCAGTTTGTTAATCTATGACTTTTTATTGGGGAGTGGAGACCATTGATGTTGAGAGATATTAAGGAATTAAGATTATTGCTTCCTGTTATAGTCATATTTGGATGTGAGATTATGTTTGTGTGATTTTCTTTTCTTTGTTTTATTGCCAAGATGATTAGTTTCTTGCTTTTCCTAGGGTGTAGCTTGCCTCTGTATGTTGAGCTTTACCATTTATTATCCTTTGTAGCGCCAGATTTGTAGAAAGATGTTGTGTAAATTTGGTTTTGTCATGGAATATCTTGGTTTCTCCATCTATGCTAATTGAGATTTTTGCAGGATACAGTAACCTGGGCTGGCATTTGTGTTCTCTTAGGGTCTGTATGACATCTGTCCAGGATCTTCTGCCTTTCATAGTCTCTGTTGAGAAATCTGGTGTGATTCTGATAGGCCTGCCTTTATATGTTACTTGACATTTTTCCCTTACTGCTTTTAATACTTTTTCTTTGTTTTGTGCATTTGGTGTTTTGACTATTATGTGACGGGAGGTGTTTCTTTTCTGGTCCAATCTATTTGGAGTTCTGTAGGCTTCTTGTATGCTTATGGGCATCTCTTTCTTTAGGTTAGGGAAGTTTTCTTCTATGATTTTGTTGAAGATATTTACTGGTCCTTTGAGCTGGGAGTCTTCACTCTCTTCTATACCTATTATCCTTAGGTTTGGTCTTCTCATTGAGTCCTGGATTTCCTGTATGTTTTGGACCAGTAGCTTTTTCCATTTTACATTATCTTTGACAGTTGATTCGATGATTTCTATGGAATCTTCTGCTCCTGAGATTCTCTCTTCTATCTCTTGTATTCTGTTGGTAATGCTTGTATCTACGGCTCCTTATCTCTTCCTTTGGTTTTCTTATCCAGGTTTGTTTCCCTTTGTGCTTTCTTTATTGCTTCTATTTCCATTTTTAATTCCTTCAACTGTTTGATTGTGTTTTCCTGGAATTCTTTCAGGGATTTTTGTGATTCCTCTCTATAGGCTTCTACTTGTTTATTTATGTTTTCCTGCGTTTCTCTAAGGGAGTTCTTCGTGTCTTTCTTGAAGTGTTCCAGCATCATAATCAAATGTGATTTTAAATCTAGATCTTGCTTCTGGTGTGTTTGGATATTCAGTGTTGCTTTGGTGGGAGAATTGGGCTCGGATGATACCATGTAGTATTGGTTTCTGTTGCTTGGTTTCCTGCACTTGTGTCTTGCCATCAGGTTGTCTCTGGTTTTACCTTGTCCTGCTATTTCTGTCAGTGGCTATACTGTCCTGTAGTCCTATGTGTCCGGAGTGCTGTAGACCTGTTTTCCTGTTTTCTTTCAGCCAGTTATGGGAACAGAGTTTTCTGCTTTCAGGCGTATAGTCTTTCCAGTCTACTGGTGTTCAGCTGTTCCTGTGGGCCTGTCTCCTGAGTCCACCAGGCAAGTTGCTTGGAGAAGAAAAGTTGGTCTTACCTTTTTTTCTGGGTTCAAGTTGTTTGTGGGGGGCTGCATTTGTTCTGTCCATGAAGGTGGCAACCAGGAGGGCCTGCGCTGCCTTTTCCCTGAGCCCCCATGCACCAGTGTCCCAGATGGAGGGTATTTTCCTCTGGAGTCAGAAATGTGGGCAGAGTGTAGTCTCTTCTGGCTTCCCAGCCGTGTCTGGCCCTCTGAAGCTTTAGCTCTTCCTCCCACGGGATATGGGTGCAGAGAACTGTTGACCAGGTCCCTTCAGGTCCGGGCGGTGTCTGGAGTGCAGGGGACCTGCTGCTCGATTGTCCCTATCTTCCGGTTCCCAGAGGGCCTATACAGTTTCCTCTTGGGCCAGGGATGTGCGCAGGGGTGTTGCCCATTTTTAAAATTGTATTTGAGGCAGCTTAAAGGTGAAAACGTATTTTAAATAAACCAAAAGAAAATGAAGTAGAGAGAAAATGTGTACAGTACATCTATTGAAACTAAGTATTATGTTTAATGTGGAACTGCCAGTTTTCCAAAACCTGAAAAGTCAATCCTTCCTAGCTATATATATATATATATATATATATATATATATATATATATATATATATATATATGAAGTTGTATGGCAGTTTACTCATCTAAAAGGCTAGAGAAATTATGGTTCAGTGGTTAAAAGAACAGGTTGCTCCTCCAGAGGTCCCAGCTTTAAGTTCCAGAATGGAACTTGCCTCTTTTGTGAGTTTTTTTTTTTTTTTTTCGCAGAGCTGAGGACTGAACCGAGGGCCTTGTGCTTGCTAGGCAAGCGCTCTACCACTGAGCTAAATCCCCAACCCTGGAACTTGCCTCTTAGTATGTAAACTAGATCTCCCTTTCCTAATAGAAATTTAAGTTTCATTAAATGTTACAAATTTACCTCTGTAATTGGAAATAGTATTGTTTTACTTGTTAACAGCAATGACTCTTATCTCTTCATCTTCTTAATTCCTTCTTTAGAGATAATAATGTCTATCCTCACATGCATATCAGAGCAGTTCTCTCCCACACTCATTCCCCTTTCATAACGTTCCATTGCATAAATTCTAGATTCCTCTACCTTGTCCCTCAGGAGCCAAGAGACCTCTGCCATAGTATCCTTAATCTCTGAAGTTTTGCTCAATTCTGCCTTAAACTCTATAGAAATGTCTTGTTTGGGGGAATACAGAAGCTTATTTTCTCCTGCATGTCTAAGCTCTTGCTTTCTCTTCTACATAGAAAGTTTCTGATTTTCACATAACTTCTCTTTCAGATGTTACAATGTAGTGCAATTGTTACTCAAAAAGTACTCTCCTGATTACAATAGGACCATTCTGTGTGACACTTTTTATCATACCACTCTACCTTATTTTCTCTAGTCTACCACATGACAAGATTTGCTTCCTGTCTTTGTTTGCTACTTTGTCAGAATCATGGCAATAACAAAGAAACCCACAGAAAAGACAATTATTCTTTCTTCCACTGCTGTTCACACCATGTGGGATATCAAATATAGCCATCTTAACTCATTGTAACATAAAATGTACAAAATGAAAGAGAAATATAATTCCATCATAGGTAATTCCCTTATTATAATATATGGTTAATGTATAAACCTTTGCATTCATTTAGCACAAGACTTAGCAAACTTCCTGTAAAGGGTTAGAAAGTAAATATTTTAGACTTTGTGCACCATATGGTCCCACTCCCAATTTCTAAACCTGTCCTAGAACAAAGTAAGCATATGCATACATTGTAAACACATAGGTGTGTCTGTGCTTCAAAACAATGTTCCTTTTTTAAAGCAGTTTCTGTATTTGGTTTTCAAGGCATAATTTGCCAGCTAGTAATGTAACATGTGCACCACTGTTTGCATTAGTGAAATAACAGTTGCTGCTGAGGGAAAAAAAAAAACAAAATCACAAAAAAAAGCTTTTAAGCAATCTGGCTCTTTTTCTCCTCTTATCTCTCTGCATGGGCACCCTTTCTCTCTTTCTGTCCCTCTACCCCAACCCCTTTCCCCACAATGACTCCCCTGGCCTCAATCCTTGGGGCCAGTGAACTTGCCCTAGAGCAGCTTCCCAATAAACCTGCCTTTAATATAATCTACAAAAAGAAAAGAAAAAGAAATTTGAAAGAGTTAATCTTCCCTTATAAGCCCTCCCAATCTTGGGAGTTGTTTCTTGCTTTTCCTTAATAAATCTTTGTTTGCTCTACTAAAAAATAAGCCAGAATAGAACAGTGAGGTAAATATTTATGTCTGTAAAAATTAAACAATGATAAGAATAATAAAAATAAGGGGCTGGGGATTTAGCTCAGTGGTAGAGCGCTTGCCTAGCAAGCGCAAGGCCCTGGGTTCGGTCCCTAGCTCCGAAAAAAAAAAGAAAAGAAAAAAAAAGAATAATAAAAATAAAAGCAAATAGCAACAATGTCAACAAGTGACATCTTTAGTTAGACCCTACTCATAGGCTTCATTGTATGAAGTTGAAGAAATGACCCTCTCTGTGTTCTTGAAATTATGCTTAGAAAAATGTAAACAGGACAAGAAAATAGACAATAAAAAGAAATTATAAAATATGTGCTCCCCACCAGTGAAAGGGGAAGCCCTGGGTCCTGCTAAGACTGAACCCCCAGTGAACTATACTGGTGGGGGGAGGGCGGCAATGGGGGAGGGTTGGGAGGGGAACACCCATAAGGAAGGAGAGGGGGGAGGGGGATGTTTGCCCGGATACCGGGAAAGGGAATAACACTCGAAATGTATATAAGAAATACTCAAGTTAATAAAAAAAAATAAATTGCAACTTAAATGAGAAAAAAAAATATGTGCTCCCTCCAAATTGGAATGTATTCATGGTCACTAAAATATATTCAGAGGCACACAGCCAGAAAGAAGGCTTGGGAAGCCAAACGTTGAAAAATGATTAAAAGACCACAAGAGAGGGAGGCTGTAGATGTAGCTTGTCTTCAGAATGCTTGCCTCCCACGCATAAGCACTAGTGACACAAACCTATAATCCAAGTTTAAAAGATGCGGCCGGTGGATTACATGTTCAAGTCCATAGTCAGTAATATAGTGAGTTCAAAGCCAGCTTGACCTACCTGAGACCAAATGCATTGCATCTAAAGGAGGTGACTATAACCATCAGCTTGACTAAAGTTAATCTAATGACTCACCATTTCCTTCCAATGAACTTTTTCTTTGTTTGAATAAGCACCCTTTCTTTGACTTAAACTAGTTTGATTGAGGATGCTGCAATTCCCATGCAGATTTCCAATGAATTTTATCTGATATCATTTCTGAGATGTATTGATATTCCATCACTTCTAAATTTTTTGTAAGTTGTTATTTCAAAATATGAAATGCATTTAGTAATCTAATGCTTCATAAGGAATATAAGCAAATTGGCATTGTGGAGGGCAGCAGAAACATGTTCAATATTAATAAATTTCTAGGGGAAAGTCTCACAGATGGCAGGACACATAGAGATAATATTAATTGCCTTTGGAGTCCAGACAACTTTAATATATTAATGTTGATCAATCTTATACACAACTCAGAGAATCAAGTCCTAATTATAATCAAATATTTAGGGGGACATTCAAATGAAAGAAACAAACTTATGGCTTCAAAATAATATAGATTATAAGTTATTTTGCTCATCTTAGTATTTTCATTTCCTGTATTTAATCACCCCACAAATACTGAGCTCATACTATGTGTTAGATGTATACAATATAGAGATAAATTCAAAATCAGTCCCTTAAGATGATCAGAGCCCATCTTTGCATAGGAAAACTGGGGTTAGAGATGTGTGCTACCTACTATTCCTGGATTTATATGGCTTCTGATGATTCAAGCTCAGGTTTTCATGTTTGCATGGCAAGGATTTTACCAACTAAGCCATCTCTCTAGCCATGAATTTATTTTTAATTGGTACATTGTGCTATTTTAAATAAACAATTTTGATTAATATAGTCATCATTCACACTTACAGGGTACAGTGCAATAGTTCACAATATGTATACAATAAACACTGATAAAACCAGGGTAATTAAAAATTCTGTTTTATCATTACCTGATGTTTACAGTCTTTATTTTCCTCTTGCCTGATGAGCCATAAATATATAACACAGGGCTAGGGAGATGGTTCAGTGTTAAAAATGTTTGATATTCTTTGAGAAGACCTGAGTTAGGTACCCATATTGAGCAGCTCATATAAGCAAAATCATATATATATATATAAATATATATATATATACACACACACACACACATATATATATATATATATATATATATATATATATATATATCAGGCTGTTGTGAGCTCTATTCTACCACTGTCCACATAACCCTATAAATTAAAGTCTGAAGTTAAATAGCTACCTACTAGCTATCATATTGGATCATATGGGTCTGGGTGATAAAATAGATAATACAATCATAAGTGAGGATATGATATACTGTAATCACCACTGAATGAGACATGCATGCTCTTCAAAGTAGGACCTGGAGTATGGCAACTATGTAATTTGGCCTGGGGCTAAAAAGCAAGATTAGAAATCACATCTAAAGAAAGTGAGGCTGAATGTAGTCCTAAATCATTGGGAAACGTGTATCACTAAATCTACCTTCTGTCTCTCTGATATTAAAAACAAAACTGTAGGCAGGTGTGATAGTACGTACAATCCCAGCACTCTGGATGGACACTGAGGGAGAAGCACTGAGTTCAAAGCCACTCTAAGATACATATTTGAGTCTCTCTTGATTTGCATCACCATGAAACTCGTATATCTATTTTCTCTAATTTACTAATTCACATCCTGCATTTTATTTATTTGTACCAAGTGTACTTATTGTATACCAACATGAGAGAGCTTTCGAATTGGTCACTCCATATTTGATCCAGAAGGATTTTATGTGCAACATATTTCAATTAAAAAATACTATGAAGATCACATGCTAATTTAAACTAAGTATCTGCTGAATTTCTACATTCTATATACTTTCAAAATAATTTTTACTTGAGCCAGAGAAATGCACATTTCTCTGCCCATTCTAAGCAGTATTTTTTCAAATTATTGTTCAAAATGTATACTTGAAAAATCATGCTTCTTGTAATAACCAGTAGGTGTACCACATACTTTAAGAGCCCTGAGCTCTTTCTGAAGCCAACAGGCTCACTTCTCTAAATCATGACAGGAGAGGTGACATCCCTGAGTTTATTCCAGGTTGTAGAATTTATCATGCTCTTAAAAGGAGGATCTTGTATGAGAGATAGACGTCTGATGATAATCTAGAGTGTCTTCAGTGGAAAGGATAAAGAATTGTTCATTCTGAAAAGAAGATTCACTCCAACAGGTAAGTAAATTACAGTTGAAGAGTAGGGAGCCAGTGATAACTAGAGATCTTAGGCAGAGAGTGAAACAAGTCCAGGGTGTCTGAGAGATGGTGACAGTTACAGATTTGAGACAGAGAACCCAAAATGGAAGCTGCCACTGGCCTAAGACTTGGAGATCCTGATGGTCCCTGATAGAAAATAACTGTTACAGATCTCAAGCAAGAACAATAAAGTAGTTGCCACCAACCGCAGAGAAAAAGAAGAGGTCCTGCAGATTACATATACAAAGTTAGTTACAGATCTGAGACTAGAAAGGAGTATTAAAACCTCCCATAGAGAGAATACAGAGCCATAGAGACTAGACAAAAATATACAGATGAACAACAACAAAGAAATACCAGCCACAAACAGAAAGGAAGAACAAAATGACAAACGTTACTAGAACAGACATACCTTTCTCATCCAGGAGTTGGGAGGGGCCTCATAGGTAGGAGGGTATCTGAGGCTGTGAGTAAAACTATTTATAGGTTCTTGGGTGCCCTATATGCTCCTGGCTTCCTCTCACTCCTGATTGATTGGTCCTGCCCTGGGAGTTCTTTCTCAGGTCCTTTCTGTTCAGTCCAACAACATTTTTATAACAGTTGCAATAAGGATGCAGTTGGAGACACCAGAGCGAGGAGAACTATCCCTTCATAAATGGACTAATGCTTGTTTCTTAGATCAGCCTATAATCCTCTTCAATGCCATCCATGGTTCCTATATACACATTTTGTCTCTTCACCAAAGAAAGGTTCTAAGAAATCGTTGAGTTTCTAAGTAAAATGGGCCTCCACTACTGATAGGTGTGGAGGAGGGGAGAAAAGATATAAACAAAAGCACTGGAGACATTAGAGTTGGAGGGAGGACCTGGTAAATGCTGAAACTTGGGAGAATGAAAAGGCTTAGGACAAAGATGAGGACATAGAAGTATCGAGTTGGAAACACCTGGAATTCTATAAGATAGACAAGATCCAAACCTTAGAGTAGATACTGGTCAGTGTGTGTGGTCCTTAGGACGGATCAACCATGGAGGATAATGATACCTCTTTTAAATGTAGGACGTGATTTTTCTGGATTTGAAAGGCAGGAGGCTATGAGAATGAAAGTGTGGAGGTCAGTGACAGAGAATTTAGAGACATCCCTCAAAGATGGAAGACAGAAAACAAAACAAAGTGTAAGATAGAACAGAGAAAGTAACAAAGCAAACCAACTGAAAACCTGAAGGAAAGTACTGTCTGAGACATTTGAGTTAAGAGGAGAGCTGGAACAAGGATGGATGGGAAATTTCAGTTCTGAGTTTCCCAATGAAGAACAGAGGTTTTAATTCTAGAAACCTTCTTCAAGCAAAGAAGTCTGGAGCACCAGTTAAGTCCATAGCCAGTTAACCTCTTTTACAATTAGATCTCAGCTCTTTCCTGGTTATGGGATCTTGAAGATCAAATCACCATTCTGTTCCTTAGTTTCCTCACCCTGCATTAGTTAACCACATTCCTTGAATGAAGCAAGTTAGTATTTATAATCTATGGAAGAATCGGTAAAAGGGACAGTAAAGGAGAACTGATCTTTTCTAGCTAGAGTTCTTGAAGATTCAAAAGATTGAAGTTTAATGCCAAAGTGTCATAAACAAGGATGAAAATCTTCCCTGCTGTTTGACTTTTCCTAAAGAAATGTATAAGTTATTCACTCCAGATAGGGCATTGCCAACAGTCCAAAGAAACAATTCCAGCCTTCTAGCTTGGTGGTCTGACAAGTTTATCAGGGTTACTTACAGGACTCTAGATGGGAGATAAGCATAAGTGATTAAAAGGCAGCTGGCTGAGTCACCAAAAATCACCACGGCATCTTGGGCTGATGACTCCTGAAAGCTGCATCACCAGAACTTACTGTCTAGCTTTCAGTCAACTCCACTGAAAAGCAGCTTCTTTCTTAGCAACTGTTTACTGTTTATATAAATTTGAGGATGGACCTTGCTAATCTTGAAACTTTCTGAGCTCTTTGTCTTGTATATTTTGTGACCTTCCTGAGCATTATGAATCACTTTCCTTACTCTAGGAAGTAATATTTTGATTCAAGGGAAATAATTGCACTAGGACCTAAGCACCTAGACTTTGTTTATGTCAGTGGAGAAATGGGAGCTTGAAATTATAGTTTGAACCTTCTGGAGTCTTTGTGGAACTATGATGTCAGTACCAAAAGGATAACAAGGAAGCATGCAGAAGAAAATAATATACATGACTTAAAAATAGTCAGTGTTGCTTTCTGTATCAAAATCCTAAAAGAGAACCCAGTAGCTTGCATACCTGGTTTTTATTATTTTTCATTTTTTTCCATTGAACTTGGAAAGTTCTTTGCTTAGAGGAAGGATAGAATTATCATTCAAATTCCCTTTAGTCTGGCAGCATTTTATATACTCATTTCCTACCTTAAACAGTTATCCCCCTTATAGTTCCATATTCGTTTTTAAATGTGCAGAATTATATACCTTCCCCCTTCCTAGTAACATGTCATTATGATATATGCCATTTCATCCCATTAGCAACTAGAAAATAGATTTCTGGAAGCCAGTCTCTTGGCAATTGATGCACTATTTTTTTTTTACATTTAAGAGAATATCCATAAATTCACTAAGAATTACAGCTGCAAAGTGTTTGATAATCATCTGTAGTTGCTTGTCAAGTAGCATTTCTTTCTGAACATTAAAAGATAACATTAATATATATGATTTGTACCCATTCTACTCGTTCCTAATTTTTTCCAGCAATACAGAGTGATTTTACCTCATATCTAAGTTCTATTACAGGTGCTCAATGCATTTGGTCTCTTCTGGAGGTACATCGTCTAAGGCTGACACAGGAAAAAGTAAGAACAAAAATGTCCCATGTAATAACTCCAACTCCAGCATAATTTCACTCTGATTAATTCCAAGGCTGAAAGTATTCATAACTCTTTGTGCTAAAGTACACTCATTCTTATGACATGTTATTAAATTATTGACAGAAAAAAGACCCAAAATTCCCCCAGAGTAATCAACATAAATGTCAGCAGAATAATTGATTTGAGATATAAATATTTTGTTGAAAAGTACCCCAAAAGTCATCTGAGAAATTCTCCCCTAATCTCATATATTATTTAATTTGCTTCATATTAATTATAAAAACAATGTAAAATCCTCTGTTCTTTTAGCTATTCCCTACTACTCTTTATGTGTATTTATCAGAATGAGGACTAAAGAATTGAGGGAAGGTTTTAACTTTGGGCTAAGAGCTTCTCAAAATCCCACTAAACTTTAGTCACTAAAGAAAATCATTCACATACATATACATATATATATAATTAAACATTTATGTTATGTACATAATATATTCATTATTAACAATATCTAAGTTAAGAATCTACTATGCACTATTTCCATTTTATCCATCTGAATTTCCATTTAGTTGTAAAAAACAGACTCAATTATATCAAAATTTTTAAACCAGAGCACCTTGATATGGTAAAGTTGTAATTTCTGGATCTCTACACACACACACACACACACACACACACACACACACACACACACACACACACACACAGGGGTGGGGTGGAGAGAAGCACTGGTGAATCACTTTGTACTTTCAGAATCATGTAGCGATTACTTCAGCTTTTTCTTAAGAACTTTGCCTGCCTGTCTGTTACTTAGTTCTCCAGAATTGCAACATCTACTCCACATGAAAAATGTCTAAGTCAACTCTTTTCAGGTTTACCATAATATGAAGAACAAATCCACACACTGTCAATAATTTTTTCCTCTAAGGTTCTGTGTTATTGTTCTCATATTTTCCTCTAAGCTTAAAATTATCATAAGATCCTCTACCTTTTTTGTGTTGAAAAACCAAAATCTAAATTATTTAATTATTTAACAAACCTCCACAATTTTACTAATACTCACTTCAAATGTGCTGCCCTTTTTAGCACATTCTCCTTTCCAGAATTGGTGGGGGAGGGTATACCTAGATTAGGAAAATTGGGAGTCTACCCAACTCTGCCCTTTTGTGGCCATGCTGCCTGTAGCTGTCCTGGACTCTTTCTTAGCCTAGTGGTCTTATCTGTAAAACAATAATCCTAATAATACCTGCTCAATTAACTAGTGGTCTGTTCAAAGGTGGGGCAGTTTAAACAAAACTCTTTAAATACCAAAAGGCTATGCAATTTTCTTTCAAAAACCTCTTTTTTTCAGAGTCAGTTAGCCAAAGAATGCACTGGTTTTAACTATTCTTTAAGAAAACAAACCAAATAAACAAACAAAAAAGCAAAAGGGAACCCAAAACAAAAACAAATAAAAACCACTGTCTCAGATGTCAGCACTTTGTACCAACAAGTTCATGTCTTCCCTGTAATAGCCAGAACAATTCCTTTCTTGCAGTTCAAAACTATCCTAGACCTACCTCCAAGAATCTAAATCCATAGTTAATAATTTAAAGCCCATGACTACTGATCACATTTCTCTGTGACTTAATATATTCTAATTACTCTGCCCGTGTTTTTCTTGACTACTACTTATCCTCTAGCATTGACATTTTTTCTTGATCTTGCCAAAAATGATAGATTTTTTTTGCACATTCAATGGTTTGATAATTAAGTTAGAAAATAAGAGAATTTGAGCACTTGTCTCTATGTGTATTCTGTATATGTGTATATCTAGGTGTATGTAGGTATGAATACTCCCATGCACCCATGTAGAAGCCAAAGGCCAAAGTGACATTTCTTCCTTTATTGTTCTCCATGTTATTTTTTAATTGAAAGAAAATTCATCCAATGTATTTTAATTGTGTGTTGTTTTTCCCCTCTCCATTTACCCCCAGAGACTCCTCATTGGCCTAGTTTCCCTACTTTATATCTCTGTCTCTCTCTCTCTTTATCTCTGTCTCTTTGCCTCTCTCTGTCTCTCCCCATCTCTAACAGAAAAAAGAAATACACATGTAAAATTTCCACAAACACAAAAATGGAAATAAAAATAAACAATAAGGGGGGAAAGTCCAAACAACGTAAATTGAAACAAAATCCCACAAAATAGCATTAAAGTCATTCTCTTTTGTTGAAACTACTTCTGATCAAAGGGTCTGCCCTAAATGTGGTTAATATACACAGTGAGACTTCATTAGGGGAAGAAACTGATTTTTCCTTTACCAGAAGGTAACAGTAACAGATAGCCTCTTGGTTAGCAGTGGGATCCCATGTCCATGTACTGTTCTCAGTACTTGAATTCCATCTGGATTGAACCTTGTGTGTGCAGCAACACTCAGCCCTCATCAGAAAAGCTTCTTCTTGCAGTAGATGGCAACTGACAAAAAGACACACAGCATGGCAAGGTGCAGAGAGTGACAGTGCTCAGTCCCACATGAAAGTGACTCATCCTTCCACCACTATACCAGGAAATTTCTGACTTGATAGTATTCTATTTAACATTTAATTTGTATCATGTGGTTTCCCATTTGGAAGCAATTACATACTCTCTATTCCTGACATTAACATATGCTTGCCATAGTCGTCAGAAGACCTCACATTCTAGTTTCAACTATTTTTGTTGGCATTTGAAGTCCCTAGATGAAGATACAGGCATAGAAGTAAAAAGTATATTTTATGAATATATACATATATATCTCACATGTATATAATGTGTAGATAACTAATATATGAATGTTAAATATGTAAACATTTTTAAATCGCTTATTTTAAACTGTCAAATCATTTAGGCAATGTTGAATATTATTTTAGGAAAATAAAGAATAAGTCTTGCAGCTATATAATCCCTATAGAAAATAAATACAATTTTTCATATCACTGTTTTCTTTCGTTTAAATTAATTTCTATATATATCAAATGCACAGACATACTATGTTTTAAAGTATATTAAATATACTAAACATCTCAAAATTTATATTTTTCAATCTATAAACTTAAATATATGTGAAATATGTAGTCCTTTTCAGTGGCAGTGCCAGAGTACATTTAAACTCCTAACTGATGAAAATACATCAAAAAAATGTAAAAATGTTTAAGAGAAGTAATACACACTAGTGAAAAGAATCCATGTATTTGAGCCAAACCAGTCTAGATTTTTTATGACTCATTATGGAATATTTAAGAAGGTTAAGTCCATTAATACCAAACTTGAATAGAATACATAGTTCTTATCTCTATATACATTGTGAAGGCTTAAGTGAGCCATGGCTTCTCAAAAAAGAAAACATGTTTCCATTCTTATTTTTATACAAGGGCTATGTCTAAATTCTTTCTTTCCCCAAAGTGTCAAAATAGTACTTTGAACGAAGTAGACATTCAATAAATGTTTACTGAGTAAATCAATGTCTTCAAAATCACTTGGCAATATACACTATATACTTTCCTTCACACTGAAAAGCCCTCCAAATCGAATTTATAATTTGCCTTCACTTAGGACATGCACCTCAATTAAAAAAACTTACATTTTGAATTTCTTTTACACTATTTGTCTTTTATGGAGGCTCCTCAAGCATGTAGCTAAAATGAAAAGTAACCCTATTTGAGAAGAACATATCTCATTTTAGCTGTTATTGCTACAAAAAGTGTCATGCATTTGAACTTACATGAACACCCTATCCCTTCCAAGAATAACTTAACATTCTATTCTAACATGTTTTTTTTCTGAGACCAGAACCAATTCATGGGAAGAATCCACTGGGGAAATCAAACTAGACAATGTCCACCCTTTTCTCCATAGTTCTGTTTATTTCCATGTAAGAACTACATCATTAGTGTTCTTATGAGACCTTCCTCTGGAATGTGGAGAGTAAGTGAAGGAGAGCAAAACACTTCCTTGTACTGTAGGCAGATCATGTATGGTGCATAAATTACACCTGTTAAAAACAGTCTGGGACTAATCTTTACAATTTGGGTGATGTGAGGATATGAATTATAGATTCTGACTACCCCCCAAATGTGATTCTTTGGTAAGAGGGAAGTAAAATTTCCAGAAGGGATGTTGGAAGGATAAAAGCAACCACTAATCTACTTCCCATCTGTATAAATTTAGCTATTGAATATTGCTCATATAAATATATTCATGTAATATGTGATCCTTTGGGACTGGCTTCTTTATTTAGCATAACATTTTTAAAGTTTATCTGTGTCACAGCATGTGGCAGTACTTTGTTCTTTTTATGGCTAAGCAATACCACATTATATTAAAATATTTTAAAACATTATACTATTTAACAAAACCTGTAATCATAAAGTTAAAATATTTTTTCTGTAGAATATATAAATTAAAACACCAATTTTTTATGCTGATTGCTTTTAAAATATCTATAAGACATAATTATTTGAACCTGTCTTCTAACCAGGACTTGGTATTTAAAATAAAAATTTGAAAAGATAAACATTGAGTCTATAGCAATGTAAGAAAGAGAAGGAGAAGAGATTCTGAAGGTAAGAGGGTCTTAACCCAATGGTCACAGAGCAGGAGTTCTCAACCCGTCAAAACCCCTTTAGCAAACCTCTCTCTACAAAATTACTTATACTATAATTGAAATATTAGCAAAATTACAGTTACAAAGCAGCAATGCAAATAATACTATGGTTGGGAGGGGGTCACCACAACAGGAGGCACTATATTAAAGAGTCAAGTGTTACCTTGAAGACCATTGTCACAGAGGACACAGAAAATCACAGTTTCTTGAAGCAGAGAATGGTCTCACTTGCTGTCCACCAAGGAAAGAGAGCCTCAGGCCTCCAAACACATGGAACAGAATTGGACAACTCAAATAAGCTAGTCAATTCTTCCTAGCCTTCCTGAGGAGAATTCAGTTGGCTGACACCTTGATTTCAGCTTTGTCATCAGCTAAGCAAGAAAAACAGACATGCTGACTTCAGCTTCTTTCCTATAGAGCTGGAACCTTTTGTGCTATTCTATTCCATGCCGTTGGCAACACATTCCGGCAGCGACAGGAATCCAATAACTGTATGAGTAGCTTAGTAATATTTACTTTTACAACAGATAGTTTTAAAGCTAGCCAAAATCCAAATAGAATATGCTAAGCTAATTGAAAATAGGTTTATCTTTGGAATACCTACATAGTTTAAAGTTCATACCAGTTTTGTTTTGAATATACACATAAATAATTTAACTGTGAAAACTGTAGTCTTGAAAAAAATCCCCTGAGTGATAATCTTATATTCCTAATTGTCATTGTCCTATAAACCTAAAGCCTTCACTATATACAAATAATACTTGGACATCAACACTGTTTCTTTAACACACATAAAGTTAGATAAAACTGAAAAAAATTAAATTGATGAACTCAAAACAGACATGTGGCTCAAAGGAGAATGTTAGCCTTGTCTAACTAGAATGTCTAAAATTTAACTCCGCACTCTGTCTAACCTTTAAACTATATAATTCGGTTTGGTTTTTTTTTTTTTTTTTTTGGTATTAATCACATTCCAGAATTTTTCTAATGAATGCATTGTTCTTACATGAAAAAAGTCAAACAAATGTTCTTTAAGACAAAAATAAGATAAAAGTTCTAAGGACAGCAGTTATTTTCATCATAATTTATCTTTTACTAGTCAAATAAATATATGAAACAATATCTTTTAAAACTGACTGTCTTCTATGAAAAAAGACAAAAAAAAACCACCCCATATTTCCTTCCTAATTAGTTAGAAAACTTAAAATAACTATGTCTGTTAATAACAATTAATATGAATGTTAGGTAAAATCTACTTAATTTCAAGCCATCTCTTTAAGTCCTGTGTTCACTTCTTGGTACAATTACTGATCAATTTCTATTAGAATAGTTCTTGAATGCACATGATGTTGTGTGGAGAGATTTTTTTGGCTGCCACAACAGCTAATAACTATTGGTATCTGAGTACATAGAAGTTAGTCCCCAATTATTAATATTGTCAAGGTTAAGAAACCCTATCTAAAAGAATCTCGACATAGATAAATAATAAATAAAGTTATGGGTTCTCTATTTAAGGAAGGTAGTAAATGTTATATTACACAGAATCTCCAAGAGAAGGGAGGAGGACAATGACAAAAAGAATGATAGGTGCAAAGAGGAGGCAAAACCAAGTAATCGAGAAAATTGTAAAAGAAAAATAATTATGCATCTCAAAAATAAAGAGGGGAATGATTTTAAAGAGGAATTGACCAACCAAGTGTACGGTTACAAAGCTGGAGCATTGAGTGAGAGCTAAGAAAAGGCAATGCTGTGATAAAAAATATATTACAGACAATCCCTAAATACAAGCCTTAAGTGAACTGATATTAGAGAAAACTTTATATTTGACAAAACAGGAAAACATGCTACTTTTTCCTTATGCATTTAATTGGCTTGCATTTTAAGCCTATGACAGGAAAATGTAGAACCTAAGATTATGCTTAATTTCTACCAACAAGGCCCCAAAACATCATCCAAAACCTTCTCTGAAACAGCAATGTTGTCAGCAATTTAAAATTTGTATGCTGTAAACAATTTTAACTTTTAAATGTTCTTTTACAAATAGTATAATTAACTTTTCATTGTTATGAAAAAATACCCAACAAAATCAGTTTTAACAGAAGAAAGATTTGTTTTGGCTTACAGTTTCAAAACTCTTAATCCATTGGCTGCATTGTTTCTTGGATACAGCAAGGCAGAATTTCCCAGAAGGGAGGATGTGGTTGAACAAAGATGCTTACCTCCTGATAGCAAGGAGGCAAAATAAAATAGTAAGAAGCCAAGGTCAAAATATAGCTCCAAAGCATTCCTACAAATGCATTTCCCTTAAGTGAGATCTCATCTCCTAATTTTGTGCTACATTATAAACACATCAATTGATGCACCCTAGTAACCCAAAACTCTCACAGGCCCCACCTTTGAAATTTGTTATGTAGAGAGCCAAGCCTTCCAAACATCATGCAAAATCTTCTCTGAAACAGCAAGACTAATGACTCCTTGAAGCATTCTCGATGTGAAGCACATTATTTAAAGTAAGATATAACCCACAAGTAAGTGTACTCTTCACTCCTCATCAAAGAAACTTCTCTTTGCAACAAAGTAAAGACCACTACAGAAAACCACAACCAGTAAAAATTCACAGATCTGGAGCCTAGATCCAATGGAGACATCCGCAAAACACTTCTACACCTAATGCTGAGGGTACCTTTCAGGAGAGGAGGCAGAAAGCTTGTAAATCAAAGAATTGAGCAATTTGCTGTGAGACTATATCTCCCGGAAATATCAGAAGACACATGCAGAAAGTCTTACCAACAGGGCTACCAAAATGTGAATTGAATAAGGTTGACACCAGTGGATATGCCAAACTGCATGAGGGAAAGTCCACTAGATCTCGGACCTTTACAAAGAATTACAGGAAACCGAGGAAATCTGGGAGTGATAGCACAACAATTAGGTATCCAGTACCAAATGGTCAGCCATGAAAATATACATGTAAGTAACATTATACAGACTGACCAGGTTATATTTAGGAGGGTGTGTGTGTGTTTGTGTGTTTGTGTGTGTGTGTGTGTGTGTGTGTGTGTGTGTATGCTTGTACACATAAATGTGAGTATAGGGATACCCCCACAGATGCAGAGACCAGAGCAGAATGTTGAGTTCTGTTGTTTACTATAACCTTATTGCATTGAGGCAGAATCTCTCACTGCACCAAAATCTTACCTTTTCATCAGGGTGGGTAACTACTGAGGTCTTAGGATTTGCCCGTCCTTTCTTTCAGTGTTAGGATTACAGGTGTGCACAACCACATATAGATCTTTACATGGGTGCTAAGTATTTGAACTCATATCTTTATTGCTTGTAGGACAAAGGCAGAGAGAGAGAGAGAGAGAGAGAGAGAGAGAGAGAGAGAGAGAGAGAGAGAGAGAGAGAGAGAGACTTGATGCTCTTTCCCAATCCTCTTCTATTGAGTTATAAAATCTAGTTCATGTACTAGCCATTAAATAAAAGCTAATAACATCTCAACAACTAGTCAAGTGAAATGAAGGAAATGCAAAAAGAAAAACCATTGGTAACAGATGCTGATAAGACCCAATTGTCATGCTGATTTCTTTTGCACATTCTCTAGCTGATTTTTCTGAATGGTATAGAGAGGTTCAAGTCTGATTTTCCCAATGGAACCTTAACAATTAATTTGACATTACAATTATTTCTTTGCATAGACCACAAAAAGTAATTCATTTGGCTTCCTATTTCCTCCGTAGTAGATTGTAAACTAAATTACCAAGCTTGAAAATCTGTTTCTTCACAAAAGCGAAGCCTGCTCCCCTGGGGCCTCATAGTCCCTCATAGTATTTTTGTGTTATTTTTTTCTCATTTTGCTCTAACAATCATGACATGACAGAAACAAGTTAAGGAAGGAAGGATTTATTTTGGCTCATCTTTCAGGTAATACAGTCCATCATGTTGGGGAAAGCATGGTGGTAGATTATGACAATGGGAACATTCCACTGCCTAGGACTTGGGACTTAGCTGGCAGACATAGTCCAAAGAGTTTGACAACTGATTCAAATAGTATCATTGGCTAGAGACTAACACAGGAGCCCATGGTGGAAATTTCACAATCAACCATAGTGTGGAACACTTTCTAGGACTATTCCCTAAAATTGATCTAAGCTGGCAAGTCACTGTGAGGCAACAGACATGAGTTATCAAAGCAAAATCTTTGGGGGAAGTGCAATTTCAGGAATCAATAATAATTATTCTAGTTTTCTGTGGACAGGCAGTATTTTTTATCGAGTCTCTAAGAAGGGGATCATTTCCCCCTAATATGGAGAGATTTAGGTTTCAGCATTACCTTAGCTATGTGTTAGATAATCTAGTGGAGTGAAAACTAGCGTGTAGCATGAGATATACTCTCCCTAAAATCTCATATATCTGCTTGGGATACAAATGAACCCCAATGCCCTGTGTATTTTAATTCCTGTAGTTTGGTTGATTTGGCACTGTACTATAGTGTTTTATCCTAAATAGGTGTACATGGAGAGGTATAGTAAGAAAATTATTTTCTTTGATATTATTGGAAGATGAGTTATATGCCATCTGGATAAATTGAATTCTGTAACACCTTCTATGAAAGGAGAGGTTATTCTTTTATTCTCTGTCAAAACAATAGTACAACATAGAAAATATCTATATGAACACTCTACCACCAATTCTTTAGCACTTGCATATTTTAGCACTTTTCCACCACGCAACACTCCCTCACTGGTCATACTTATCCATAGCCAAGTCGGATCATTCTTTAACTTTATACACACTTCTCTTTCTCATCCTTTCCCATCTATCACCTAATTTTGCACTTTACAAGAACACTGTGGGATCTTGGCATTTAGCTTGAAGTAAGTCACCAGGCTGAACTGTATCAATGCCCACACTGAATGCTCACACAAAGAAATGATTGCTTAGTGCATAAAATCCCATTGCCTTCATAAATACTGTGATAACACTCCTTATTTCAGCATGGAGCAAGAGAATGGCATTCAGACTTAATCCATTTTAATCTCAGGTATTTCCTAATATAAAGGACTGAGCCTTTTCACATTCTTTAGAAGGATTAGCAAAGGCCAACATGAATAACAAATTGACATTTCTGAAGTTCTGGAAGAGCCAAAAGCAATACAAAAGGAAGGCAAAGAGATCAAACTTCTGAACAGAATTATTTTTCTAAGCAAAGTTTGAAAGTTAACATAAGGAACAAATGTTAAACATCTCTGTGTGGTTATTTTCCTTTACCTGGAACATACTTTGCCAAACAGTTAAATCAGCAATTTAGAAAGACATATTTTGATGTTATAATAGAGAAACAGTGCTTCTTGTATGTTGCAGGCAAGTTAAGAGATTAAAGAAACAAAACACAATAACGGACATAAACGGTTTTATATTATTTTACAAACTATACTGTTGCAAATATTTGGAAGGTAATGCAATTCCTTTTTAAAATGTAGAATGTGTTGGCTCCTATCAAATAATTTTATATTGACATTAGAAAAGATTATGAAATACATGACATTATTAATGAGGAAAGTCAGATGAGAAAAGATTCTCACCATTAATTGTTGCTGAATTAGAAATCCACAGAAGTTCAGGACTGGTTTTCTGATGTTTCATGTCATGGTTCTCTTCTAGTGTGTGTATAAATGTGTTTCTATGTGTATAGGTACATGTATGAATGTGAGTTTCCATTGATTTGTAAGTGCATACATGTGCAGAGGCCAGACGAAAACCTTGGGTTCCATCCTCAGGAATGCCATGCACGTCTTTTGAGACAGATTCTCTCACTTGTCTGGAGCTTACCAATTAGATTATTAGAATACTCCTGTCTCTGTTTCTCGACAATGTGATTAGACATCTGACTCCTTTTAGATGAGTTCTGAGTGTTGAACTCTGGTCCTTATACTCGCAAAGCAAGTGTTTTTCTCACTGAGCCCCAGTCTCTATTAACCTTATCTTAATATCTATTAATCTCTTAATGCAGCATTCTCCATCTCCTGAAACAGATTATATTTTCTTACTTTGTAATATTATTAACTTGCTTCTCTGTTATAACTCCATTTCAGGTTTTTTTTTTATTATCTTAAATCAAAATAGCAATAGCAAACTGATTCTTTAGGCTGTACTTGTCTTTATGCTATACCCAGATCCTGAGAAATGCTGTGAGGTGTGGGTTAACCCAGCCCTTTGACAGTAAACCATATCAGAAATGAAAACACCACCAAGAAAGGGTTCATGTAGAGACTCTGGATGATAACACATTCTAATGTCACTCTAAGTCCTAAAGAGAGGCTTAACTCTAAGTCTAGATTTCTTTCTTTTTTTTTTTTGACCATGAATAGCAAGGAGGTATACTAGAGTTAAAGATTCAAATGCATAATAAAGTTTCTATCATACATATCAGGACAGGGGAGAATTTTCATACCATTTCATCAACATAATTACAAAAATATAATTTCCTACAAAGTCCAAAACTGCATCCTGCTAATGAGTGCTTTTGTAAGTCTAGATTCCTTAATATCAACAATATTGAGTTCAAGATTAGATTTTTTTAGTTTGAGAGCTAACCTATTCATTGTAGGGTGCTTAAGAATATCCCTGGCTTCTTCTGTCCACTAAATTACACTAGTACACTAGCCTCTCTTATGGACTGCCAAATCATCAAAGGGTAAGATCTACCAATCAAAACCCTTCAGTGACTGCATAAACCTTGACATAAAGTAGAAGGCAATCTGACACAAAATGGAGGAGAAAAGGGAACTCATTAACACTTTGTATTATCATCAGTCAAATTTCAAAATAATCTAATGAATCGACTTCTACCTCTAACCTTATTTTTTTCCTCTCAGTTACCTTCCATAGGCTGGAGTTGGGGAAAGGGAAGGAATGAGAGAAGAATGAATTGTGCCCTCATCAATGACTTTATCCTGATGCTAGATCACAATACAGACATTTTAAATCTCCATCACCTGTCAAACAAAACTTAGAACACTGCTTTATCTGTTCCTTGTATGATCTGCTCCATGCTTGCACCCAAAATAAAATAGGGACAAACATTAAACCAAACCCGGGTAACAAATCAAGACTCAGCATCAATGATCATGAAGGATAAAACTAGATAATAATCACTTCGTAGTCAAGAAGAGTTATGAGGCTGAGGAGGTGGCTCAGATGGTAAGGTACTTGGCATGCACACAGGAGGACTTGATTTGGATTCTCATAATCCTCTTGAAAAAAATCCAGGTATGCTGTATTCTCTTAGGATCTCAGTGCTGGGGAAATGGAGACAGGCAGAACCTTGGGGCTCAGTGGTCAGCCAGGTAGCCTAGCAAGTGCCAAGTCCCAGGCTAGTGCAGGACACTGCCTCAAAAGAAAAAAAATGTGGCAGTTCATGAGGAATTCAAAGTTATTCTCTGGCGCGCGTGTGTGTGTGCGCGCGCGCACACACACACACACACACACACACACACACACACACACACACCTATACACACACACATGAAATTACAAATGGACTGGGTCATGGAGCCATGCCTGTAATTATAGCACTCAGAACACTGAGGCAGGAGGATTTCTGAGTTGAAGGTCATCTTGGGCTACACAAAGTGTATAATGTCAGCCAGGACTAAATAGCAAGTTCCTGTCTCAGAGACAAAAGACCAAGGTCTATAATTAAGTTGCATAATGTGTACTCTTTGCACATTTTCTTATTCATACGATGTTTCTAACGTTCATTTGTGTACTTTCATATCAGTGGGTTGTTATTTTGTGTTGATATTCTACTTTGCTTCATATAACCCAGATTTTGTCAATAAATAATTGTACGCATGGACTATTAATAAAGCTACAAAGAAAAAACATTGTACAAATCATTGTATGAACATTTGTAGCTATATTTCCTAGCTATATAACTAAGAGTAAAATTCTAATATTAAAAACAGACAGTATTAGCTATCAAATTGATTTTTTATTTGTAGAAAGGCTTGAAGGACACGGTGATATTTTCTCATTTATTTTACAGAAGAGTATAAAAAATAAATGAAATATTTGTTAATTATTTATATAACACAGCTTAGCATTAAGCCAAAAGTATAATTTGTCCTGAAACTTGGAGATTTTCATATAGAAGTGGAACTTTAACATTTACACTGGAGCTACTTAAACCTGGAGTTTGCTGAGAAAACTGGTTCTTCCAGATTTCTGACTGAGAAGTCAGGATCTGGAGCCATTTATCTAATCCCAACTTCAGTATTAAATTGTCTTTTGACCTTGGCCAAATTGTTTAAACTCTTGTCTTCTAATCGAGACATTGGTCAGAATCTTCTCCACTGAAATTTTATAGGGGCTCCATAAATGGCAAGCCATAAATCCTAAGATTGCAAGCCAATAAAGCTGTCGAGGAAGGATTGAGAGCTAGAGTGCAGACTCCAGAACTGAGATGTGTGCTTACAAGAGCCAGGCAATACCTGCATCTAAAATGCCACCAAATTAATTTATGAGGTTCTCTCTTTCCTTTCATTTTCTCTTCCAGTTCTGAATATATTCTGACTTACGATAACTCTCAGCTAGCCACATATGCTCTATGTTATTTCATTAAAAAGAAGTGAGCTGCAAATTACATCAGCGGTTGTGACACATTTGGCAATTTCTTTCTTCTTCATGTTTCAGTTACTTGACTTGCCGGGTGATGAGAATCCCAGAAGGCCAGTGCCACAGTCCCTGAAATTTTATCTAGGCCAAATACTATGAAATTATTTCACATAGCTGGATCTCTACATTGAGTAGCCTTCATCAAAGTCAGCTTTCTTAAATTCATGATAGAGAACACTTTTTATTTCTGCCATTTTTAAATGCTTAAAAAACAAGGTATGACAATAACCACAGAGTAGAAATGCTTTTGAAAGAGAAGAGGCTGATTATTTTGAAGGCATTTAAAACAGCAGTCATCACTAACCTGAGAAGTAAAGTAAAAGAAAGAAAAATGTAAACAAAGATGGAAAACAAACATACATTGTCTATTTTTACCACATCCTGCCTGACACCATTTTGTTGAAATATTTAATTACACAGGAATGATCAACTTTGATGAACTAATGATAAGGTGCTACAGAGGATAGTATTTCCTACCACAGCTATTCCAAGTGAATTCAGCAAGAGTCATACTATATCACACAATTGTAAGTTAAGATAGAGACTAGAAACACAGTATAAAATTTGAAAACTACTATAACACTTATAGCATGAATTTTATGGAGATAAACTTGTTTTATAGAACTATCATCACTGTAATGTTAAATTCACATTTTTACCTAACCACTTTGGGATGGATCTATACTATCTGGGTAATATTTAACAATTAGCTAATGTGATAACAATTTGTATTTTAAAATATCTACATCCATACCAATGTATGGTCCAGTAACCTTACTTTTGGTCAACCATCTAATAAGTAAAAGTGAAAGTCTACATATGAATTTTTATATCCATATTCATAGTAGTTTTATTTGTACCAGTTAAAAAAGTGACAACAGCCCCTCCATTCAGCACCTGATGAACAGATAAAGTGTGACATACCAACTCTATGAAATACATCTGTACAATAAAAGATAACAAACTCTTAATGACAACAACAATTTGGACGGCTATCTATAGAATATGCTGTGTTTAAAAAAGGTCATCTTGAAAGATCATTAAACAAATATAATTTCATTTCTATGAAGCATTTTAGTGCATTTATACTACTATTACAAAATAACTGGTATTAGGAAATTGTTAACTAAAAGAAATGTCTTTCTTCACAGTTCTGATCAAGGCATTAGCTTGTTTGGTGTCCGGAAAGAGCTCTGGTGTTTATTTATAAAGTTTTCCTTAAACACAGCATACTTATATAGAAGATGGAATAAGAGTGAGAAAGACAATAAAAATGATTTACATGTAGTAAAGGAACAGAACATAAGTCCATTCTCTAAAGTCCTTCTATAAGGGTCCTAATCCCATTTGTGAGCACTGTGCCCTTGTCTCCTAAAGGCCCCACTTCTTGATTCTGTAATGGTTGCAGTAAAATTTCATTGTACGTAGTTGGAGGAACCCATTCAGATTGGAGCATAAAGTGGCCAAAATAACAAAATATGAGATAGAGTGCAAGTTAGTGGTTGTCAAGGCTTAAGACCATATTATGTGACACATGTGTATGATTATAAAGAAAAAACATGAAGGAGTTTTGTGATAGAACAGTTTTATATATTATTATGTTGGTGGTTACACATTTGTAGGTGATTAAAATAAAAAAAGAAACGAACACAATGTACCAGTGTCAATTCCCTGAATTTGAACACATTTTGTATAAACTAGAAAATGAAAAGAAGGAAGAGAAGAACATGGAGTCTCTCATATTTTAGCAACTATACATCTACAACTACTTTAAATTAAGTATTTTAAAGCTATATATCTTTACTAACTTGTAATTTACCCACATATCACACAGACACAAATATAAACACACAGAAAAGCAGTCTTCTATTTTTATTTTCCTTTTCTTTCTGTTTCTTTCTTTGAGACAGAATCTCACTGTGTATGTAGTCTTGGATGGTCTAAAACTCTGTAGACCAGGCTTCCTTCAAACTCACAGAGACATGCCTACCCATGCCTCCCAAGTGGTAGGATTTAAGTTGTACAACATTGTGCCTGACTTTCCTCTATTTATTGAAAGTCATTACCTTCTGAAAAAAATGCTTCATAGAATAATTACTTTTCATACGGAAAATATGAAGTCATTGTTAATATAAAAGGGGAGACTTTTTTAAAGTAGTATCCAGTCACATTAATATGAAAACAGTGATTTCAATATTTATTTTGTGCATGTATACTTATACAAGTTGGTGTATATATGTGTGTGTACATGTGTATGTGTAAGCCAGAGTTTCACAATAGGTACCTACTTTTCTACTGTACATTATTCTTTTCAGGCATGGTCTATTCACTTTCAGAAGGGTTAATTGTCCAAGGAGCTCCACGCACCCTCTTGTCTTTCTTCCTCCAGCAAAAGGATTATAGATATGTGCCAATACATAACATTTTACATAAGAGCTAGGGAATCTCAACTCAAGCCCCTATGTTTGCAAATTTAATACAAGTTTTATAATAAAACAAGGAAATAGTACCTTGTTTAATCATTAACATGAATATCTTTTGCCTATGTTCTATGTTATTCATTATTCTGGAAATTATGTATCATACATAAAATAAGCCAATGGCTACAGTACATGCGTTAGATCCTCCATAATTTCAAACTGCCCAATTAATTAAAAGTAAGCCAACAATAAATAATAAAACTATATATGATAAACATACAAATGATACTTAAGATCATAATTGTTCAAAACTAGCTAACTCAGAGTTTATTGAAAAATGGGTAAGAAATGGCATTATTTGCTATGAAACCAATAATTACTACAGTAGAAACATTAGCCACCCATATTTTTGTGCCATCTGATAAGCATACAAAATTCTCTTTTCCCCATCTCCCGCTTAACTCAAATCATCAAGACTGAATTGTTCTTGTCTAGTGTTATTTAAAGACAGCCCAGCAGACACAGGAATGCTGTCTGCAGGGACTAGTGAGGACCTGATCAAAGATGAGGTGCGATTTGAAGCTGTTCCACATTAAGAGTTATCTAGATAAGGCAATAGAGTACAGGAACAAAAATATACTGTTTTAGTTGAAGTAAAAGGATCACTCTTTGTGTTAAACACATGTGTCCATGTGTGCCCTGATGCATATAATTACAGTTATCAAATGCTGCCATGACATTGGCAGAACTAAGAAAGCTGTCACTGGGAGGGAGTAAAGCCAATGTAAAGGATGTAACACTTCCTTTGATACACAAATTTCAACTCACCAGGAAAAGTGTTTCCTTTTGCCTAGGATTCCGAAAATCTCCAAGAAATGGCAAAGTAGGAAAAAGGTAAAAGACACATGAAACCAAGACAAAGATGTCACAGTAACTTCAGATAAAAAGTTCAAACCCATGGAGGATAGGAATGAGAGGTCAATAACAGGCATGCTCCTAGATATTCCTCTCTCTATTTTTCCGACTATGGAGGGAAGAATCAAAAAGGAAGGCACTGGAGTAGCATCTCTTCATTTTCAGAAGTTCCTGATATTCATCTCCTTATGGCTAATGGGTCATTCTACAGGCCTTTGTTTTTTTTTTAATCACATTTAAGCACAAATCTCTGAAGCCAGGTATTGATATGTGAAATATAACTATAGCGCATGATAAGGAAGCAGTAGTGGAGCAAAGGAAAGGAAGGGAAACATCTATAGTGAGATGTCTTGAATTAGAATCTTCAATCAGGGGTTTGAAGGCAAGGGCAATTTATTCTGGGCTATATAGAATAGAGTATGGAACTATTTTTTGATGTAAACAGTCACAATTCAGCAAAACTAGAGGGGATATCACTGGCTTCTACTAAATAGGAACTCTGATCCAAAATACCTAATCCCAGCCAGGTGGGGCATGCCTCTGATCCCAGTACTCTGGAGGCAGAGGCAAGTAGATCTTTGTGAGTTCAACATCAGCCTGGTTTACAGAGCAAGTTCTAGGACAACCAGGGCTATGCAAACAAACCCTCTCTTGAATACATACATACATACATACATACATACATACATACATAATCCCAATTAATCACAGTGGTACAGGCTTGTAATTCTACCTTGTAGTTCAGGGCTTGTAATTCAGGGCATGGGAAGAGAAGTATCAAAAGCTGAAGATAATCCTTCCAGCTGCAACACTTCCCGGGGCAAAGCAAGAGGTACTCCAGAGAACCTCCCACACCCAGAGACAGCTTCACTCTCAGGAGGCCAGTCATAACCAGGTTCACAGGTGAGACAATCCCCTTGCCCCAATACATGGCCTAAATGGGACTTTCACGGGGCCCAGTGGAAGCAAGAACTATCAACCCTTCTGAAGACACATCTTTCTTCCTTCTGGTCCATAACTGTTCCTGGTGGCAAATCAGGTGCTCCAGAACCCCAGCACCCCACCACACACACACACACACACACAGAGACATCTTGACTCCAAGGAGTTCCATCACGACTAGGCTAGATATTGGGAGCTGTAGACCCCTTCACACAAAAAGACAGCATGACTCGAGGAGGTTTATTATACTCAGGCTCAAAGTAGGGACACACTCTACTCAGAGACAGCAGGACCAGTTAAGACAAGAGATAACGTGATGGGGAGAAGCAAGCTCAAGAGCAAACAGAAATCAATGTCACTTTGTACCATCAGAATCAGTTCTCCCAACACAGCAAACCCTGACTACACTAACATGCATGAAAAGCAAGATAATGGCCTAAAATCCCATCTCATGAAGATGATAGAGGACCTTAAAGAAGACCTAAATTACTCACTTAAAGAATAAAGGTAAACAAGTAGAAGCTCTTAAAGAGGAAACACATAAACCCCTTAAGGAAAGACAGGAAAACAATCAAACAAGGAAAGGAATTGAACAAAAATATCCAGTATGGAAATAGAGACAATAAAGAAATCACAAAGTAATCAACCAAGTAGAAACAAAAAGGACCATAGAAAGAATCAACAGAACCAAAAGTTGGTTCTTTGAGAAAATCAACAAGATAGATAAACCCTTAGCCAGACTAACGAGAGGACACAGAGAGTGCGTCCAAATTAACAAAATCAGAAATGAAAAGAGAGACATAACTACAGATTCAGAGGAAATTCAAAAAATCATTAGATCTTACTATAAAAACCTATATTCAACAAAATTTGAAAATCTTCAGGAAATGGACAATTTCCTAGACAGATACCAGGTATCGAAGTTAAATCAGGAACAGATAAACCAGTTAAACAACCCCATAACTCCTAAGGAAATAGAAGCAGTCATTAAAGGTCTCCCAACCAAAAAGAGCCCAGGTCCAGACGGGTTTAGTGCAGAATTCTATCAAACCTTCATAGAAGACCTCATACCAATATTATCCAAACTGTTCCACAAAATTGAAACAGATGGAGCCCTACCGAATTCCTTCTACGAAGCCACAATTACTCTTATACCTAAACCACACAAAGACACAACAAAGAAAGAGAACTTCAGACCAATTTCCCTTATGAATATCGACGCAAAAATACTCAATAAAATTCTGGCAAACCGAATTCAAGAGCACATCAAAACAATCATCCACCATGATCAAGTAGGCTTCATCCCAGGCATGCAGGGATGGTTTAATATACGGAAAACCATCAACGTGATCCATTATATAAACAAACTGAAAGAACAGAACCACATGATCATTTCATTAGATGCTGAGAAAGCATTTGACAAAATTCAACCCCCCTTCATGATAAAAGTCCTGGAGAGAATAGGAATTCAAGGCCCATACCTAAACATAGTAAAAGCCATATACAGCAAACCAGTTGCTAACATTAAACTAAATGGAGAGAAACTTGAAGCAATCCCACTAAAATCAGGGACTAGACAAGGCTGCCCACTCTCTCCCTACTTATTCAATATAGTTCTTGAAGTTCTAGCCAGAGCAATCAGACAACAAAAGGAGATCAAAGGGATACAGATCGGAAAAGAAGAGGTCAAAATATCACTATTTGCAGATGACATGATAGTATATTTAAGTGATCCCAAAAGTTCCACCAGAGAACTACTAAAGCTGATAAACAACTTCAGCAAAGTGGCTGGGTATAAAATTAACTCAAATAAATCAGTTGCCTTCCTCTATACAAAAGAGAAACAAGCCGAGAAAGAAATTAGGGAAACGACACCCTTCATAATAGACCCAAATAATATAAAGTACCTCGGTGTGACTTTAACCAAGCAAGTAAAAGATCTCTACAATAAGAACTTCAAGACACTGAGGAAAGAAATTGAAGAAGACCTCAGAAGATGGAAAGATCTCCCATGCTCATGGATTGGCAGGATTAATATAGTAAAAATGGCCATTTTACCAAAAGCAATCTACAGATTCAATGCAATCCCCATCAAAATACCAACCCAATTCTTCAAAGAGTTAGACAGAACAATTTGCAAATTCATCTGGAATAACAAAAAACCCAGGATAGCTAAAGCTATCCTCAACAATAAAAGGACTTCAGGGGGAATCACTATCCCTGAACTCAAGCAGTATTACAGAGCAATAGTGATAAAAACTGCATGGTATTGGTACAGAGACAGACAGATAGACCAATGGAATAGAATTGAAGACCCAGAAATGAACCCACACACCTATGGTCACTTGATTTTTGACAAAGGAGCCAAAACCATCCAATGGAAAAAAGATAGCATTTTCAGCAAATGGTGCTGGTTCAACTGGAGGGCAACATGTAGAAGAATGCAGATCGATCCATGCTTATCACCCTGTACAAAGCTTAAGTCCAAGTGGATCAAGGACCTCCACATCAAACCAGACACACTCAAACTAATAGAAGAAAAACTAGGGAAGCATCTGGAACACATGGGCACTGGAAAAAATTTCCTGAACAAAACACCAATGGCTTATGCTCTAAGATCAAGAATCGACAAATGGGATCTCATAAAACTGCAAAGCTTCTGTAATGCAAAGGACACTGTGGTTAGGACAAAACGGCAACCAACAGATTGGGAAAAGATCTTTACCAATCCTACAACAGATAGAGGCCTTATATCCAAAATATACAAAGAACTCAAGAAGTTAGACCACAGGGAAACAAATAACCCTATTAAAAAATGGGGTTCAGAGCTAAACAAAGAATTCACAGCTGAGGAATGCCGAATGGCCGAGAAACACCTAAAGAAATGTTCAACATCTTTAGTCATAAGGGAAATGCAAATTAAAACAACCCTGAGATTTCACCTCACACCAGTGAGAATGGCTAAGATCAAAAACTCAGGTGACAGCAGATGCTGGCGAGGATGTGGAGAAAGAGGAACACTCCTCCATTGTTGGTGGGATTGCAGACTGGTAAAACCATTCTGGAAATCAGTCTGGAGGTTCCTCAGAAAATTGGACATTGAACTGCCTGAGGATCCAGCTATACCTCTCTTGGGCATATACCCAAAAGATGCCTCAACATATAAAAGAGACACGTGCTCCACTATGTTCATCGCAGCCTTATTTATAATAGCCAGAAACTGGAAAGAACCCAGATGCCCTTCAACAGAGGAATGGATACAGAAAATGTGGTACATCTACACAATGGAATATTACTCAGCTATCAAAAACAACGAGTTTATGAAATTCGTAGGCAAATGGTTGGAACTGGAAAATATCATCCTGAGTGAGCTAACCCAATCACAGAAAGACATACATGGTATGCACTCATTGATAAGTGGCTATTAGCCCAAATGCTTGAATTACCCTAGATCCCTAGAACAAACGAAACTCAAAACGGATGATCAAAATGTGAATGCTTCACTCCTTCTTTAAATGAGGAAAAAGAATACCCTTGGCAGGGAAGGGAGAGGCAAAGATTAAAACAGAGACTGAAGGAACACCCATTCAGAGCCTGCCCCACATGTGGCCCATACATATACAGCCACCCAATTAGACAAGATGGATGAAGCAAAGAAGTGCAGACCGACAGGAGCCGGATGTAGATCTCTCCTGAGAGACACAGCCAGAATCCAGCAAATACAGAGGTGAATGCCAGCAGCAAACCACTGAACTGAGAATAGGTCCCCTATTGAAGGAATCAGAGAAAGAACTGGAAGAGCTTGAAGGGGCTCGAGACCCCAAAAGTACAACAATGCCAAGCAATCAGAGCTTCCAGGGACTAAGCCACTACCTAAAGACTATACATGGACTGACCCTGGACTCTGACCCCATAGGTAGCAATGAATATCCTAGTAAGAGCACCAGTGGAAGGGGAAGCCCTTGGTCCTGCTAAGACTGAACCCCCAGTGAACTAGTCTATGGGGGGAGGGCGGCAATGGGGGGAGGGTTGGGAGGGGAACACCCATAAGGAAGGGGAGGGGGGAGGGGGATGTTTGCCCGGAAACCGGGAAAGGGAATAACACTCGAAATGTATATAAGAAATACTCAAGTTAATAAAAAGAAAAAAAAAAGCTATAACTAAGAGCACAGAGGTATTAAATAATAAAATATAACTTTGATCCACAGAGAATTGGTAAATAAAAAATGTGTATAAACTTCTTGTCCATAGAAGCCATTATAAAAGCTTAGAAGCACACCATGTTATTTAAATAAATCCAGAGAGACAAACATTAAAAAAAAAAAAAACAATGACTTTATGAAATTCATAGGCAAATGGATGGAACTGGAAAATGTCTTTCTGAGTGAGGTATCCCAATCACAGAAAAACACACATGGTATGCCATCATTGATAAGTGGATATTAGCCCAAATGCTTGAATTACCCTAGATGCACAGAACACATGAAACTCAAGAAGGATGACCAAAATGCGAATGCTTCACTCCTTCTTTAAAAGGGGAACAAGAATACCCTTGTGAGAGAATAGGAAGGTAAAGTTTAGAACAGAGGCAGAAGGAACACCCATTCAGAGCCTGCCCCACATGTGGCCCATACCTATACAGCCACCAAACTAGATAGGATGAAGCAAAGAAGTGCAGGCCGACAGGAACCAGATGTAGATCTCTCCTGAGAGACACAGCCAGAATATGGCAAATACATAGATGAAAACCAGCAGCAAACCACTGAACTGAGAACGGGACCTCCGTTGAAGGAATCAGAGAAAGGACTGAAAGAGCTGAAAGGGCTTGAGACCCCATATGAACATGAATGCCAACCAACCAGAGCTTCCAGGGACTAAGCCACTACCCAAAGACTATACTTGTACTGACCCTGGGCTCCAACTGCATAGGTAGCGATGAATAGCCTAGTAAGGGCACAGTGGAAGGGGAAGCCCTTTGTCCTGCCAAGACTGAACCCCCAGTGAACATGATTGTTTCGGGGAGGGCAGGAAGTGGGGGAGAATGGGGAGGGGAACACCCATATAGAATGGGAGGGGAAGGGGTTAGGGGGATGTTGGCCTGGAAACCGGGAAAGGGAATAACAGTTGAAATGTAAATAAGAAATACCCAATTAATACAGATGGAGAAAAAAAAGAAATAACCATTTCTGAAGACTCATAAAAAGGAACAGAAAAAAATTGGAAAATGTTGGAAATAGGCACAGTTGTCATCCACCACTCAAGATACCAGTAAACTAATTGCTAACCTCAAACATATATATATCATGTTCGCCTCACTGTGTTGAATTTCTTCTGTGTATTTATTTGTTGGCTGTGCCAGAAAAATAGCAGAATTGAATATCCACTAAAGATTAGTTTAGTTCTGTTTAATAGCAAAAAAAAAAAAAAAAAAAAGAAATCACAAAGTTATGCAATCCTGGAAATGGAAAACCTAGGAAAGAGATCAAGAGTTACAGATGCAAGCATCACCAACAGAATACAAGAGATCGAAGAGAGAATCTCAAGCTTAGAAGACACCATAGAAAAATATTGACACAAATACAAAATGCCAAAAGCTCCTAACACAAAACATCCAGGAATTTCAGGACAATGAAAAGACCAAACCAAAGACTAATAGGAATAGAAGAGAGCAAAGACTTCCAATTCAAAGGGCCAGAAAACATTGTCAACAAAATTATGGAAGAAAAGTTCCCTAACCTTAAAAACTTACAGAGAGGAAAAAAAAAAGACTATTAAAAGCAGTAAGGGAAAAAGGCCAAGTAACATATAAAGGCAGACCTATCTGAATTACATCAGACATCACAACAGAGACTTTAAAAGCTAGGTCTTGGACAGATGTCATGCAGACCCTAAGAAAACACAAATGCCAGCCCAGGCTACTATACTCAGAACTCACAATCAACATAGATGAAGAAAACAAAATGTTCCATAATAAGACCAAATGTAAACAATGTCTTTCCACTAATCCAGCCCTGCAAAGTATAATAGAATGGAGTAAGAGGAACACTCCAACACAAGGAGAGAAACTGTATCCTAGAAAAAACAAGAAATTAATAATCTTACAACAAACCAAAAAGAAGAGAAACACACAAACATAATTCTACCTATCGCAACAAAAATAACAGTAACCAACAATCGTTGGTCTTTAACATCTCTCAACATCAATGAACTCAATTACCTAACAAAAAGACATAGGCTATAGACTAGATATATAAACAGGACCCAGTATATTGCAGCATATAAGAAACAAAGCTCAGTGACAAAGATGCAGTCTAAAAAGGATGAAAGAAATTTTTCCAAGGAAATGGTCCCAAGAAACAAGCTGGAGCAGCCATTCTAATATTGAATAAAATCAACTTTTAACCAAAATTTATCAAAAAAGATAATGAAGAACATTTCATACTCATCAAAGGAAAAATCTACCAAGATGAACTCTCAATTCTGAACATCTATGCTCCAAATGCAAGGGTACCCACATTTGTTTAAAAAAAAAGTCACGAAAGTTTAAAACACACATTGAACCTCACCCCAAAATAGTAGAAGATTCCAACACCCCACTCTCACCAATCATGGAAACAGAAAATAAAAAGAGACAGAGTGAAACTAACAGAAGTTATGAACCAAATGGATTTAACAAATATTTATAGAAATTTCACCCTAAAACAAAAGAATACAACTTCTCAGCACCTCAATATACCTTCTCCAAAATCGACCATGTAGGATGGTCACAAAACAGGCCTCAACATATACAAATAGATTGAAGAATCCTATGCATTCCATTCACAATGGACTATGCTGGTCTTTAATAACAACAAAAACATCAGAAAGCCACATACTCGTGGAAAATGAATAACTCTCCACTCAATGATAACTTAGTCAAGGAAGAAATAAAGAAATTAAAGGCTTTCTAGAATTCAATGAAATTGAAGGCACAGCATACCCTAACTTATGAGACACAATGATAGCAATGCTAAGAGGAAAATTCATAGCACTGGGTGCCTTCATAAAGAAATTGGGGAGATCCTATACTAGCAACTTAACAGCACATCTGAAATCTCTAGTTCAAAAGGAAGTAAATATGCCCAAGATGAGTAGACAGCAAGAAATAATCAAACTTGTGGCTGAAATCAACCAATTAGAAACATTGATAACTGTACAAAAAAATGAATAAAACTAAGAGCTGGTTCTTTGAGAAAATCAACAAGACGGATAAACCCTTAGCCAGACTAACCAGAAGGCACAGAGAGAGTATCCACATTAACAAAATCAGAAATGAAAAAGGAGACATAACTACAGAAACTGAGGAAATTAAAAAAAACCCATCAGATACTACTACAAAAGGCTATAGTCAACAAAACTGGAAAATATCCATGAAATGAATGATTTTCTAGACAGATACCAAATACCAAAGTTAAATCAGGACCAGATAGACTATGTAAACAGTCCCATAACTCCTAAGGAAATAGGAACAGTCCTTAAAAGAAAATCTCCCAACCCCCAGGGTCAGATGGTTTTACCGCAGAATTCTATCAGACCTTCAAAAAAGACCTAATATCAATTCTTCTCAAAACTTCCACAAAATAGAAATAGAGAGAACACTAATTTGTTCTATGAAGCCACAGTTTTAATGATACCTAAACCACACAAAGACCTAAGAAATTGAACTTCAGCCCAATCTAGCTGATGAGTATTGATGCAAAAATACTCAATAAAATTCTCCCAAACCGAATCCAAAACTTAACAAGAATATAGCAAAATTTGGATGCTTCAATCCCACATAGAAGGGAGAACAAAATAATCAAAGGAGTCAGGCAAAGGAAGGGAGGAATATGGGTGGAAGAGAGGTGGGGAGGAGAAAAAGGAAGTGATAGGACCGGGTAATCCAAGAGACAGGAGAAAAATCTGGAGAGTCAAGAAAATGATTAGAAATAAGTAGCAATGGGGAGTACAGACAGAGGGGGTGGATCTACAAGAAAGTCCCAGACACAAGGGATGCTAGATGCCCCCAGGCCTCAACTGGGCAATTGAGATTACATTAGCCAAAATACCCAACAGAGGTAGAGATAGAATCTACAGAGACCACCCCCTGTAGACAGATAGGCATGGCCTCCATTTTAGGGAAGGGGCTACTCATCCATCTCAAAAAATTTAACACAGAATTATTCCTTTAAAAAAAACACAGGGACAAAAAAATGGAGCAGAGACTGAAGGAAAGGCCATCCAGAGACTGAGCCACAGACACCAAACCCTGACACTACTGCTGATGCCAAGAAGTGCTTGCCTGACATGGCTGTCCTCTGAGAGGCTCTGCCAGCACCTGATTAAAACAGATGAAAATACTCACAGCCAACCACTGGACTGAGGCCAGGGACCCCAGTGGAAGAGACAGGGAAGGACTGAAGGAGCTGAAGGGGAGTGCAACCCCATAGTAGGAACAACAATATCAACTAACCAGACCTCACAGAGTTCTCAGGGACTAAACCATCAACCAAAGAGTATACACAGGTGGGTCCATGGATCATGCTACATATGTAGCAAAGGACTGTCTTATCATTGGGAAGGGAGGTGCTTTGTCCTGTGGAGGGTTGTTACTCTAGGGAAGGGGGATGCTGGAGGAGTGAGCAGGGAGTGGGTGAGCAGGCAGTGGGTGGGTATGTGAGGGAGCATCCTCTTAAAAGTAAAGTGGAGGGGGCCAAGGAGAGGGGTTTTGCAGTAGAAAGACAGGGAAGGAGAACAACATTTGAGATGTAAATAAATAAAATAGTTTAAAATAAATAAATAATAAAAACTGGAAAAATGTTTAAAATTATCCTCAGTTCTACAACAAGCTCAAGGCCTACCAGGGCACATGATACCCTGCCCTAGAAAAAGAAGATAATCAATTCCTAAAGGTCTGCCTAGTGACACAGATTAAGCCTAATTATATAACTAAAAAGAATCAAGTAAGGCGTGGGACATTTTTGAGTCACAGAAGGAACTGTAAATGATGGGATACATGAAATTGTATAGTTAAACATCAAAGACTTCATGGTGAGAATCCAGATGCATCAGCTGCATGAGATCAGACAACTAATTAATATTTTCCATTCTTAAAATCTATACCAACAAGACCAGAATCCTGATGTCTATACCACAAGAATTTTTAAAGACTAGAGAAGATATTGACCATAAAACCCTTGTCACTAATGACACAGATATCAAGCATTCACAGGAACCCTAGAGTATTTCCTTTGACATTTCATGCTCCTCATAACCTCTTCAACAGAAATCATACGGGTGGAGAAATCAAACGGATTAGCTGATCTTTCCGAAGCCCAACATTTTGCAGGTTCCTTGGACCTTTTTATGCCTTCTTTTATTTTTCTTTCTGCTCCAGAAGAAGTGAGACATTCTATCCATCCTTAGTCACAGACTTTGAAAAGGGCTTGAAGTAACACTTTTTTTTTAAACATGGTTCCTCACAAGAAATAAAGCACTACCAAGAATCTGTGAATTTAAGGGACTTAACTCTTGCAACATTGTTTACTCTAAGAAGACAAAGGGTCAACAGAAAATGCATACTTCACACAGCAGGCAGTCTTTAAAGATAAGAGTAATTCTAACATATCATAAATCTTGTCATTAGAACTGCTCCCTCAGTCACATCAATTGACTCTAAGCCTTTGCAGAAGCAAGCATTAATAAATATCCAAAAACCCCTAATGTTTTACATAAAAACCTCCAACAGCTAATAAAAGCACAAAAATCAGTAGATCTGTAATTATATAAAAGGAGCTGCTGTCATTAATGGAAGCATTGGTAACTAGGGCCACCAAATTAATTTTGGTTACCAGGCTAATGGTATAGTGATCTCCACACATCTCATACTCTTGATAAAGAACACTGGCTACAACTACAACAACATCCTCAGAAAACTCTAGTAGTGTAAGTAGTTCATTTGGAGGTATTAAAACCAATTAAATTCCTCCCAACAACATCCCAGGAAAGAGAGCATGTGGCTCACACTCCCACAGTACTGAGAAAAAAATGTTAGAAAAAAGGAACTATGCCCTGGGAATTTCCAATATTATGCAGAAACAGCTTGAATCATGGAGAGAAAATAACTAGAGAAAGACTTTTGCAGGTCATTATGGGACATCTTATTTAAACAGCTATAACCAAGGTTACATTATAAAGAGTGAATAGCTATTAGTCCAAAATATCCCATAGGTCTACCTCTGTGTTGCAACAAAATATGATGATGTGCTTCAACAATAACAAAAATTGGGGCATTTGTTAAATCCCTAGAGCCATTTAAGTTCTGAAGAGTCTAAATCTACATTTGCAAATCTTTGCCTGGCCAGGCCCACTATACTGCTGGGTGGCCTTGAAAGTAGGACATAAGGGGTTATTATACTACTAGCCTTATTGAGTCCTTCAATGTTTCTGTTACTTCATCCTTACTTCCTCACTTCAGTTAAGAAAACTTCTCAAATCCAGATCTTTCTGCTTTGGAAACAAAAACTGAGGCCATTCAGCATGCTTTACAGGGTGCTAAAAGGCATGTACTAACACACCTTGCTCACCTCACCCATGCTATTCATGGTTTCCCTTCAAATGAGACAGCATGGATTATACACAGTGTATATAAAGATGTAAAGAAACATGAGCCCTGGATCTCTGCCATATTATTGTTGAATTACAGTATTAGACCTAAGGCTTTCATGATAAAATGCCCATGTTCCTTTATTCTGACCTGGACTCCTTTTTCTTTTTTTTTTTTTATGTTTTGTTTTGGATTGTTTTATATTTTTTGTTTTGGGTTTGTTTTTATTCCTTCTGTTTTTATTTGTTTATTTTTGTTGTTGTTGTTGTTGGTGGTGGTGGTGGTGGTGTGTGTGTGTGCCCAAGCAGAAAATGTTTATATTAAATCGAGATTACAAAACTAAACCAACTAAAAATACATTCATGCTCAGCAAACAAGTTTTTACAATTCAAGTCATTTCTTAAAAACTAGACTTTTCAGTGCGATTCAATAAATATTTCCTCAAGTCCCTAATTCCATTCTTAGTAGGGACTGCAAGATTTCTAAGGGGCAAAATTACTTTAGTTGAAGTCTCTTACTCTGTAGTTGTTAGCAATCAGGCACCTTCATGGGCAGCCCAGAGGACCAAGCAACCACAAGACAAGTCATCACTGGCTGCCCAGACCCACTGCATTCCCATTGTTACCTCTGACTAACATCCTCCTGTGCATACCCAATGGCCAATAAAAAGCCACTCTTTTCCTTCCCCTTCCCCTATTCCCTTCCTCCACCCAGCCACAGACTTTGTGCTCCCTTGCCCTCTCCCTTTAATAAATCTTCCATGTTGCATTGTGTGATTTTGTCAGAATTGTCTGCTTAGTGCCATCAGTAATATTTTGTGACAGCTCAATTACATTAAAAATGTTTTTCTTTTTAATAATTAAAAATATAATATATTTTGCTTATGTTTTCCTTTCCCAAATTCTTACCATACCCTCCTCCAAGGCCCTACCCACACAACTTTTTGTTCTCTTTCTTTTCTCTATTTAAAAACGTAAAACTGAAAAGCAAAACAAGCACAAGACCAATTAGATTTTTTTACAACGCTAAACAAAGAAAATCTAAACAGAAAGTTTACAAAAAATACCACTGAGTTTGTTTTTTTTTGTTTTGTTTTGTTTTTGTTTTGTTTTGTTTTGGTGTTTTTGTTTTTGTTAGCCCACTGCTCCTGGTCATGTGGCCTGCCCTTAAGTGTGATTCATATACCCAGTGAGGTTCCACTGGGAAAATCTGATTTTCCTTTTGCCAGCAGGTATCAATTACAGATAATTTCCTGTTTAGTGATGAGACTTTGTGTCCCCCTTTCTCTTTTTAGTGCTGGAATCCTATCTGGCTGGAGCTGCCCAAGTCCTGTGCATGCTGACACAGTTTTTGTGAGTTCAAATGTCTGTATTAGTCCTTTTGTATATGGAAACCACTGTTTCCTTGAAGTCATTATCATGTCCTGCTCTGAAAATCTTTCTGCCTCCTCTTCCACGTAGAACCCTAAGCCTTAAAGGTAGGTCTTTGGTGAAAATGTCCAATTTAGGACTGAGTGCTTTCAAGTTTCTCACTCTCTGCATGTTGTTCAGTTATGAGTTTCTGTGATGAGTCCCATCTACTGCAAGAAGATGCTTCTATAATGTGTAGTGAGTGAGGCACTAATTCATGGGTTTAGCAGTACTTCCTTAGGACTCATTTTATCAATGTTCCTTTAGTAGAAAAATAGAAGGAGGTTCCTCCTACACTCATGACTTACCCAGTCTCTTAGTTCTTGGCCTCTTTACCAGTGTCAGATGTAGTTTCTATTTTACGAAGTGTGCCTTAACTCCAATCGAACAATAATGGTTTACTTCCATAGCATTTGGGCCTCCATTGCACTAGTACATCTTGCAGGCAGCTCATTTTTGTAGCAATGTACAATTTTTGCTGATGGTTACATTTCTCCTCCAGTAGCATACAAGATAACTTCCAGTACTGTGAATGCTAGTCTGTAGGGGTGAAGCTTCTAATTAGGTATCTGCTTGACATCTATGTTCAATGACACAAGTATTGTGTTATTTTCAGTAATAGGGCCTTAGCATCAGGTTGTAGATAATAGCTTTGACAATAGTCTGTGATGATTTGGGAGCTTTACATGGGCTCGCTTTGGCCAAAGACTACATTTGATATAACCCGTTCCTGATGCTGGAGGGTTTACTAAGTAACATAAGATATTTATTTAGGGCCTTATCATCATCTATTATTTGGCAATTCCATTTAGATTCATTCAATATATGTATATATTTAGGAACCTTCTTCAGTAGTAGGTTTTCATGGTTTTCAAATAGCCTTTAGTGTTAGTTGTTCTTTCCTGCATTCCCTCCTTTACTTTTCTCTCCCATCCTCTTCCCTACTTAAACCTCTTATTCTAATTTCTCCTCTCTCCATAATATTATATTCTATTTCCCCTTCCTTTTGGTAGATTCTCTTCCCTCCCCTGAGTCCTTTACTACATACCTAATCTGTGTAGTTATTCAGCCTATAGCACATATACCGAAAGTTTAAAAGCTAACATTCATATATAAGATAAAACATACAGAATTTTTTCTTTTGAGGTCTGTGCTACTCGACTTAGGGTGATTTTGTCTAGTTCCTTCCATTTACTCTAAATTCCATAATTTAATTTTCTTGGTAGCTGAATAATAATTGTGTAAATGTACCACAGTTTCATTATCCACTCATCAGTTGGTGGACATCTGGGTTGTTTTCAACCTTTGACTATTAGGAGTAGAGCAACAGTGAACACTATGAGCAAGTATCCCTGTAGTAGGATGTAGAACCTTTTCACTATATGGCCAGGATTGGTCCTTGAGGTAGATCTATTTCCAGTTTCAAGAGGAACCATCACACTGTACCAGTTTGCAGTTCTACCCTTAATTAACAAATGCTCTCCTTTCCCTGCATCCTTAAGAACATGTGCTGTCATTTGTTTTGTTGATCTTGGCCATTCTGACCGATGTAACATAAAGTTTCAAAGTAGCATTGCATTTCCCTGATTACTAAGGATATTGAACACTTCCTTAAGCGTTTCTTACCCATTTGTCTTTCTTTTTGCTTGAAGGATAAAAACCCATTTTTATCAGTATATTCATAGTATAAATTTCTTTAAGTATTGGACACAAGGAGTTTATAACAGATTACCAAAAGACCTGTCCAAATTCAAATGGTATGATGAGCTCAGCATATAACATGCCATGTCTTTCTTTTCTTTAGAATTCTCTGCTTATCTCTGGTCTCTGTTTTTCACGTGGCTTGTTCTCTTAATGTTCAGTTTTTGGGTTTTTTCTTTATATATTTTAGATTTCAGTTTGGGTTTTTTTTCTCTATAATTTTAGATTCTAACCTTTTATCAGATGTAAATGGTGGTATTTCACTTTCATAAGATTCCATTTATTATTAGTGCCTGTGCTATCAGTAAACTGTTCAAAAATACTTTCTAACGTACCCAGTTTTAAAAATATATATCTTTAATAACACTGCTTAGTCTGAACAAAATGCATAAGGTGAAGTACAAATTTTCTTATTTTATTTTATTTTTCATTAATCATTTTACTTGTTTACATTTCAAATTATATCCCCCTTCCCAGACAGTCTTCCACCAACCCTTCCATCCTATCCCCTCTCCCCTTTGCCACTATGAGGGTGCTCTTCCACCCATTCACCCACTCCTACCTTACCCCTAGCATCCCCCTATGCTAGGGAACCAAGCCTCTCTCCCCTACATTGATGTCAGATAAGGCCATCCTATACTACACATGTATCTGGAGTCCTGGTTCCCTCCCTGTACACTCTTTGGTTGGCGGTTTAACCCCTAGGAGCTCTGGGTAGTCCAGTTCATATATATTGCTCTTCTTATGAGGTTGCAATCCCCATCAGCTCCTTTAGTCCTTCCCCTGGCTCTTCTATTGGGGTCCTCTATGGAGGAAATTGTGACTAGAAAAGAATATTTATTCTTAATTTTGATAGATATATACAAAATCTCCTCCATAGAGGTTGAACCAATTTGTTTACAGTCTACATTCATAGATACTTATAGCCAAGCATGGGACAGAGCTTGGGGACCTCTGGCATTAGAGATCTTGATGGTTACGATCTACCATTCTGACTGTATAACATAAAATCTCAAAGTAGTTCAAATTTGGGTGCTTGGAATTGAACCCAAGGCCTCTACAAAACAACGAAGGCTCTTAGTCAGTGAGTCATCTTTCCAGCTTCAGAGTTGTTATATTTAAAACGAACACTTCTACATGGAGTGAGTTCATAAATATAATGACAAGTTTAAAAATACATGCTGTATAAAACATGGGAAGGAGGAAAGGCATGCTAAAAGAGAAACCTCCACAGTTTCCACTTCTCTTTTTCTGCATTGTCTGTACTGCATTCTTTAAGACCCCCATCCTTTGTCACTTAACATTTCCTAAAAATGACAGCAACCAGACAACATACTTCATTTTTCTATCCATTCTGAGGTATCAAGGAATGGTCTACTACTGCCATTCTCTTCTGAAAGAAGAATATCTAAGGCCGGATTAAAATATATAGCCCAAGGTGAGACTACTCTTAGAAGCATAAGAATCTCGTTACTGTTAAGCATGGTGGCACATGTTTATAACCCTAGCATTCAAGAGTCTAAGTTGGTAGGATCACAAACTCAAGGCCAGACTGGTCTACATAACAAAATACTGTCTTGAAAGATAACAAATAAATAAGATAAAAAAGAATCTTACTGTCAATTTATCAAATAATTTTTAAAATGCTGCCTATAACTGCAGACTTGTAATGCAAGCACACTTGTATAATAAAAGACTCAGAAGGCTGTGAAGTATAAGCAAATCATTCCCCTACTTTGCTTTTACAGTCGCTGAGGATTATTTAACTAAGGATTCTTTTTTTCTTTCACAATATATATGAGAACTATGAAAATTTCCATATTCAAGTGTATATAACCAACTTGGAAAAATTATTCTATCCCATGTTTATCATTCATTTATTTCTTTAGCTTACACTTTATGAAAGAGGCTCCAATAATCCCATACAGGGCTGCAAATATGACCAACCATAGAATACAAGCTCTAAATGGGAGAGGGAGAGAAACCTAGGAAAGAAACAAAATTCAAAATTACATTTCTCAGTCTAGGATATTATGGAATATGATATCTATGATATGATAGTATATTTAAGTGATCCCAAAAGTTCCACCAGAGAACTACTAAAGCTGATAAACAACTTCAGCAAAGTGGCTGGGTATAAAATTAACTCAAATAAATCAGTTGCCTTCCTCTACACAAAAGAGAAACAAACCGAGAAAGAAATTAGGGAAACAACACCCTTCATAATAGACCCAAATAATATAAAGTACCTCGGTGTGACTTTAACCAAGCAAGTAAAAGATCTGTACAATAAGAACTTCAAGACACTGAGGAAAGAAATTGAAGAAGACCTCAGAAGATGGAAAGATCTCCCATGCTCATGGATTGGCAGGATTAATATAGTAAAAATGGCCATTTTACCAAAAGCAATCTACAGATTCAATGCAATCCCCATCAAAATACCAATTCAATTCTTCAGAGAGTTAGACAGAACAATTTGAAAATTCATCTGGAATAACAAAAAACTCAAGATAGTTAAAACTATCCTCAACAATGAAAGGACTTCCTTGGGAATCACTATACCTGAACTCAAGCAGTATTACAGAGCAATAGTGATAAAAACTGCATGGTATTGGTACAGAGACAGGCAGATAGACCAGTGGAATAGAATTGAAGACCCAGAAATGAACCCACACTCCTATGGTCACTTGATTTTTGACAAAGGAGCCAAAACCATCCAATGGGAAAAAGATAGCATTTTCAGCAAATGGTGCTGGTTCAACTGGAGGTCAACATGTAGAAGAATGCAGATCGATCCATGCTTATCACTCTGTACAAAGCTTAAGTCCAAGTGGCTCAAGGACCTCCACATTAAACCAGATACACTCAAACTAATAGAAGAAAAAGTGGGGAAGCATCTCGAACACTTGGGCACTGGAAAAAATTTCCTAAACAAAACACCAATGGCTTATGCTGTAAGATCAGGAATCGACAAATGGGATCTCATAAAACTGCATAGTTCTTGACACGATTTTTGGCAGACCTTTTTCTACCAAAATTTTCTATCAGTTTAGAAGAATGGTTCTCAACCTTCATAGTGCTGCAACCCTTTAATATATTTCCTCATGTTGTGATAATCTCCAACCAAAAATTTATTTTTGTTGCTACTATGTAACTGTAATTTTGTTACTATTATGAATTATAATGTAAACAATTTGGAGAAAGAGGTTTGCCAAACTGTTGCTACCCACAGGTTGACGAGCATTGATCTAGTAAGAGGTTATATTTCTGAGTCATGCAAAACCATCATATGAGCTAACAGCAGCCTTGCCTCAAGGCGTACCCACCCAATACATAGCCATAGAAACAATGGTAGCAGGCCAGTTCTTGAATTCAGAAGACCGGCATTCTACATGTAGCAACATTGGACACTTGCTCTTCTTCGACTTTCTGAGTCTGAATGTCCTCATTTAGCAAAACAAAATGTGGTTCTAGGTGATGTTTAAGTCCCTTGGCCATGTTATATACTTCTTTACCTCTGGCTTTACATACATGCAATCGCTTCTACTTGAGATGTTTTCCCTTATCACAGATTGGCCCTACTCATAACCTTCAGGATTTTGCAGAAGTACCAAATATTCTGGAAGGATTTCATTTCTACATTGACTAGGTCCTTTCCAGAGGATTTCTGTGATCTGTGTTACACTGACTGGAGTTATTATTTCAAGGTTTATTTGTCCCACTTCCTTTGAACAGCACAAGGGAAGGAAACATTTCTATGTTTTTCAGTGTTCTGTCTCCACTTATGCAAAAGGAACTTAGTATCTGTTAAGAGAAATGGTGAATGATTTCAAAATGTATATAGAAATAAGCAAGTCTAACGTTTGTGATTTTTCTGAATTTTGTGCAATACTTCATATAAACTTATAAAAATTAACCATATCTAATTATCTCCTGTTTTAAAAGCTCGAGATGTTAACTTGACTTCTTACCTCTACATATTTCTCTAAAATAAAAGTGCTATATAGCTGTAAATACATTTCTTCAAAGCTATGCGTGTTTTTAATCTGTAGAAATTAATTTTCATGATAAGTGTAGTTAGTAAATCAAAGGAATGAAGTCATAAGCAACAACTATTTAATAAATTCTGACAAATTATAATTTTGTTACAATGAAAGAATACAAACCTTATGTTAACAATAGAAAGGAGAGAAACCAAGCTTATTGATGTGGAACAATCTCGAACATTTTTTTTCAGTGACAAAATGAAGATAAAGAGCATTAGAGGTATTATTTGTATAGATGCCAATAAGATCAGAGGAAATTCTCATAACCCAGTCTTCTGATCTTCTGACCTTGTGTTTGGCAGTCTTGTCTTGGGAAACCAGAACTGGTTCTTTGGTATTAGCAGGGAGTAAACAGATTAGACAGTTTAAATCTTACTAAAAGCCCAGACAGTATTTAGGTAGGAACAACATATGTCCCCACAGGAGGAAGAAGTCTCTCTGTTGGTGGCAAAAGCTTCAGCAAACACAGCTACTTAAGAGCATAAGCCCTGAAACTGGATGCCATGGGCCCTAACTCTACCTCTTACTTCCTGGAAAAAAATCTTGCAGAATTCAGCCTTCTGATGCCCTAGTTTCCTCATCTGTAAAATGGATAGAGTTGAAGTTACGATATTCTAAAACAAAACAAAGTAATACTTTCAAGTTATTAGAAAAACACTTATCACACTATGTGATTAATATTCGATTTTTTTTAAAAAAAAAAGTTTAACTCCATATTCAATAGCTGTGGCAAGGAAGAAGTTGTGTTTGAAAAGTATACATTACACAAGGTTTCTCTAATCTAGCTGGAGGCAATTGGAAAAACAAATGAAGTTGTGAAATTCCTTTGGGTGGGGTAGCCAAAAGACCTACTTAGCTGAGGTTACTTAGAGGCCAGACTATAATCCCTTCAGGATTTTCCAAGTTCCCTGTCTTTGATGCAGGTAGGGGCAGTAAGAGACAAGCAGAGTGAAGGTACAAGTTACCATACCGAGGGTGACAGAATTGGGTAATAACAATAGGCAAAGAGCAGATGTGCAAAATGTATAAGATCACTAGACTCCCTCTCAAATGATTCTCAGACTGACCTTTTAGATGCCCCTTGGAGAACAGGATAACAAGTGCCTGGTATGAGAGAACATAAGCCTGGATAGCTGTCCAATATTTCTTTAGCTCAATAAAGGAAATTCTCTTAAAAAATTCAAAATGATCCAAGCACCCTTACTCCCCAGTGGGGCTTCCTAGAATTGTACAACACAGGCACTGAGGTAGGAAAGCATAAATTATAGCTCTTCAACATAAAGTCAATTCTGAGCCTTGGTCTCACCTTGTTAATTCTATGCAATTGCTTGTCACAATATAACAGAAACTTCTTAACCAAGCTGTCTTAACACTTTTGCATCTAGAGGCTACTGAGTCATCACAAAGTTATCAGAGGGAAGGTGTAGTATACATAAAGTCCTCTAATGCCATTTAGAGGAAGAAGACATGAATATTCATACCATTTATAATGGTTGATCTATCACAATGTTTATTTTTCTCACAAACGTCCATAACATTGTTGAAACTTGTCATTAAATCACTTGGCAGAGATTCTACTTCAGATTTTTGCCTGGCAATGGTTTCTTACTGCCCTATTTTCTCTTCAGTCTCCACAAGCTGTAACCTAACTTTGTGACTGGGCTTGCATATGTAATTAGAGTTGTGTCTCTCTGCCAGGTGGTTTCTCCCTCCTCAGCTAATTAGTCTAGTTTTCCCTTTAAGGCACATAGGAACTATCAGTTAAGGTAAAATAAAACAATAGGTTGGTGATGTCAGTTTTTGAAACTGTTGATTTCTTTCCATATTATATCATATGGTCATGAGGATTATTCTTTACATATGGGTAAATTATTCAGTTACTCATTAACACAGTTAAGACATATCAAGGCTTGTCCTGGTTTTACTAACCTTTTAAGCCATGTGACATGGAAAAAGTTGATTCTTCTTAGCAAGATGCTATTGATATAGTAAAACCTTCCTATCCAAGTAGTTTTTTGTAATCATTTTTCTCACAGCTTAACAGTTCCAAGATGAGGGTTTGAACCAAAAATTCATGGTGCTGGAGGTCATGCTTTTCAACTATAACATTGGTCCATTCTTTTCAAAGATTTTTTTAAAAAGGGAATAATGATAGATTCTTCAGCTACCTGGTAGTAGTGGGGGTCACTCCAAAATTTTCAACATTACTCCAGATTCAATGGAGATCTTAATAGAAAGACTAGTGGCTTCAGATATTGGTCATTGTGGCATTTGACACTTCTGTCTTTAAAAAGCCTCAAAAACTGGGTCAGAGAAAACAGAATCAATATTGCCCAGAAAGTGGTGGGGCATATTTTTATGGCTTACCTCAGATACATCAAATCAAAAACTCTAGGATAATAGTCACCAAACTGAGTGTCAAAAACTGTCTAGCTGATTCTGGTTCAACTACACCAGATGAAGCTCCACTGCTAGGCATATCACCATTCAAGTAGATTTGAGCAAAGCCTATATTCAAAGATTTCAGCCAAATTCTTAAGGCTGAACCCATTATCAAGAATCTCAGATCACAGAAAACAGTGTTAGGATCATTGCTACTTCTGTGAAGGAGGAAAAAAGTGCACCAATTTCCTGGTAAATTTCCCCAATGGTTTTAACAATCTTTACCATATGCAAAATGTAATGTTCTCAAAGATTAAATACCACTCCCGGGACTTAAAGAAAAGAGGACTAGAAGAACATACTTGGGAAAAGAATTCTCTTTCCTGCTATGGAAGAAATACAACACTTATTATTGGGTCATTCTACAATCTGTTACATTGATTTTCAGACAAAGAAACTCTGTAGTCAGAGTGGCCAAGATGACTGAGAATACCTTTCCCAGTGACTTTCTCAGTGTTAACACACAACCTTAACAAAAAATTTTCCTGAAGAGATTAACCTAATCACTAAAGTTCTCTTTACTTTAGTCACAAAGGGGAATGGAGTTCAAGTGAAATTGCCTTGAAATCAGAGTCCCAGACTCTTCCACATTCTTGACATTCATAGAATTCTTGAGACCATCAGGAGACCACCCCTAAAGGAGAGAAAAGAAGGCTGCCTGGAGGCAGCTCAAATAGCAATTATCAACTCCATTTCCAAACGGATATTCCAAGGAAACACTTTGCTTAACAGTCACTAAGTCACTAAATAGCACTAAAGATAAGTGAGGGTCTGCCAACCAATGGATACAGGAGAACAGAGTTTGCTTCTTTCTAAACTTATCTGCAGGAGGGGCTGAAGATGCTGGGGCACTGAAGTCACTAATACTCTAGTGGACACACTACCTTGGCCTGTCCTGTTTACACCCACTTTATGATGCTTGGAGGAAATCAAGATAATTTGTTTCGTTAAGTGAAATTATACAACCAGGACTAGCCACATAAGGAGGTAGAGACACAAGTCCAGTGAAAATATCATCACAAACTTATCATTAGAAGACTCTGGAGAGAAATAGATAAGAATTGTTAGGTTTTGCTATTCCAATTTTTGGGGGTGCATTTTTAATTTGAAAAATAAGTTAGAAATAGTCTATAGTTTAATCCCTTGTTCAGAAAACTACCAATCCAGTATATAAACATTGCATTTTGCTTTATGCTGAATATTAACAAGAGAACAATCAGGTCTAAGGAGATAGCCCAATGGCTAAAGTGCTTACTTAAGCACGAAGACATGGACCTGATCTCCAGAACCCACATTAAACAACAACAATAAAGCAAGCATGGTGGTATGTACAGGAAGGTTCCTGGGGCTCACTCAGTAGCCAGCAAGCCAAATTGAAGAATGAAACCTTGAGCTTCAGTGAGAAACCTTGTATCCAAAACTGGGATACCTAGACAGCTCCTGAGAAACAACATTCTAAAGCTGTACTCTGGCCTCTACCTCCTTACATGTACTCATGCTCATGTGCATGTGAGCGCTCGAACACACAAACACACACACACAAACACACACACACACATAATAAAGCAAATCAAATGTTTCTATGAATAGCAGAGATTTGGATTTCTTCACTTTGTGTGTGTGTGTGTGTGTGTGTGTGTGTGTGTGTGTGTGTGTGTACCAATACTTTAAGCCCATTTAAAAATTTGAATTTTCAATAGTACCTGGGTGTGTGAGAAATGAGAGACAAGTGGAATTGACACAAACAGCATTAACATTGAAACAATTAGAATATATATGTTATATATTATAACTCTTTTTAAGCCAAAATTTTAAAGGGGCAAAGTCACAGATCCAGTGGTGCAGATGACTTGGTCTAGGTAACCACACTCACCCTCATTTGTTTCAACTACTACTGAACCTCTACACACCTAAGAAGCACCACCAGCTGAGGCAGCTGTGCTAGGGCCCAGGGGCAGGCCAATTAAGATTCATTATGTCACATCAAGGAAAGAATTCCAAACACTGGCCCTCCACCAAGAATGCAGTTCCTTACCCTTCCACTTCAAGCCCTGAGATGTTCTCAGTAAAAATAACCTTAGCTAATCGTAACTGCTGGAGAGGATAGAGATAATCTCTATGCGGTCACAAAGAGCTAAAAAATGTCATTAGAGATCAAACAACTCTTACTGAGAAAGGGTCAGAAAATCTAGGCTACACTCACTTGTCCTCCGCCCACCCCTACCCCTCAGACAGAATGAGATGCTCAGATGCTGGGATGGGAGTGTCTGTCATATGGCTCAAGCAGCATACTCAATCAATTCCTAGGTCCACACTGACAAGAGTCCTTATTTTAGGGTCCTTGGTAAATTAGTAGTATGCAGCTAAATAACTAAAAACAGACAATCATCATAGTGACAGACTCACAAAAGGCAGTTGCAGGAAATTGCACAAAATACGCAGAATAAATAATTCTGGGGAGAATTGCATGCTTTTTCCAAGCAACTTACAGCCTAACTTTCTGTCAAATTTTACTTCTACCCCCCTTCTCTTCTTTGCCAGATGAATGTACTTCCAGCTGGACTTAGGAGAGGCAATGGTGTCAACCAATGACTCGTTAAAAAATACACACCTGTCATAAATGCAAGAGTCTCTCAAGGGATATATTGAATTGCATTCCCTGCTTTCTATGAAAAAGGTGCAATGGAAAAAAATGAATTAACTATCAACTACCAGATGTTTCTAGCATCTCTATTAGTTTGAGTAAGATGGAACAATTGCTACATTGTACAGATGTTAAATAACATAAACATAAGCATTTAGGAGGTGGGATGGAGGAGGCTCAACTTAATGTATCTTGAGAATAAATGATATTTTCTTTTTGGCATTGCTTATAACAAGATGAAGAATCCCCTCATTTTGCACTGACACATTTTTAGCAACAGTAAAAATAAGTGGGCATATATTTAAAATTGCAAAACTTGTGGATGTGCACTTTTAGTTTTTGCCATTGCTTTGTGGCATCCACTACAATGATTTCAAACTTCCCAGTAATACTCATATATGTGCACTTCAGGATTTGAATGTATTCTGGTTATAGAAAGTTCTAAATATTACAAACCAGATTCTGTAGACCAGAATGGAGTAAAGGGCAGTAGTACAGCAACAATATAGAAAACGATAGAGACACTGATACTATAAAAATATTGGGTTAGGGTTGGGGTTGGGGTTAGGGTTAGGGTTAGGGTTAGGGTTAGGGGTTACGGTTAAGGGTTAGGGTTAGGGTTAGGGTTAGGGGTTAGGGTTAGGGTTAGGGTTAGGGTTTAGGGTTAGGGAAAATAAAAATATATTAAGAATAAATATGTTCAAAATGTTTGCGTTACTCCTGATCTTACAATAAAATGCCTGATGTTCAAGTGTATAGAGCACCCATGAACATGTACACAGAAGCACATAGCAGGACTTCTGAAACTTTGTCCCCTGGAGACTCCTTGTGTCTGAGAAATTTTTATGCAATCCAAGGTATAAAGGGCACATAAAATAGAAACACAAATCAAACATTTATGGATAATAAATTATAAATAAATTTACTTAAAAACATTACTTGGTAAATATAAATTTACCATTATTAAAGGCAAAAAAACCAAACTTGCATCCTATTTATTTTGAGTACTGTATAAATACAAAGTACAAAAATAATAGAAGCATGTTGAAAAGTTTTCCCTAGTTACAATCCAAAAATTCCCGTAATGATTATTTTATGCAACTCAATCTCATATGGCAAAATTTAAAACAAATATTCTAAAACAATGCAATCTAAAAATATATAAATTGAATACTTATATGATGAGGAATGACAGCAGAAAAATATTAAACATAGTTTTCCATGTTTAATTCACGATTTTTCATAATAGCAGAAAAATTGTATGCATTATAAAAACATTGCAATTATAAATAATTTCATTGGCAGTGTCTGGTGTGACAGCATGAGCCATGCAAAAACAGCATGTTGTGAGTTCAAGGTTTCAGAGACAGTGTCAGAGAAGCAGTGCAATGCAGCACAGGGAAGTTCCGAGAGAAACATTTCAAATTTATTCCACATTTAGTTTTCCATTCATAATTGGTCATTGTGCGTTGAGAAACTTTTTGCTATTGCTAAAAAAATTTTATGATCCTAACAGTCAGACCTACAGTGTAAGAAACTGTTCTATATGACAGAAACATCTCAAATGAACTGACTTTGGATTCAGCTCTCTCTCGTATCAACACCAGAGGAGAACCCTACAATGGGACTGGGGTAAAGACACCATTTTGTGTCATAAACATTCTTTTCTTTCCATGTTACATCTGATGAGCTTTTCCCTAGTGGCTCCTGAGGTGGTTCTGAAGTATTCTGACAAGTTATATCGAGGGTTGTACAGAAAGAGGGCTGAAGTCTATTAACATTTGCTAATACTTCTGAGAAAAAGATGCCACAGCTCATGTTCAAGAGTGTTCCAGCTCAAAGATCTAACAAGAGAGTCAGCTCTGAAGTCAACTAAACTGAGATTCAAAAACTATAGCTTCATTGCTTGCAATCTATTTTACACTGGGGAATTCACTCAGCTTCCTTAAGATTCTGTTTCTGTTCTGCCAAGACTGAACCCTCAGTGAACTGGATTGTTGAGGGGAGGGCGGTAATGGGAGGAGGATGGGGAGGGGAACACCCATATAGAAGGGGAGGGGGAGGGATTAGGGGGATGTTGGCCCAGAAACCGGGAAAGGGAATAACAATCGAAATGTAAATAAGAAATACCCAAGTTAATAAAGATGGAAAAAAAGATTCTGTTTCTGCTCTTTTCCTCACAGAAAACTAAATATTATTAAACCAGAAAATATCGAATGAAATAAACACGTGAAAAGAGTTTCACTGGTTTGTGGCACTTAGAGCCACAAGGATGACAAGTGTGACTATCATAGTAACAATCTGTTGCAGTAAATTATATATATATAAAAGCCGGAGCCTTTTATTCCACTCCAGTGCCAGCATCTGTAGGGCCACATTGTACTGCAGGGCACTTTTATCTCTGGGCTCCAAGCTGCCTCCAAGTACTCTAAGACACAAGTGCCCTAAAAGCCATTCCAGCATGGCACCCTAAGGTTAGTTTCGTCACCAGACAGCCATGTGGCACCAACCTTAATTTTTTCTCTGGTTAGTAACTCTCCTGGCGGCTCTCTGCTAGCTGTGAACTCTCTGGTTCCAGCTACTGGATAAAATCAGGGTTCTTGAAGTCCAGCATGGGGCTGACCTATCTTGGCTCCCTGCTACAGGCTCTGCCCACACCCCCAACAACCAGCCCCTGGTGGTTAAGGTTAAATCTCCAAACTACCATGTATATTCATGACTCAATAAAATGTAACTTAACAATCAGATTTATATGTTAAATTTTCGATCCACAATAGATCCACACAATAAACTCACAACCAACTGATAAGGATATAAACCTCCCACCTAGAGAAGATAAATTGACCTATACAAATCCATCCCTTAAGAAAAAAATTATATATATATATATATATATATATATATATATGGTCAACTTTCTCTATCTTCATCTTGATTCCACCACTTTCTTTGTCCCTGCTTTACTTTGTTACTGTCCAGTTATAGCCTTGACCTAACTTGTGCCAGCCCTCACCTGCATATAGACATCAACCTACAGCAATCCCTCAAATAGTAAAAGAAAAAAATAAATATCTGATAGAAATGGCAATAGTACTAGCAGCAATAATGTCAGTAATGCTTTAAAAGCATGGACCTCAAATTTTCCCCGTGTGACTAGATATGAACAGTAATGAAGAGAGATATTGAGGAGAAAGGGGGAGGAGGAGAGAGAAAGAGGGAGAGGAAGGAAAGGTAGGAGGAAAGGAAGGTGGGAGGAAAGGATAGTGGGAGAGGGAAGAGTGAAAGAGAGACAGAGAGATAAAGAGACAGATTAAAGAAAGGGCTCTGAATTTTCATTTTTTCTTTCCAAAATTTATCTTTTTATTCAGGTTACATCCCTTGGCAGCCCCCCTCCCTGCTGGCCTTCCTGTCCCACTCTTACAAATCCCTTCCTCCAATACTCCCTCCCCTTGGATACCACCCTACCCTGGGACATCTAGTCCCAGCAGGACTAAGCACCTTCTCTCCCACTGAGGTTCAATCAGGCAGTCCAACTAGGGGAAAGGTATTTAATGTCAAGCAACAGAGTCAGAGACAGTCCCTACATGAAGACCAACCTCTGCATCTGCCACAAATGTTTTGCGAGACCTAGGTATAGCCCATGCACGATCTTGGCTTGGTTCAGTCTCTGTGAGCCCCCATGGGCCCAGGTTAGTTAACACTGTAGGTCTTCTTGCGGTGTCCTTGACCCCTCCATCTTGCTCAATTCTATCCTCTTCTCTTCCACAAGACTCCTCAAGCTCCACCTGATGTTTGGATTGATTCTTATTGATCATGTAAACTGAAATCATAAGCCACAACTGCAGCATTGGAGTTTATAGCCCAAAGGTAATTGCACTTTGGTTGAGGTGACTTCTTAAGCCCTGAGACCTTTCCTATTTTTTTTCTTAGTATCAAAGGAGCCATATATATTGGTACAATATAGTACAGGGGTAAGGAAAGTATCTTTACCTTTCCAAGTCAAATATGAGCAAATAAACAGATGAAGCAATAAAAGATAGTGGGGGGGGTATTATTTAAAAAAAACTTTAAAAGGTAAATTAAAAACAATGTAGTCATAGAATGCATCTCTTATCTCTGGTACTGGCACTATGAATCTCTATCCTGAAGGGCTATAGCTCCAAATGCTACTTATCCTATAGGAGTGAGGGAGGGAGGAAGAGAGAGGGAGGGGGGAGGGAGAGAGAGAGAGAGAGGGAGAGAGAGAGAGAGAGAGAGAGAGAGAGAGAGAGAGAGAGAGAGAGAGAGAGAGAGCGCAATGATGGGGAGCTTGGGAGTATTCAGATAATGCTAGGAAGAGAGGTGATGGCTCTATCCCTATTGATATTAAGGGCACCAATTACAGAAGAATAAATTTGAGAGGGGGATCAGAGATGATAGGCGCTTTAGAAACAGTTACAGTTAGAGCATTGTTCTATTAGACAAATAGCCAGCCTCCAAACAAATAGTGGCAGAATGGGAAGATTTCAAGAGGGAGGACCAGAAAAGAATTTTAAAAAACATTGCTGGTGGAATTATAAAAGAACACCACCTATAGATCATGGACTTTTATTCCTGGAATAAACCTTCTAGATCATTTAATCCAACCTCATTACTTAGAGAGGAAGAAATGTGTATCTTATGAATAACAGACCTGAGGAAATAACTTATTAAAACCAGGAGTTATTGCACTGGAGAGAGGGAGAGACTCCAGAATTGGACACACAGACTGAAGAGTCTAGGTCCATGCTGTAATTGAAATCCTATATGATGAAACAATCGAATCTGTTATAGTGAACATTTGCATTTTATCTTCCACGCAAAACTTGTTGAGAATGACAGACCCATAATAGAATGGCCAAATGGATGTCACTCAAAAGTAGCGTACCACTTTGTTCAAACTGTGAATAAATGGAGAAATTACACATTTATATTTTAGCAGGTTTTTGCAAATAAACCTTAATTATTTTGATAATTAATTAGTGTTTTCCATTGGGATGAATTCCATCCCTACCCCACTCAAAATACTATTAAGGAAATAAAGCAGGTCCAAATGTATACTGTAGAAGACTATTTGGTTAATGTTGTAGTAATATAAAGAACAAAAAAGAATATTAGAAAGAAATTAAAAAAGGTCTGGTGATGAACAATGAAAGTACTTAGATAAAAAGATGAGTTAAACGTTTCATATTTGAGATATTAAGTATACCAACATTATAAAAATCAAAACTATATGCATTAAGATAGGCTTTTTAATAAAATAACTCTATAAGTTCAGATATCTCCAATAAAAATTATGAAATGCACATATCACTTGTGCATGGAATACATTAAATCAAAAAAGTTCATGATTTCATATTCCATGGAATTTATCTGTATAACTGACAAGTAGCAATGCATAAGCAACACATGTTTTTTTTAATTTGGTAATAACAATTTAATAAAAATATAACAGTATTTCTAGAGGCAAAACAGCCCAGGAAATGACTAATAACAATTATAAGAGCCTACTATGCACCAGGCACATTTTAAAACATCTATTCACAGACCTCTTTCAATTTACTCTATGGAGGCTCTATGGAGACTATTTTTATCCCCATTTTCAAATTTTATAAAGAAGGACCCGTAGGCACAAAGAATTTAACAGTTCCTGATTCTTAGCATGCTCAAATAGGATCCATGCGCAGGCGGGCATGTGCTTAATCTTATGTTTTTAACCAATATTCTACACATGGATCACAAGATGAAAACCAATGCAACAATAGGAAAATGGTTTTAAAAACCAAAGATCAAGATATCAAAAGATCAAACATCTTACAATAAAAACAATCGTGAATTTATTAATCATTTTAAAAAGTAGTTCAGTAATAGATTCATATATTATTTATAGAAACAATAGGAAAACCCAATTTATTTAAAAGTATTAAAGGGTAAGGGCTGGAGTGCCAGGCATGAAGGTATCTTAGAATTCAGAAGGCAGAAGCAGGAGATCTCTGTGAGTTCACGACCAGTTTGATCTACATGAGTTCTAGGCCAGACAGTGCTATATATTAAAACCTTGTCTTAAAAACTGAAAAGAAAGTCAGGCCTGGGAGAGTACTTGGTGATTAAAGCACTCCTTGACTAACTCTGATGAACCTAAATTCAGGTGCCTAGCATTTAGGTAAAATTACAAGGCAAAAGTAGTACTGATACTAATAAAAGAAAGAAATAAAGTACCTTGATGAAAAATACAGCAATATAAAATATTTTATTTGCCTCTACTTATAACATAAATGGTACAAGTGTTATAGTTACCACTGAAGGAATACTGGATAGAATCTTAATATGAGGTGTAGGTAAATTCTTAAAATACATTACAAGATGCAAAATATTTGAAAACATGAAAGGCATTCTATTTTGTGAGATGAAAAGAATATTTATGTGGTAAAATATTCCCCAGTAAGATTGTAATTCCAGTTAAAATCTGATAAGAACACATGAGAAATCTTTAACAATCATATGAAGATTAAGTAGAATTTTTAAAGAAGATAATTATCAAAAAACTGCTAGAAAATACCATCCATTTGTTATTAAATTAATATATTTATGAACTGATTTAATGATTATTTTAAAATTAAATTTATGGTATATCATGGCACATTAATGACAAAAGGAAACATCCAGGAAATAGTACTAATAGCAAAAAACACAATCCATAGCTTCTTAACTATATATTCTCAACATATATAAGCTATATAAATGTGTGATATGAGTATTGGGTTAGAAACATGGCTCAGTAAGTATAGTACAATACTTCCTTACAATCATGAGGACTGGAATCCAATCCCCAGAACCCCCAAAATGTTGGAGGTAGTAGTATCCACTTTTAATCCCAGCACCAGAGAGTAGAAAATGGGAGATCTCTAGGGTTTCCTGGCCAGCTACACTAGTCTAATTGAACATTAGGCTAAAATGAGATCCTGTCTCAAAGGAAACGGTGCTCCTAACCCATGACATCCCAGATAGTCTTCTGGTCTCTAAATAGACATGTATGTAAGTATACCCCTACACACACATGCTTTCTCTCTCCTTCTCTCTCTCTCTAACACACACACACACACACACACACACACACACACACACACACACACATGAACACATACATTAAAAGGAAAAATGTATACATTATTTACCTAAAATAAATATTACATATAAAAACTTCATTTTTGAACTATATGCAATCAAATGTATACATTGTATATTTATATATATTCATATATTCAATAATATATGTATATATAAATATTTACATATGTTTGTACATATATATTTCAAATGAAGTTATCCTACTTGGGCTTATAATCCTCCCCACAAGAGTCATAGAATATCTAACAAAAACGTTAACAGCAGGCAGAGGAAATCCCTCTTTGAGTTATTGGTCAAGAGGGTCTGAGGGAGTCTGAAAACAAGATAAGCTATGGTAGCCATTTGTCAACTCCCAGATGTTGAAAATAAGCCCCTTTTACTGAAGACACAATACATTTTAGTCATAAGGTCCAGAAGACCAGATCTGGATCTGACCTGAAAGCATCCTCCCTAAAGATTAGTTTCCATAAAAGCAGAAGTTGCTATGCAAGCTTCCAAGGGAAGAAAGCAACCAATAGTCCTCTACAGCTGTGATGCTTATGAACCGCAATTATGACCAGCATGGCATGGTAACTTTAAGGATCTAATAGTGATACTCATTTCTCCGTGGTAACCAACATCTGATTAGTTGAAACCAAGGCCTGCTCAACAGGAGGGCAATCATATCTAATAGGAAAACCTAACCAACATCAGAGAATAGGAAAGTATGAACAAAAACTCCTGAAAGGAATTTGTCTGCAGAGACTGATTAGCTGATTAGAATTTCAATACTGTGGAAATATTGCAATGCTACAGGACAGAAGCTAATTACCTTATTTTGGGCTAAGTTCTGAACCTACTCTGTGTCAGAACTAATAATAAATTAAAGACTTTGTGTAATCTATTATTAGCTCACCACTAGCTTCCATCAACCCGAAAGCTAAGACTGTCATCAGATAGCATTTTAGGCCTATAAAAAAATCTCCCCCACATCTTTCTGTATCTACCACTCTGATGTATGATTTGTAAAACTATAAAAACTCCATAAAACTGCTTCCATGCTGGGACATGGCCTTGGTTACTGAAAATGGCTCCAGAATCAACTATTCTTCTTTCGTTTTAAGATGAAAGGTGTGGTTTTCTGCATTGACAAAGGTCATGGATTTCAAAAGAGAACCTACCATGCCACAGATAGGTGTAGCTCTTAACCCTCATCAAAGAATATTAAAAGTAACACTAAATAAAATGAACAGATTGTATTCACAGATCTAGTTGTATATACACAAACATGCTTCTTTGTGTATGTATGTGCACATGTGTACATGTCTGTGCAAGTACATGTTGGTAACAATAATAACTAAATAAAAAAGATGTCATTATTTCAAGAAAGAACAAGGGAAAGGAAAGGTATAAGTGAAGGGTTGGTGGAAGTAAAGTGAAGAGGAAATCTGACAAATTGTATTTTCATTTAATTGTTTAAAGATTTAAGTATAAAAAACTAGCTACTGTAGCATCAAAGTGGTATGCTCAAATATCTATAAATGATGATAAACTCAGTAAACATTTTAATTTCAAAACCAACGTTGGAAAAAGGTAAAGGAAGAAAGAAGGGAGAGAAAAAGAATCTTCAGTTAATAGGCAACAAGAATGACAAAAATAAAGCAAACTGAAAGTACATAATCACAAGAAAGCACAGACTATATGATGAACCAGAGTAGAATCTGGCCAACCTTCTGTGTTACTCTCTAAAATGTTCTTTTCCAAATATCCATTTAAAAATATAGAGTTATTGATTAGCTCTTTTCTATGCTGAAAGTGAAGGATCCTTAAAATATCAAGAAACCCTTACCATGAAAATCAGACTAATATAAAAAGGGATTATTACATAAGAAAGCAGAAGTAACTCAGAAAAAAACTTTCAATAAACTCTACAAAAATAAGAAAATACATTCAATGAAGGCGAATAGCTGTTACTTTTTTAAGAATAAAGGAACAATATTATAGAAACTAAAGTAATGATAATAGAAATTTGGGATATGAGGATTGAAAGTTGAAATTACAAACATTATCCAAAAGGGGTGATGGTAGTGCATGCCTTTGATCCTAGCACTCCGGAGTCAGAGGCAGTTAGATCTCTAGGCCAGCATGGTTTACAGAGCAAGTTTCAGGACAAGAGCATCCAAGACTACACAGAGAAACACTTTCTCAAAGAAAAAATTGCCCAAATGTAGAGCTAAATTGGAGATAAAGATGAAAACGTTAGAGATAAGATTAGGAAATTTAAAATTCAATTCTTAGAACCTTCAGGAAGAAAGAAGACAACACTTTAAAATGTTTTGCATTTACTATGGTTTTGTTTAAGTGTATCGCAAAGGTCCATGTCTTAAAAGCCTTTTTATCAGTCTCTAGTACTAGTGGGAGATGCTGAAACTCATAGGGGGTAGGATCTAAAGGAAAGAAGTAAGATCATTGGGACAATGCCCTTAAGAGGATATTGGAATCCCTTCATTTTCTTCCCCATTAGCCTTCTGGCTACTATGAGGTAAGTACATTCCTTTGTCATGTGTTCCTTTTATGTGCTATCTTGCCCTAGGTACAAATGAAAAGGGTCCAACCAACCATGGACTTATAAAAAACCCCAAACTGAAGAACAATAAGCCTTTCCTCAGAAGTTGATTATTTTTGTCATGTTAACAGAAAGTTATTTAACACAATCTAGAATCAGAATACATGAAAGAGCAGTCCATGGTATCACTCTGTCAATAGCTGATTAACTTCCCTTGGTTCCCACACATTTTCGAATCAACAATTCTAAAAATCCTCTGCTATTACAAAATCCCAAGGAACTAACTTGTATATTCAAAAAGACTAAATGCTAAGCAAAAGCCAGTAACGATTCCAACACGAAAAGTGGAGGGCTTCTAAAGGTTCCATGTCTATTCGGGTAATTCTTGGGACAGCTGCTGAGGAACAGTCACTCTTCAGGAAATTGGCCACAGGTAGGTTACTGACGTCCCGATGGATAGTCACATAGCCATGTGTATTTAGGCAGCAGTAGTTGGGCTCAGAGTGTTATTAAGAACAAATACATAATCCTACTAAAAGAGAATAGGAAACTGGGTTGGAGATGGAATAGGATACCAGAGGGAGTTTGAATGAGGTAGTGGTGAATAGATATGGTCAATAATCTTTTTACATATAGAACTTTCAAAAATGGAAACTATTCAATTTGTTAAAATGTATATTTTACTACAATCAAAAAATTTAAAATAGGCTGCCAAGATGTCTCAGAAGGTATATATTCGCTATTATACGATGAAAGGAAAAAACTGATTTCTACAAGTTGTCTACTCATCTCCATACTGTGACACACATACTCCCCAAATAGAAATATGCATATACACTTAATTAATTAAAATCTGAGTAAATGTTAAAAGATTTAAAGTAAGTTTGTTAGGGAACTATTATAAAATAAAACATTTACACTGTTTCTATTCTTTTAAAAAGGAACAAATAAAAAAGCAAAGCCCCTATCTTCCTGTTCCCAGAGGCTCTATACAGTTTCCTCTTGGGCCAGGGATGTGGGCAGGGGTGGGCAGTATTGGTGGTCTCTCCTGCTCTGCAGTCTCAGGAGTGCCCACCTGTCTGGGTGGTGAGCTCTCTCTCCCACGGGGTTTTGGAGCAGGGAGCTGTTGGGCAGGATCAGTGAGGTTCAGGCTCCAGCTAGAAACCGGAAGTGCCTGGTCCCTGAGGAATTTTGCCCCTGTGTGTCCTGAGTCCACCAGGCAGGTCACATGGAGCAGAAAAGTTGGTCTTACCTCTGGTCTTGGGCCTGGAGTCGCTCCTCAGAGCCGGGTTTCAGCTCTCTGTGAGGGCAGCAACCAGAAGGACCTGCCCTGTCGCTCGGGACCCTGTGCACAGGGGTCCCAGATGGCGCTAGGCCTTTTCCTCCAGGCATGGCTCAGAGCTTGAAGATCAGGAAGATCCAATTTTTACTAAGTCTTCACTGGTTGTTATGTATGAAGGAGCCATTCCAGTGCTGGGAACTCAGCCCTCTAAGTGTGCGAGAGAGAGCTCCTTACATGCAGGACACTGATGTTTGTCTGCAGAATAAATTCAATGTTACTGATTTTAAGGCTGAGACGTTCTCAAAGTTAAGTCACCTGTTACTTAGTGGGCAAAGTCATTGCTGAACAAGCTGCACGCAAGTGGCACCCGGGCGAGCCAGTCTTACCAAGAGCAGCTTCACTCTCTTAAAGCCTTTCATCAATCTTTATTCAGAGTGTTGTTTGCAAGTTAAACAGTGAAGGTGAATTAAATTCATAGTGTCTTGCAGACTTTAGGGTTTTTCCCCAAGACAAAACACTAATCTGTGTGAATATTGACAATTCCTTACAATTACCAGTCAAAGAAATGCCATTTAAAATTACAGTTTTATCCCTAATGGATGGCTATCATCGAGAGGTACACTGTGCCCTGTTAAACAGTACATGAATTCTTCTATATTTCTAGGCTCAAGGTTGGTTATGAAAAACAAAGCTAGGGGAGGAATTTTTTCCCTTAATTCATAGGGAGAAGGTTTTGTATTTATAAAAACACTAAAAGCAGAGTTGCTCTGCCTGATGCTTCACTGTTCTGCAAGATGACAGTGCTTCAACTGAAATAATGACTATTTTGGAAACTGCTAAATTCTATGTTAAAGACTGTGCAGAATAACGGAAACTGTGCAGTTGGTAACAGGTAGTTTGGATATTTTTGTACTTGATTTGATGTGTGACTTTTTTTCATATACTGTTTAAATCATGTATGTTTTGACATTGTTTAAAATTCAGTTTTTTATCTTGGGGCAAGACTGCAAACTTTTTTATACCTTTTGGTTATCCTTAGCCCTTCGTTTGCCATCATTGATCCCTTGGTGGTGACTTTGTTGAGGTTGAAGTGGAAGCGTGGGACACATTGTACCACAGACATGTATACTTTTTACCTAGTTACTAGAGTGAATAAAACTGAGTCCATATTAAAAAAAATGTGCACAGAGAGTAGTCTCCTCTGACTTCCCAGACATGTCTGCCCCTCTGAAGGTCTAGTTCTCCCTCCCACAGGATTTGGGTGCAGGGAGCTGTTTGACTGGGTCCCTTCAGATCCGGGCGGAGTCTGGACCACAACGTTGAGTGGCCCTATCTTCCTGTTCCCAGAGGCCCTATACAATTTCCTCTTGGGCCAGGGATGTGGGCAAGGGTGGGCAGTACTGGCGAACTCTCCTGCCCTGCAGTCTCAGGAATGGTGAGCTCTCTCTCACATGGGGTTTGGGAGCAGGGAGCTGTGGGCCAAGGTTCAGGCCTCAGCTAGAAACCAGAAGTGCCCAATCACAGAAAAACACACATGGTATGCACTCATTGATAAGTGGATATTAGCCCAAACGCTTGAATTACCCTAAATGCACAGAACACATGAAACTCAAGAAGGATGATCAAAATGCAAATGCTTCATTCCTTCTTTAAAAGGGGAACAAGAATACCCTTGGGAGGGAATAGAGAGGCAAAATTTAGAATAGAGGCTGAAGGAACACCCATTCAGAGCCTACCTCACATGTGGCCCATATATATACAGCCACCAAACTAGATAAGATGGATGAAGCAAAGAAGTGCAGACTGACAGGAAACGGATGTAGATCTCTCCTGAAAGACACAGCCAGAATATGGCAAATACACAGGCAAATGCCATCATTAAACCACTGAACTGAGAACTCGACCCCCGTTGAAGGAATCTTAGAAAGGACTGAAAGAGCTGAAGGGGCTTGAGACCCCATATGAACAACAATGCCAACCAACCAGAGCTTCCAGGGACTAAGCCACTACCCAAAGACTATACATGGACTGACCCTGGGCTCCAACCTCATAGGTAGCAATGAATAGCCTAGTAAGGGCACCAGTGGAAGGGGAAGCCCTTGGTCCTGCCAAGACTGAAACCACCCCGCCCCCCTCCCCAGTGAATGTGATTGTTGGGAGGAGGGTGGTAATGGGGGAAGGATGGGGAGGGGAACACCCATATAGAAGGGGAGGGGGAGGGTTCAGGCAGATGTTGGCCTGAAAACCGGGAAAGGGAATAACAATTGAAATGTAAATAAGAAATACTCAATTTAATAAAGATGGAGAAAAACAAAACAAAACAAAAAAATGAAAAAGAAAAAGAAAAGTCATTTAACATACTATGTGTGCACTAACATACGCATATATTAAGGAACATATGTGTACTTTTTCTTCGATCTTTAACATTGCATCTACACTTTAGAATAACCTCAAGCACACAGAATTTCATGCAGATAATCATGAGACTAGCTTCAGTAACTTGGGCTATAATTTTACTAAACTGTCTTTAAGTTTAAGTAGTCACAATTATACTTAACCTAGCATCATTTCCCTTACAATTATAGGCCCCAACAAAAATTTCTAATGTACAGAAATTAAACATGAAAATAATAGCACTTGGGTGGTCTTGGGAGCATTGCATCCTTTAAGGAGAATGTATCCAGGATGTTAATTTTACAATAGCATATGTTTGGAATACAAATCAATGAAAGAATGTGTCCTGTAGTTTTCTGTGATGGATGACTCTTATCTTTCTCCTGTGCTGCTATTATCCTCTTATCAGGTTTGAAGGAAACTATAAACAGTTATCTTCAAATCTATCTCAAGCTCGACAGGGAGTTGGTATCACTTCAACAGTTGGTAAGGATGCATCTATTTACGGCCTTTAAGTAGAAGATTTTACGAGCTCCCTGATAACGCAAATCTCTACTATCTTCTGCTCTTAAGTAATCAAAGTTCTTTACCTTTTGTGTTTGTATGGAGTAGGGGGTGGCAAGAGGCTTGGGTTTAAAAGGAAAAAGCAACAATGGAAATCTGTGTCTTAGGTTCCAACCATCGTTTGATTTTTCTCATTGAAGAACTATGTTTAAACCTTTAAAACTTAAAAACTATTATCTCATAAGCACAATTATTCCATTTATGTGAAATTCTAGAAATGGCAAAACTTTAATTGTAGTAAGAGGTCCAGCAGTAGTCTGAAGCCAGAGAGAGGTGATTCATTTTGAAAGGTCACGAGATAAAATTTCAAATAGGAGTTGCAATGGATTGTATATAAAACTATAATTCCCAATGATATACACTGAAAAGGGGTGCATACTATAATATAATTTTCAAAACTATTCTTTTCAGAGGGTACATGATTCAATCAAGCAATAGAAAGTATTTCAGCGTTATGATTGTTTACCCATTTATATAGGTTTAGTCACATTTGCTGTCAACAATTATTTCAATATATAAATGTTACAGGTGAGAAATTTTTTATCCCCTTCATAATTCAAAACTGTTTGGAGATATGGTTCCAGAAAAATAATATTTGATCAAAGGACGCAGACACTCTTAGAGCACTAGCCAAAGTGGATTCTTATTTAAGAAGTTATACTGATTTACTTTGTCTCTAGCACTAATTAACATCCTTCTCATGTCTCTAGAACAGAATGTTACCATTATATTAATCTCAGTGACTTTGTAATGACCTCTCCTATGACTTTTCTTTTTATATATCTATATATCTATCTATATATCTATATATCTATATCTATATCTATATCTATATGCATACACTGTCACTGTCTTCAGACACACAAGAGCAAGGCATCAGATCCCATTACAGATGGTTGTGAACCACCACGTGGTTGCTGGGATTTGAACTCAGAACCTATGAAAGAGCAGTCAGTGTTCTTAACCACTGAGCCATCTCTCCAGCCCCTCCTATGACTTTTCTTCCCCCACTCCTATGACTTTTCAACACCCTTCATCGTGTGCCAATCTATAACAATAAAACCTATTGCTTTTTGTTTTCTTCATTCCTCATTTTTCATTTACCCCTTCCCCCTCTCCCTTCATTGCCTTTCCCCTTCACTCTCTTCTCTCCCTTTCTTCATTTCAACTACCATGGATTTTTTTCTTCATTATCAAGTGGAATATTTACTACAATATACATTTGAAAAAGGAGGATTCCCTTTGATTCAAGCAGGCAGATCTCATGGTACTAGAGAAACAGGACTCTTTTCTAGGAACATAGTGTTTGAAAATCGGCATCATCTCTGGGAGACTAGCAACAGGGAGCCTACCAAGACAGTATACATCTGAACAGTTGAGAATGAAGATATTTAAAGTTGCTGACTGATATGACAGGGCAAGACAATGAAAAGGTTCCTATATTTTGTATTTTTCCTGAGACCATTTCAAGTTCAAATGGAATTTGATCCTCTTGATGGAGAATACCATATAAAATTACCCCACCCTGTTCTAGGAATCTAAGGTCAGAATGTCTTAGATTGAAGGTCTAAGGTCTTTAACTTAAGTTAAAGAAGGTCTTTAACTTGCCTCTGTTAAAACTGCATGTTTGTATTCAACCCCCTCTCCAACCAAACACTTATCTAAGCCCCTGTTAAAAACTGCCTGTATGGAATCTACTGCAACTGTTTGCCTTATTTTCTGTTAAAACTGCCTAGTTGTATTGAACCCTGTCCAACTAAAGACTTATATTAGTGTCTATTAAAACTGCCCGCTTCAAAATGCTTGTTTCAAAATGTTTACTTATGCAAAGACCCTCCTCTCCCAACACACACATATAGCTGCCCAGGGAGATGCCAGGATTTGGTTCCTTCCTTTAAAGACCTCATGCTTTGGACACTCAGGACTAGACCTAGTTTCTGAAACACCTATTTAGGTGTGGTTCCAGTCATCTGAAATAGATACTTTCAATTGGCTATAAACTTTGTCTGGTCACATCTGGTGGGTAACATTAACACCATACCCTTGTTCTAGTTCTGACTCAACGTCATTTCTTTAGTAGCTCATTTGCTTTTATGAACCCCTGCCTCCTTATCTATGAAACACCCTTCTTGTCCTTTTTGAAAAAAGAAAAAGAAAAAACAAAATCTTTAGGAAGAGAATTTTGGTAGAAAGAAAAGAACCTTGGTAGAAAAAAAGAGAACCTAGGTAGAAAGCAGAAATGCAACAATCAGCTAAACGAAGAAACATTTTCCACTCATAATGTGGACTTCAAAGTTAATCATTTCAATGACTCTCCTAGAATGTTTCAGTTTGGAAACCCCTGACTTCTCCTCCCAAGTTCTAACCTGCAGTCATCCTTTATACTCTCTGCTAGTAATATAAAATAGAACCAAACTTGGCTCTATTTTCTTTCTTTATTAGCAATGTCATAATATCCTACCAATTCTCACAAATTCAAACCTCCACAGGACCAAGGGCTCCCCTCCCACTGATGTCAGGCAAGGCCGTCCTCTGTTACGTATGTACCTGGAGCCATGGATCCCTCCATGTATACTCCTTGGTAGATGATCAGTCCCTAGGGTGGGAGTGGGTGGGTGAGTAGGTGGGAGAGCACTCTCATAGAGCCAAAGGGGATGGAGGAGAGAGCAGATGGGATAGGGGCAGGTTGTGGAGGGAGACCAGGAAGGGGGTATCATTTGAGATGTAAACGAATAGAATGATTAATAAAATTTTTTTTAAAAATCTCACAAATTCATTTTCTAATGCCAATTTCACTTCATTGTCATCACTGTCTCTGTCTTGCTAATTATCACCATTATCTTTCAAAACGAGTATGATAGCAGTCTCTGTTCTAGCCACCTGGCTTCCCACTTGAAAACACAAACTGCACCTTTCCTGTGGAAAACCTTCCAATGTGTTTTCATTGTTTATGCTTGTAGATTGTTTAGAACTATATCCTATTGCCTCCTGAACCTGAGACATTCTTTAATTGCATCTCCTCGCATAGCTTGTTTCCTATCCACTGGTCATACCAAAAGCAACACTGTTGTGCAGCAACTTCTTTACCAGCCCCATTTCTTTTCGTAAATTTTTAATCTCATCCAGACCATTAAAAACCTACATTTTTCTATCAAGGTCTGCTGGTTCAAATTATACCCACCAAAGGGGACAATAAAGAACATCAATGGCCCATACAACATAATGAGTGGTGTGGGGGAATATATAAAATTTTCAAAAGGACCAGGAAACCTACTGAAGTACTCGAGCCTCCATCATAAGACTCCAGTGTTGCAGCTTTTCTCACCTCTGCACACCTCATAAAGTTCTGCCTCTACCATCAGAAGGCAAAACTTACACAGCTGCTACCTAAATTGTTCTTTTATACATCAGTATTTCTTATGGGAACCTCTCACTGCAGGAATCTAGGTCACAGAGAGGCACTGAACTTTAAAAGACACTGGAAAAGAATACTTCATGATCAGTATTATGAAGTGAAAGAAATCGTCCAATGAGTTAAAGAGAATTCAGAAAGTCTAGGCAGATAGAAAACTTGTTAACCATGTACAGTGCTCTTGCACTTTTCTTTTTCTTTTGTTTCTGAGAGGGAGTCTTAAGATGTAGCCCATGCTAGTCTTAAGCTTCTTACTCTCCCGCCTCTGCCTCTTCAGTGCTGGCATTATGAAGATGATTTTTCCAATCCTTTTTGTGGAATCAATTCATAACTCCCTTCAGAATTTCTCAGTGGATTCCCAAGCATTCAGCTCACAAGTTCCTACCACAGACCTTAACATATTCTACTGCAGTTCTGCAATTGCATTTCCTTCATGAACTCCATAAAATGCATATTTAATTATCATGGCCATGCCTGTGTTTCTTTGCATTTTTCTCTTTCTATATAGCCAATGTCTGGCCTATGTCAGACAATTAATAAACATTCTTTGAGGGGGTGGGAAGGAACACTTAAGGATGCACAAATTTAAATAGTCTTTATAAATATTTTAGTAATATAAGTTTAGCTGAATTAATTTTTGTTCCATATCCCCCAAGTCAAGGGGAGAATTAACTTCTATTCCAATGCTACAATAATATAAAGAGTAATTAGCCAATGGTAAAAGCTTTTAAATAGAATGTGGGTTTCTAAACTGGGCCAAAGAAATTGGAGCTCTAACATGAGTCTTCCCAAGACTTACTATAAAACATCAGGATTCCAAGAGGGATGGTAAGGAAGATGTAACTTTGAAATGGAAAAACTAAAGAAGACATCAGAGTAGAGACCTCAACTGTAAAAGTCATTTAAAATGAATTTAGTATGTTTTGTTAATAACCATGGGATTCACATTGATATTATTTTCCTTTTACTTGGCCATTATAAAGTGGTCTCTATGGATTTGCTGACAGCTTCATGAGCTGATCGTGACAATAGACTATGTCCAATGAAAAGGAATAGGCAAGTAGGGAATACATATCTTATAACATGAACACAAAGAAAATAGTCAATAATTAACTTCCCTTTCTATCTTAAAATAATATATGTTTAAGTTATTGGAAGAGCATTTGGTCATTCAGAGCCAATTCACAGATATCCACTCAGAATTGGGTTTTAAAAAAAGGTATACCATTAAAAGGCTGGTAAAATGACTCAGAGGATAGGAGTGTTCTTTGGCTAGCCTGCTGACATGAGTTTGATTTTCCAGGGCACAAAGGGTAAAGGGAAGAACTAATGCCTATAATAAATTTTCTTTTTTTAAGTATGATATATTTTTATTTATTAACATATCAAATGTTATCCCCTTTCCAGGTTTCCTATATGTAAACACCCTATCCCATATTCCCTCCCCCTACTTTTATGAGGGTGTTCCCCCACCACCCACCTACCCCTTCCAGCCTCCTCATCCTGACATTCCTCTACATTGGGGAGGTCTAGCCTTGACAGGACCAAGGACTTCTCCTCCCATTGGTGCCCAAAATGCCATCCTCTGCTACATATGCAACTGGAGCCATGGTTCTGTCCATGTGTACTCTTTGGATAGTAGTTTACTCACTGGGAGCTCTGGTTGTTCGGTATTGTTGTTCTTATGGGGTTGAAAGCCCAATCTTTCCTCTAAATCCTCCACTGGGGATCCTGTTCTCAGTTAAATGGTTGGTTGCAAGAGTTCACCTCGGTATTTGTCATGTTCTGGTAGAGGCTCTCAGGAGACTGCTATACCTGGCTGCTGTCAGCATGCACTTCTTGATATCCCCAATAGTGACTGGATTTGGTGGCTGTGTGTATATGGGGTGGATTCCCAGGTGAGGCAGGCTCTGAATGGCTATTCCTTCAGTCTCTGCTCCAAACTTTGTCTCTGTATCTCCTCCTATGAATAGTTTTGTTCTCCCTTCTAAGAAGGACTGAAGTACCTGCATTTCGGTCATCCTTGAGCTTCATGTGGACTGTATCTTGCATAATCCAGGCTTTGGGGCTAATATGCACTTGTAGTGAGGGCATACGATGTGTGGTTTTTTTAGTGGTTAGGTTACCTTACTCAGGCTATTACTTCATAGCTCCATCAATTTGCCTATGAATTTCATGAAGTCATTGTTTTTAATAGCTAAGTAGTACTCCATTGTGTAGATGTACCACATTTTCTGTATCCATTCCTCTGTTGAAGGGCATCAGGGTTCTTTCCAGCTTTTGGCTATTATTTCTATTTTGTAGAATATTGTGATGATTGGTATTAGGTCTTCCTTGAAGGTCTGATAGAATTATGCACTCAACCCATCTGGTCCTGGGCTTTTGTTGGTTGGGAGACTTTTAAGGACTGCTTCTATTTCTGTAGGACTCATGGGACTGTTTAGATTTTTTATCTCATCCTGATTTAACTGTAGTACCTGGTATCTGTCTAGAAAATTGTCCATTTCATCCAGATTTTCCAGTTTGGTTTAATATATGCTTTTGTAGTAGGATCTGATGAGTTTTTTTAATTTCCTCAGATTCTGTTGTTATCTTTCCCTTTTCATTTCTGATTTTATTAACTTGGATACTGCCCCTCTGCCCTCTGGTTAGTCTGGCTAAGGGTTTATCTATATTATTGATTTTTTCAAAGAACAAGCTCCTGGTTTTGTTGATTCTTTGTATAGTTCTTTTTTTTTTTCTACTTGGTTGATTTCGGCTCTGAGTTTAATTATATCCTGCTCTGTGCTCCTCTCATGTGTATTTGCTTCTTTTTATTCTAAAGCTTTTAGATGTGCTGTCAAGTTGCTGATGAACACTCTCTCCAGTTTCTTTTTTGAGGCACTTAGAGCTCTGAGTTTTCCTCTTAGCCCTACTTTCATTTATCTCATAAGTTTGGGTATGTTGTGCCTTCATTTTCATAAAATTCTAAAAAGTCTTTAATTTCTTTCTTATCTCTTCCTTCACCAGGTTATCACTGAGTAGAGCATTGTTTGCCTTCCATATGGATGTGGGCTTTCTGTTATTTTTGTTGCTATTGAAGACCAGCCTTAGTCCGTGATGATCGGATAGGGTGCATGGGATTATTTCAATCTTCTTGTGTCTGTTGAGACCTGTTTTTTGACTGATTTTATGGTCAATTTCGGGGAAGGTACCATGAGGTGCTGAGAAGAAGGTATATTCTTTTGTTTTAGGATGAAATGTTCTATAAATATTTGTTAAATTAATTTGCTTCATAACTTGTTAGTTTCTCTGTGTCTATGTTAAGTTTCAGTTCCCATGATCTGTCAATTGATGAGAGTGTGGTGTTGAAGTACCCTGCCCTTATTTTATAAGTTGCAATGTATTCTTTGAGCTTTAGTAGGGTTTCTTTTATGAATATATGGGCCCTTGCGTATGGAGCATAGATATTCAGGATTCAGAGTTCATCTTGGTGTATTTTTCCTTTGATGATTATGAAGTGTCCTTCCTTATCTTTTGATAAATTTCCATTGAAAGTCGAATTTGTTGAATATTAGAATGGCTACTCCAGCTTGTGTCTTGAGGCCCTTTGCTTGGAAAATTGTTTTCCAGCCTTTTACTCTTATGTAGTGTCTGTCTTTATCATGAGGTGTGTTTCTTGGACGCGGCAAAATGCTCGGTCCAATTTATGTATCTAATCTGTTGGTCTATGTCTTCATATTTGGGAATTGGTTCCATTGATGTTGAGAGATATTAGCGGGTTAGTTGAAGTTAAATTACCTTCTTGCTTTTTCTAGGGTGCAGTTTCCCTCCTTGTGTTGGAGATTTCCACCTATTATCCTTTGTAGGGTTGGATTTGTAGAAATATACTGTGTAAATTTGGTTTTTCATGGAAAATATTGATTTCTCCATCTATGTTAATTGAGAGTTTTTGCTGGGTATAGTAGCCCGGGTTGGAATTTGTGTTCTCCTAGGGTCTGTATGACATCTGCCCAGGATCTTCTGGCTTTCATAGTCTCTGGTGAGAAGTCTGGTGTAATTCTGATAGATCTGCTTTTATATGTTACTTGACCATTTTCCCTTACTGTTTTTAATATTCCTTCTTAATTTTGTGCATTTGGTGTTTTGACTACTATGTGATGGGAGGAATTTCTTTTCTGTTCCAATCTATTTGGAGTTTTGTAGGCTTCTTGTATGTTTACGGGTATCTCTTTCTTAGGTTAGGGAAGTTTTCTTGTATACTTTTGTTGAAGATATTTACTGGCTCTTTAAGATGGGAATCTTTGCTCTCTTCTATACCTATTATCTTTATGTTTGATCTTCTCATTGTGTCCTGGATTTCCTGAATGTTTTGGGTTAGGAGCTTTTGCATTTTGCATTTTCTTTGACTGTTTGTCAATGTTTTCTATGGTATCTTCTGCCCCTGAGATTCTCTCTTCTATCTCTTTTATTCTGTTGGTGATGCTTGCAACTAGGACTCCTGATCTCTTTCCTAGGTTTTCTGTCTCCAGGTTTGTCTCCCTTTGTGATTTCCTTATTGTTTCTATTTCCATTTTTAGATCCTGGATGGTTTTGTTCAATTCCTTCACTTGTTTTGTTGTGGTTTCCTATAATTTTTTAAGGTATTCTTGTGTTTCCTCTTTAACAGCTTCTACCTCTTTACCTGTATCATCCTGTATTTCTTTAATGGAGTTATTTATGTCCTTCTTAAAATGCTCTAACGACATCCTGATTTGTGATTTTAAATCAAAATGTTGCTTTTCCCGTGTTTTGGGGTATCAAAAGCTTCTGTGGTAGGGGAACTGGGTTCTGATGACACCAAGTGGCCTTGGTTTCTCTTGCTTAGGTTCTTGCCCTTGCTCTTGCCATTTGGTTATCTCTAGTGTTAGCTGGTCTTGCTGTCTCTGGCAGTGGCTTAACCTTCCTGTAAGCATGTGTGTCAACACTCCTGAAGATGGACTTTCTTCCAACATGATCTGGGTACAGAGAACCGTGTCACGGTGTTAGTTCCATGAGCAGATAGAAAATGAAAGTATCGTGTCCCATACTGTTCCTTATTACCTATGTCCAGAAGGCTTTTGTTGGGTTCCTCTTTGGCCAGAAATGTGAGCACAAGAGGTGGTCTCACCTGTTCTCTCAGGATTGTCTGTACTTCTGAGAATCCAGCTCTCTCCACATGGGATCTGTGTACAGACAGCTTTGTCCCAGGATCAGCTCTGGATGCATATGGAAACTGGAAGTATCCTGTCCCTGATTGTTCCTTGGTTCCTGTGTCAATAATCCATTTTCTGAACTCCCCATGTGAAGTTGTAATTTATATACCCAGATCCACAAAAATAAATGAAATATATATGTTATTAACTTTCAAAAAGATTTTTTACTCCTGAACCCTTTCACTCAAATTTTTAGACATATACAGATAGGTAAAGTAGATATATGAAAATATTACCAGTAATGAATCATAATGAAATTGATTTTAAAAGAATCCTCACTGTATGGATAATTTTACCACATTTTAAAGAATAAGGAAAATTTGCATGCCTGCTTATCTTTAAAAATAAGGAAATCATGTCTGAAAATTTGATTATAAATCTCTTAGAGCATCTTCATTAATTTTTCAGATTTGATAAATATTTTGATTTAGAATCATCAGTATACAGAATACTACTTTGCATAAATACCAAGCATAAAATGACAGAAATATATTGAAAGCCATTTCAGCAATTATTAGAAATTCTGTCCTAATACTCTTAATCCTAAGAAAAGATACACTTAACTCTTTTTGTGTGTAAAGTTAGTAAACTTTAGTATCGAACATACCAATAAAATTCAACTGATAGACATACCATCTAGATATTTACATGAAGAAAAAGCACTGTGTTCAGATATTAAAATGATTTCCCCCAAAACTAAACCACTATGCTTTCATAAGTTAAAAATCACTGTATATGCAATAAAACAATGCAATTCATAAATATACTTTCCTAAAATCTAAGCCACAGGATTTATGCCACAATCATTCCATCTGTGTGTGATCAGAACCTCTTGGTTTCTTTAATGCTGCTGTGGTAAAAATACGTATAAAAGCAGGGCAAGTGAGAATGGGCATATGTTGTCTCATAGTTCTGGTTTATCACCATGAGGAACATAAAGTATCAGGAACTTGATGCTCACATAATGTTCATAGTTAGAAGAAAGCAATGAATGCGTGCATGCATTATGGTGTTTAGCATTCTCCTGCTCAGGAAATGGCCCCACCCACAATTAAGACAGACCATCATTTTTTTTTTTATTTTCTAAATTTTTCATTTTCTTTTCTTCTCTTTTTTTATTAACTTGAGTATTTCTTATATACATTTCGAGTGTTATTCCCTTTCCCGGTTTCCAGGCAAACAACCCCCTCCCCCTCTTCTTCTTTATGGGTGTTCCCCTCCCCATCCTCCCCCCCTTCTCGCCCTCCCCGCAACAATCTAGTTCACTGGGGGTTCAGTCTTAGCAGGACCCAGGGCTTCCCCTTCCACTGGTGCTCTTACTAGGATATTCATTGCTACCTATGAGGTCAGAGTCCAGGGTCAGTCCATGTATAGTCTTTAGGTAGTGGCTTAGTCCCTGGAAGCTCTGGTTGGTTGGCATTATTGTACATATGGGGTCTCGAGCCCCTTCAAGCTCTTCCAGTTCTTTCTCTGATTCCTTCAACGGGGGTCCTATTCTCAATTCAGTGGTTTGCTGCTGGCATACGCCTCTGTGTTTGCTGTATTCTGGCTGTGTCTCTCGGGAGAGATCAACATCCGGCTCCTGTCGGCCTGCACTTCTTTGCTTCATACATCTTGTCTAATTGGATGGCTGTATATGCATGGGCCACATGTGGGGCAGGCTCTGAATGGGTGTTCCTTCTGTGTCTGTTTTAATCTTTGCCTCTCTATTCCCTGCCAAGGGTATTCTTGTTCCCCTTTTAAAGAAGGAGTGAAGCATTCACATTTTGATCATCCGTCTTAAGTTTCATTTGTTCTAGGCATCTAGGGTAATTCAAGCATTTGGGCTAATAGCCAATTATCAATGAATGCATACCATGTGTGTTTTTCTGTGATTGGGTTACCTCACTCAGGATGATATTTTCCAGTTCCAACCATTTGCCTACGAATTTCATAAAGTCATTGTTTTTGATAGCTGAGTAATATTCCATTGTGTAGATGTGCCACATTTTTTGTATCCATTCCTCTGTTGAAGGGCATCTGGGTTCTTTCCAGCTTCTGGCTATTATAAATAAGGCTGCGATGAACATAGTGGAGCACGTGACTTTTTTACATGTTGGGGCATCTTTTCGGTATATGCCCAAGAGAGGTATAGCTGGATCCTCAGGCAGTTCAATGTCCAATTTTCTGAGGATCCTCCAGACTGATTTCCAGAATGGTTGTACCAGTCTGTACTCCCACCAACAATGGAGGAGTGTTCCTCTTTCTCCACATCCTCGCCAGCATCTGCTGTCACCTGAGTTTTTGATCTTAGCCATTCTCACTGGTGTGAGGTGAAATCTCAGGGTTGTTTTGATTTGCATTTGCTTATGACTAAAGATGTTGAACATTTCTTTAGGTGTTTCTCAGCCATTCGGCATTCCTCAGCTGTGAATTCTTTGTTTAGCTCTGAACCCCATTTTTAATAGGGTTATTTGTCTCCCTGCAGTCTAACTTCTTGAGTTCTTTGTATATTTTGGATATAAGGCCTCTATCTGTTGTAGGATTGGTAAAGATCTTTTCCCAATCTGTTGGTTGCCGTTTTGTCCTAACCACAGTGTCCTTTGCCTTACAGAAGCTTTGCAGTTTTATGAGATCCCATTTGTCGATTCTTGATCTTAGAACATAAGCCATTGGTGTTTTGTTCAGGAAATTTTTTCCAGTGCCCATGTGTTCCAGATGCTTCCCCAGTTTTTCTTCTATTAGTTTGAGTGTATCTGGTTTGATGTGGAGGTCCTTGATCCACTTGGACTTAAGCTTTGTACAGGGTGATAAGCATGGATCGATCTGCATTCTTCTAAATGCTGACCTCCAGTTGAACTAGCACCATTTGCTGAAAATGCTATCTTTTTTCCATTGGATGGTTTTGGCTCCTTTGTCAAAAATCTAGTGCCCATAGGTGTGTGGGTTCATTTCTGGGTCTTCAATTCTGTTCCATTGGTCTATCTGTCTGTCTCTGTACCAATACCATGCAGTTTTTATCACTATTGCTCTGTAATACTGCTTGAGTTCAGGGATAGTGATTCCCCCTGAAGTCCTTTTATTGTTGAGGATAGTTTAAGCTATCCTGGGTTTTTTGTTATTCCAGATGAATTTGCAAATTGTTCAAACTCTTTGAAGAATTGGATTGATATTTTGATGGGGGTTGCATTGAATTTGTAGATCGCTTTTGGTAAAATGGCCATTTTTACTATATTAATCCTGCCAATCCAAGAGCATGGGAGATCTTTCCATCTTCTGAGGTCTTCTACAATTTCTTTCTTCATAGTCTTGAAGTTCTTCTTGTACAGATCTTTTACTTGCTTGGTTAAAGTAACACCGACGTACTTTATATTATTTGGGTCTATTATGAAGGGTGTCATTTCCTTAATTTCTTTTTCATCTTGTTTCTCTTCTGTGTAGAGGAAGGGTACTGATTTATTTGAGTTAATTTTATACCCTGACATTTGCTGAAGTTCTTTATCAGCTTTAGTAGCTCTCTGGTGGAACTTTTGGGATCACTTAAATATACTATCATGTCATCTGCAAATAGTGATATTTTGACCTCTTCTTTTCTGATCTGTATCCCTTTGATCTCCTTTTGTTGTCTGATTGCTCTGGCTAGAACTCCAAGAACTATATTGAATAAGTAGGGAGACTGTGGGCAGCCTTGTCTAGTCCCTGACTTTAGTGGGATTGCTTCAAGATTCTCTCCCTTTAGTTTAATGTTAGCTACTGGTTTGCCGTATATGGCTTTTACTATGTTTAGGTATAGGCCTTCAATTCCTGTTATTTCCAGGACTTTTATCATGAAGGGGTGTTGAATTTTGTCAAATGCTTTCTCAGCATCTAATGAAATGATCATGTGGTTTTGCTCTTTCAGTTTGTTTATATAATGGATCACCTTGATGGTTTTCCGTATATTAAACCATCCCTGCATGCCTGGGATGAAGCCTACTTGATCATGGTGGATGATTGTTTTGATGTGCTCTTGAATTCGGTTTGCCAGAATTTTATTGAGTATTTTTGCGTCGATATTCATAAGGGAAATTGGTCTGAAGTTCTCTTCCTTTGTTGGGTCTTTGTGTGGTTTAGGTATAAGAGTAATTGTGGCTTCATAGAAGGAATTCGGTAGTGCTCCATCTGTTTCAATTTTGTGGAATAGTTTGGATAATATTGGTACGAGGTCTTCTATGAAGGTCTGATAGAATTCTGCACTAAACCAGTCTGGACCTGGGCTCTTTTTGGTTGGGAGACCTTTAATGACTGCTTCTATTTCCTTAGGAGTTATGGGGTTGTTTAACTGGTGTATCTGTTCCTGATTTAACTGCCGTTCCTGGTATCTGTCTAGGAAATTGTACATTTCCTGCAGATTTTCAAGTTTTGTTGAATATAGGCTTTTACAGTAAGATGTGATGATTTTTTGAATTTCCTCTGAATCTGTACTTATGTCTCCCTTTTCATTTCGGATTTTGTTAATTTGGACACATTCTTTGTGTCCTCTCCTTAATCTGGCTAAGGGTTTATCTATCTTGTTGATTTTCTCAAAGAACCAACTTTTGGTTCTGTTGATTCTTTCTATGGTCCTTTTTGTTTCTACTTGGTTGATTTCAGCTCTGAGTTTGATTATTTCCTGCCTTCTACTCCTCCTGGGTGTATTTGCTTCTTTTTGTTCTAGAGCTTATAGGTGTGCTGTCAAGCTGGTGACATATGCTCTTTCCTATTTCTTTCTGCAGGCACTCAGCACTATGAGATTTCCTCTTAGCACAGCTTTCATTGTGTCCCATAAGTTTGGGTATGTTGTACCTTCATTGTCATTAAATTCTAAAAAGTCTTTAATTTCTTTCTTTATTTCTTCCTTGACCAGGGTATCATTGAGTAGAGCATTGTTCAATTTCCATGTATATGTGGGCATTCTTCCCTTATGGTTATTGAAGACCAGTTTTAGGCCGTGGTGGTCCGAAAGCACGCATGGGATTATTTCTATCTTTCTGTACCTGTTGAGGCCCGTTTTTTGACCAATTATATGGTCAATTTTGGAGAAAGTACCATGAGGAGCTGAGAAGAAGGTATATCCTTTTGCTTTAGGGTAGAATGTTCTATAAATATCTGTTAAGTCCATTTGGCTCATGTCTTCTCTTAACTTGTCTACGTCTCTGTTTAATTTCTGTTTCCATGATCTGTCCATTGATGAGAGTGGGGTGTTGAAGTCTCCTACTATTATTGTGTGAGGTGCAATGTGTGTTTTGAGCTTTAGTAAGGTTTCTTTTACGTATGTAGGTGCCCTTGTATTTGGGGTATAGATATTTAGGATTGAGAGTTCACCTTCGTGGATTTTTCCTTTGATGAATATGAAGTGTCCTTCCTTATCTTTTTTGATGACTTTTAGTTGGAAATTATTTTTATTTGATATTAGAATGGCTACTCCAGCTTGCATCTTCTGACCATTTGCTTGGAAAGTTGTTTTCCAGCCTTTCACTCTGAGGTAGTGTCTGTCTTTGTCTCTGAGGTGTGTTTCCTGTAGGCAGCAGAATGCAGGCTCCTCGTTGCGTAATCAGTTTGTTAATCTATGTCTTTTTATTGGGGAGTTGAGGCCATTGATGTTGAGAGATAGTAAGGAATAGTGATTATTGCTTCCTGTTACATTCATATTTGGATGTGAGGTTATGTTTGTGTGCTTTTCTTCTCTATGTTTTGTTGCCAAGACGATTAGTTTCTTGCTTCTTCTAGGGTATAGCTTGCCTCCTTATGTTGGGCTTTACCATTTATTATCCTTTGTAGTACTGGATTTGTAGAAAGATATTGTGTAAATTTGGTTTTGTCATGGAATATCTTGGTTTCTCCATCAATGTTAATTGAGAGTTTTGCAGGATACAGTACCCTGGGCTGGCATTTGTGTTCTCTTAGGGTCTGTATGACATCTGTCCAGGATCTTCTCGCCTTCATAGTTTCTGGCGAAAAGTCTGGTGTAATTCTGATAGTTCTGCCTTTATATGTTACTTGACTTTTTTCCCTTACTGCTTTTGATATTCTTTCTTTATTTTGTGCATTTGGTGTTTTGACTATTATGTGACGGCAGGTGTTTCTTTTCTGGTCCAATCTATTTGGAGTTCTGTAGGCTTCTTGTATGCCTATGGGTATCTCTATTTTTTTTTTTTTGTTTTGCAATTTTTTTTTATTAACTTGAGTATTTCTTATATACATTTCGAGTGTTATTCCCTTTCCCGGTTTCCGGGCATACATCCCCCTCCCCCCTCCCCTTCCTTATGGGTGTTCCCCTCCCAACCCTCCCCCCATTGCCGCCCTCCCCCCATAGACTAGTTCACTGGGGGTTCAGTCTTAGCAGGACCCAGGGCTTCCACTTCCACTGGTGCTCTTACTAGGATATTCATTGCTACCTATGGGGTCAGAGTCCAGGGTCAGTCCATGTATAGTCTTTAGGTAGTGGCTTAGTCCCTGGAAGCTCTGGTTGCTTGGCACTGTTGTACTTTTGGGGTCTCGAGCCCCTTCAAGCTCTTCCAGTTCTTTCTCTGATTCCTTCAATAGAGGACCTATTCTCAGTTCAGTGGTTTGCTGCTGGCATTCGCCTCTGTATTTGCTGTATTCTGGCTGTGTCTCTCAGGAGCGATCTACATCCGGCTCCTGTCGGTCTGCACTTCTTTGCTTCATCCATCTTGTCTAATTGGGTGGCTGTATATGTATGGGCCACATGTGGGGCAGGCTCTGAATGGGTGTTCCTTCAGTCTCTGTTTTAATCTTTGCCTCTCCCTTCCCTGCCAAGGGTATTCTTTTTCCTCATTTATCGAAGGAGTGAAGCATTCACATTTTGGTCATCCGTCTTGAGTTTCGTTTGTTCTAGGGATCTAGGGTAATTCAAGCATTTGGGCTAATAGCCACTTATAAATGAGTGCATACCATGTATGTCTTTCTGTGATTGGGTTAGCTCACTCAGGATGATATTTTCCAGTTCCAACCATTTGCCTACGAATTTCATAAACTCGTTGTTTTTGATAGCTGAGTAATATTCCATTGTGTAGATGTACCACATTTTCTGTATCCATTCCTCTGTTGAAGGGCATCTGGGTTCTTTCCAGTTTCTGGCTATTATAAATAAGGCTGTGATGAACATAGTGGAGCACGTGTCTCTTTTATATGTTGAGGCATCTTTTGGGTATATGCCCAAGAGAGGTATAGCTGGATCCTCAGGCAGTTCAATGTCCAATTTTCTGAGGAACCTCCAGACTGATTTCCAGAATGGTTTTACCAGTCTGCAATCCCACCTACAATGGAGGAGTGTTCCTCTTTCTCCACATCCTCGCCAGCATCTGCTGTCACCTGAGTTTTTGATCTTAGCCAATCGCACTGGTGTGAGGTGAAATCTCAGGGTTGTTTTGATTTGCATTTCCCTTATGACTAAAGATGTTGAACATTTCTTTAGGTGTTTCTCAGCCATTCGGCATTCCTCAGCTGTGAATTCTTTGTTTAGCTCTGAACCCCATTTTTTAATAGGGTTATTTCTTTCCCTGCGGTCTAACTTCTTGAGTTCTTTGTATATTTTGGATATAAGGCCTCTATCTGTTGTAGGATTGGTAAAGATCTTTTCCCAATCTGTTGGTTGCCGTTTTGTCCTAACCACAGTGTCCTTTGCCTTACAGAAGCTTTGCAGTTTTATGAGATCCCATTTGTCGATTCTTGATCTTAGAGCATAAGCCATTGGTGTTTTGTTCAGGAAATTTTTTCCAGTGCCCATGTGTTCCAGATGTTTCCCTAGTTTTTCTTTTATTAGTTTGAGTGTGTCTGGTTTGATGTGGAGGTCCTTGATCCACTTGGACTTAAGCTTTGTACAGGGTGATAAGCATCGATCGATCTGCATTCTTCTACATGTTGCTCTCCAGTTGAACCAGCACCATTTGCTGAAAATGCTATCTTTTTTCCATTGGATGGTTTTGGCTCCTTTGTCAAAAATCAAGTGACCATAGGTGTGTGGGTTCATTTCTGGGTCTTCAATTCTGTTCCATTGGTCTATCTGTATGTCTCTGTACCAATACCATGCAGTTTTTATCACTATTGCTCTGTAATACTGCTTGAGTTCAGGGATAGTGATTCCCCCTGAAGTCCTTTTATTGTTGAGGATAGCTTTAGCTATCCTGGGTTTTTTGTTATTCCAGATGAATTTGCAAATTGTTCTGTCTAACTCTTTGAAGAATTGGATTGGTATTTTGATGGGGATTGCATTGAATCTGTAGATTGCTTTCGGTACAATGGCCATTTTTACTATATTAATCCTGCCAATCCATGAGCATGGGAGATCTTTCCATCTTCTGAGGTCTTCTTCAATTTCTTTCCTCAGTGTCTTGAAGTTCTTATTGTACAGATCTTTTACTTGCTTGGTTAAAGTCACACCGAGGTACTTTATATTATTTGGGTCTATTATGAAGGGTGTCGTTTCCCTAATTTCTTTCTCGGCTTGTTTCTCTTTTGTATAGAGGAAGGCAACTAATTTATTTGAGTTAATTTTATACCCAGCCACTTTGCTGAAGTTGTTTATCAGCTTTAGTAGTTCTCTGGTGGAACTTTTGGGATCACTTAAATATACTATCATGTCATCTGCAAATAGTGATATTTTGACCTCTTCTTTTCCGATCTGTATCCCCTTGATCTCCTTTTGTTGTCTGATTGCTCTGGCTAGAACTTCAAGAACTATATTGAACAAGTAGGGAGAGAGTGGGCAGCCTTGTCTAGTCCCTGATTTTAGTGGGATTGCTTCAAGTTTCTCTCCATTTAGTTTAATGTTAGCAACTGGTTTGCTGTATATGGCTTTTACTATGTTCAGGTATGGGCCTTGAATTCCTATTCTTTCCAGGACTTTTATCATGAAGGGGTGTTGAATTTTGTCAAATGCTTTCTCAGCATCTAATGAAATGATCATGTGGTTTTGCTCTTTCAGTTTGTTTATATAATGGATCACGTTGATGGTTTTCCGTATATTAAACCATCCCTGCATGCCTGGGATGAAGCCTACTTGATCATGGTGGATGATTGTTTTGATGTGCTCTTGAATTCGGTTTGCCAGAATTTTATTGAGTATTTTTGCGTCGATATTCATAAGGGAAATTGGTCTGAAGTTCTCTTTCTTTGTTGTGTCTTTGTGTGGTTTAGGTATAAGAGTAATTGTGGCTTTGTAGAAGGAATTCGGTAGTGCTCCATCTGTTTCAATTTTGTGGAATAGTTTGGATAATATTGGTATGAAGTCTCCTATGAAGGTTTGATAGAATTCTGCACTAAACCTGTCTGGACCTGAGCTCTTTTTGGTTGGGAGACCTTTAATGACTGCTTCTATTTCCTTAGGAGTTATGGGGTTGTTTAACTGGTTTATCTGTTCCTGATTTAACTTCGATACCTGGTATCTGTCTAGGAAATTGTCCATTTCCTGAAGATTTTCAAATTTTGTTGAATATAGGTTTTTATAGTAAGATCTGATGATTTTTTGAATTTCCTCTGAATCTGTAGTTATGTCTCCCTTTTCATTTCTGATTTTGTTAATTTGGACACACTCTCTGTGTCCTCTCGTTAGTCTGGCTAAGGGTTTATCTATCTTGTTGATTTTCTCAAAGAACCAACTTTTGGTTCTGTTGATTCTTTCTATGGTCCTTTTTGTTTCTACTTGGTTGATTTCAGCTCTGAGTTTGATTATTTCCTGCCTTCTACTCCTCCTGGGTGTATTTGCTTCTTTTTGTTCTAGAGCTTTTAGGTGTGCTGTCAAGCTGCTGACATATGTTCTTTCCTGTTTCTTTCTGCAGGCACTCAGCGCTATGAGTTTTCCTCTTAGCACAGCTTTCATTGTGTCCCATAAGTTTGAGTATGTTGTATCTTCATTTTCATTAAGTTCTAAAAAGGTTTTAATTTCTTTCTTTATTTCTTCCTTGACCAGGTTATCATTGAGTAGAGCATTGTTCAATTTCCACGTATATGTGGGCATTCTTCCCTTATTGTTATTGAAGACCAGTTTTAGGCCGTGGTGGTCCAATAGCACGCATGGGATTATTTCTATCTTTCTGTACCTGTTGAGGCGCGTTTTTCGACCAATTATATGGTCAATTTTGGAGAAAGTACCATGAGGAGCTGAGAAGAAGGTATATCCTTTTGCTTTAGGATAGAATGTTCTATAAATATCCGTTAAGTCCATTTGGCTCATGGCTTCTCTTAGTTTGTCGACATCACTGTTTAATTTCTGTTTCCATGATCTGTCCATTGATGAGAGTTTGGTTTTGAAATCTCCCACTATTTTTGTGTGAGGTGCAATGTGTGTTTTGAGCTTTAGTAAGGTTTCTTTTACGTATGTAGGTGCCCTTGTATTTGGGGTATAGATATTTAGGATTGAGAGTTCATCTTGGTGGATTTTTCCTTTGATGAATATGAAGTGTCTTTCCTTATCTTTTTTGATGACTTTTAGTTGGAAATTGATTTTATTTGATATTAGAATGGCTACTCCAGCTTGCTTCTTCTGACCATTTGCTTGGAAAGTTGTTTTCCAGCCTTTCACTCTGAGGTAGTGTCTGTCTTTGTCTCTGAGGTGTGTTTCCTGTAGGCAGCAGAATGCAGGGTCCTCGTTGCGTATCCAGTTTGTTAATCTATGTCTTTTTATTGGGGAGTTGAGGCCATTGATATTGAGAGATATTAAGGAATAGTGATTATTGTTTCCCTTTATATTCATATTTGGATGTGAGGTTATGTTTGTGTGCTTTCATTCTCTTTGTTTTGTTGCCTAGACGATTAGTTTCTTGCTTCTTCTAGGGTATAGCTTGCCCTCTTATGTTGGGCTTTACCATTTCTTATCCTTTGTAGTGCTGGATTTGTAGAAAGATATTGTGTAAATTTGGTTTTGTCATGGAATATCTTGGTTTCTCCATCAATGTTAATTGAGAGTTTTGCTGGATACAGTAACCTGGGCTGGCATTTGTGTTCTCTTAGGGTCTGTATGACATCTGTCCAGGATCTTCTGGCCTTCATAGTTTCTGGCGAGAAGTCTGGTGTGATTCTGATAGGTCTCCCTTTATATGTTACTTGACCTTTTTCCCTTACTGCTTTTAATATTCTTTCTTTATTTTGTGCGTTTGGTGTTTTGACAATTATGTGACGGGAGGTGTTTCTTTTCTGGTCCAATCTATTTGGAGTTCTGTAGGCTTCTTGTATGTCTATGGGTATCTCTTTTTTTAGGTTAGGGAAGTTTTCTTCTATGATTTTGTTGAAGATATTTACTGGTCCTTTGAGCCGGGAGTCTTCACTCTTTTCTATACCTATTATCCTTAGGTTTGATCTTCTCATTGAGTCCTGGATTTCCTGTATGTTTTGGACCAGTAGCTTTTTCCGCTTTACATTATCTTTGACAGTTGAGTCAATGATTTCTATGGAATCTTCTGCTCCTGAGATTCTCTCTTCCATCTCTTGTATTCTGTTGGTGAAGCTTGTATCTACAGCTCCTTGTCTCTTCTTTTGGTTTTCTATATCCAGGGTTGTTTCCATGTGTTCTTTCTTGATTGCTTCTATTTCCATTTTTAATTCCTTCAACTGTTTGATTGTGTTTTCCTGGAATTCTTTCAGGGATTTTTGCGATTCCTCTCTGTAGGCTTCTACTTGTTTATTAATGTTTTCCTGTGTTTCCCTAAGTGTGTTCATGTCTTTCTTGAAGTCCTCCATCATCATGATCAAATATGATTTTGAAAATAGATCTTGCTTTTCTGGTGTGTTTGGATATTCCATGTTTGTTTTGGTGGGAGAATTGGGCTACGATGATGGCATGTAGTCTTGGTTTCTGTTGCTTGGGTTCCTGCGCTTGCCTCTTGCCATCAGATTATCTCTAGCGTTACTTTCTTCTGCTATTTCTGACAGTGGCTAGACTGTCCTATAAGCCTGTGTGTCAGGAGTGCTGTAGACCTGTTTTCCTCTCTTTCAGTCAGTTATGGGGACAGAGTGTTCTGCTTTCGGGCGTGTAGTTTTTCCTCCCTACAGGTCTTCAGCTGTTCCTGTGGGCCTGTGTCTTCAGCTGTTCCTGTGGGCCTGTGTCTTGAGTTCACCAGGCAGCTTTCTTGCAGCACAAAATTTGGTCTTACCTGTGGTCCCGAGGCTCAGGTTCGCTCGTGGGGTGCTGCCCACGGGCTCTCTGCAGTGGCAGCAACCAGGAAGACCTGTGCCGCCCCTTCCGGGAGCTTCAGTGCACCAGGGTTCCAGATGGTCTTTGGCTTTTTCCTCTGGCGTCCGAGATGTGTGTGCAGGGAGCAGTCTCTTCTGGTTTCCCAAGCTTGTCTGCCTCTCTGAAGGTTTAGCTCTCCCTCCCACGGGATTTGGGTGCAGAGAACTGTTTATCCGGTCTGTTTCTTTCAGGTTCCGGCGGTGTCTCAGGCAGGTGTCCTGCTGCTCCTGGGCCTTCCCCCAGGGGAGCCCAGAGGCCTTATACAGTTTCCTCTTGGGCCAGTGATGTGGGCAGGGGTGAGTAGTGTTGGTGGTCTCTTCCGCTCTGCAGCCTCAGGAGTGCCCACCTGACCAGGCGGTTGGGTCTCTCTCTCACCGGGTCTGGGAGCAGAGCGGGTATCTCTATTTTTAGGTTAGGGAAGTTTTATTCTATGATTTTGTTGCAGATATTTACTGGTCCTTTGAGCGGGGAGTCTTCACTCTCTTCTATACCTATTATCCTTAGGTTTGATCTTCTCATTGTGTCCTGGACTTCCTGTATGTTTTGGACCAGTAGCTTTTTCCGCTTTACATTATCTTTGACAGTTGTGTCAATGATTTCTATGGAATCTTCTGCTCCTGAGATTCTCTCTTCCATCTCTTGTATTCTGTTTTTGAAGCTCGTATCTACAGCTCCTTGTCTCTTCTTTTGGTTTTCTATATCCAGGGTTGTTTCCCTGTGTTCGTTCTTGATTGCTTCTATTTCCATTTTTAATTCCTTCAACTGTTTGATTGTGTTTTCCTGGAATTCTTTCAGGGATTTTTGTGACTCCTCTCTATGGGCTTCTACTTGTTTCTTTATGATTTCCTGGAATTCTTTCAGGGATTTTTGCGACTCCCCTCTGTAGGTTTCTACTTGTTCTCTAAGGGAGTTCTTCATGTCTTTCTTGAAGTCCTCCAGCATCATGATCAAATATGATTTTGAAACTAGATCTTGCTTTTCTGGTGTGTTTGGATATTCCTTGTTTGCTTTGGTGGGAGAATTATGCTCCGATGATGCCATGTAGTCTTGGTTTCTGTTGCTTGGGTTCCTGCGCTTGCCTCTCGCCATCTGATTATCTCTAGTGTTACTTTGTTCTGCTATTTCTGACAGTGGCTAGACTGTCCTATAAGCCTGTGTGTCAGGAGTGCTATAGGCCTGTTTTCCTGTTTTCTTTTAGCCAGTTATGGGGACAGAGTGTTCTGCTTTCGGGAGTGTAGTTTTTCCTATCTACAGGCCCTCAGCTGTTCCTGTGGGCCTGTGTCTGGTGTTCATCAGGCAGTTCACTTGCAGCAGAAAAGTTGGTCTTACCTGTGGTCCCGAGGCTCAAGTTTGCTTGTGGGGTGCTGCCTACGAGCTCTCCGCAGCGGCAGCAACCAGGAAGATCTGCGCTGCAGCCGTTTCTGGGAGCTTCCGAGCACCAGGGTCCCGTCTTTTTTTTTTTTTAATTGAATAAAGTATGTTTATTTCTACTCTTATATGAGAAGGTCTACATAAACCTTGTAACATTTTGAAATCATCTTAAAATAGTCTAAGATGCTAACCATAATCTATATAACCCTTCAGATATATGCACTGAGTCTCAAAATGACAGCTAATAATGTAGATTACAGACACTATGTGTAATCAAAAGTGTCTCTTGGAAGTTCAGAACCAAGCATGCAATTCAAGAGAGATGAATGGTGCCACAGATGTGTTAGATTAACTATACAATTGATTTTTATTTAAAATTTGAGGTTGTTGTACATCAATAAATATGTTACTATTTTTCAATTTTCTGACACTCCAGCCTGAGTCCAAAACCAAAGATGAAACCTCTGTGACCTAGAAAACAATAGAGGAAGATTCTAATATTCTATGGGGATGACAACTTACATGGAGCCTAAGTACTAATGAGCCCTGCTCACTGTAGTCTCCCAAGCAATCCTTGTCCTTGGAGTCTTAGAGAGAGGACTGTGAATGAGGGTGAAGCAGAGAAAGAATAGCATAGAAAATGTTGAATTTATTAAAAAATATTGGCCTGAAAAAGATACATCTTTGGTACAAATTGATCACTGAGAAGAAGGTAGAACAAAGTCATTTTTTTAACTCAAATCTACTCTTCCTTCCACATTTCAAAGAATGAAACAATTAAAAGAAAATTAAAAACTTGATGCTGAACATAGATCGTTCATTTCCTCTCAAGTAATGAACCTTCTATAACTTAAGGAAAGTCATATGAACTTCCCCAGGCTAAGGCATTTACTATATTCATGAGTTTTTCATTAAAGAGCAAAACCCAATCCAGTTTGAAATTCTTGCAATGGTATGTTTAGTGTTGCAGGTAGTATGCAGAACTACCCTAAACATATGGAGAACATTTCTTTACAATAGAGGTCACATAGCTTCCAATTATAAAAGTTTCAATTTGATTTCATGAAAGACTTGTTCAGTGAAGTTAGGATAAACTAGCAGTCATTGGTGATCTCAGGACAGGTCTTAATTATACTAAGGACAAGCTATAATTAATTAAAATCCAAGAGACTGGAAAAAGATATTTATTTAATTAAATTAATATTTTCATTATTAGTCATCACACTCTCTAAATAACATTATCTCTATTAATTGAGAGAGAGAGAGAGAGAGAGAGAGAGAGAGAGAGAGAGTAATGTAGAAATATCTGTACTTCCAAATATTAGGCTGAAATTCAAATACTTATAACATTTTTCAATGTTAGTATTCCCATTTAAAAATAATCACCTTCACCTACTTTTCTTCCTCCTAAAATGATTGGAAGGAGAGGGAGGGGAAATTGCATTTGGAATGTAATATATGAGAATACAAAATACAACTATGAACATATTTTTAAAAGAATGTATTAATCCCAGGAGGCCCTCCATTCTCCCAACACTTGTCCTCCCAACTTCATCAGAGCTGCTGAGCCTTAACCATACAAGTTAGTTTCCCTTCTATCTCCCATTGTCCCTACTCACTGAGTCTTGTGGGGCATGCCAAGCTGTTCTGAGCAGCCTGCTAGCCCAGGCAGACCTCCATTCTCCCATCAATTCTATGCCTACCTTCATGAGACATGACGCTCCTGAAACACACGGACCTGGGAATCCAGAATTATACAGACCTGCACATCCAGAGACCTGTTGCACAGGAACTATTGAGGTTACCCTTCCTCCCTAGACATTACTACTACAGGAACATCCAGGGACCAAGGCCATCCAGATGGCTCATGGCCCTTGCAAAAACAAAACTCAGCGAAACTGAGGGAAATATGACCCCTTCACAGCACAGCTACCTTACTACTGCAAGCTACCCTAACACAACTGTAGCACAGGAACATGACCGTAAATCAAATCTTATAAAGATTACAGAAGCCTTTAAAAAGGAAATGAGTAAATCCTTAAAGAAATACAAGAAAATACAATAAAAAATTTAGATGTCTTTAAAGAAGAAATAAATTAATCCCTTAAAGATATACAGAAAATTACAATTAAACAAGTGAAGGAAATAAGGAAAACTGTGCAAGACTTGAATGTAGAAATAGAAACAATAAAGAAAACAAACTGAGGAAATCCTGGAGACAGAAAACACAGAAGGGGAACAGTCCCAACTCAAAGACCCAGAAAATATTTTCATCGGAATGATAGATTTCCCCAACCTGAGAAAGAGATGCATATGAAGGTAGAAGAACCATACAGAACATCAAATAGATTGAACCAGAAAAGAAAGTTCCTCTGTCACATAATAAACACTAATCGTGTAGAAAAGATAGAACCTTAAAAGGTGCAATAGGATAAAACCAAGTAGTTTATAAGGGCCAATCTAGTAGAACTACACCTGACTTCTCAGTGGAGACTCTAAAAGCCACAAGGGCCTGGAGAGATATGCTACAGACGTTGAGAGGCCATAGAAACCAGGCCAAACTTCTATAGCCAGCATAGCTTTGCTTTTATATTATTAATTAAATAATTTATATATTTACAGCACCAAAGGTTGCCCCCATCCAGTCTCCACTCGCAGAATTCTGCCCTCTCCCATCTCCTCTGAAAGATAACTCCCCTATCCATAGCATCCCCCTTCCCTGAGCCATCAAGTCTCTACAGGATTAGGCACATTCTCTCACTGAGGCCAGACAAGACATCCCCCTGCTACATATGTGCCATGGTCCTCAGTCCAGCCAGTTTATGCTCTTTGACTGGTGGCTCAACTCTGGGACCAGCCAGTGGTCCACATTGACACTGTTGGTCTTCCTATGGAATTCCCATCTCCTTCAGCTCCTTTAGTCCTTCCCCTAACTTTTTAAAAGGGGCCCTGGACCCCAGTCCAATGGTTTGCTGTGTCTGCCTCAGTCTCAGTCAAATGTTGGTAGAACCTCTCAAAGGATATCCATGCTAGGCTCCTGTCTGCAAGCACAAAATAGCATCAGTAATTGTGTCAGGGATTGATACCCACCCATGGGTGGGATCCCAAATTAGGCACGTCACCGAGTGGTCATTTGTGTTAGTCTGGGATTCTATTCCTGGACAAACATCATAACCAAAAGAGCAAGTTTGGGAGGAAAGGATATATTCAGCTTACATTTTCACATTGCTGTTTATCACCACAGGAAGTCAGGACTGGAACTCAAACAGCCAAGGAAGCAGGAGCTGATGGCCATGTGGGATGTTACTGACTGGCTTCCCCTGACTTGCTCAGCTTGCTTTCTTACAGAACCCAGGACTACCAGGTCAGGAATTGTACCACCCACAATGGGCCCTAGACCCTTGATCATTAGTTGAAAAAAATGCCTTATCGCTGGATCTTACGGAGGTATTTCCTCAAGGGAGGTTCCTTTCTCTGTAATAGCTCCAGCTTGTGTCTAGTTGACACACAAAATCAGCCAGTATACCACTCCTTCAATCTCTCCTCCAGTTTTGGCCTTGTGTTTCTGTTAAACAGGAGCAATTTTAGGTCAAAGTTTTGTAGGTGAGATTGTGTCCCCATTCCTCCACTGGGGATTCTGTAGTCTCTTCAAGATCTATAAGGTCACCCACATTGAGTCCTGGGAGCTTCCCCGCTTCCCAGGTCTCTAGGATGTTCTAGAGGTTATCCACAACCCCAGCAGCTGCATATTTCCATTCACTCTTCTGGCCCTCTGGGCCTCTCCCCAGTCTCCCAATTTTCCCCTCCAGTCTCCGACCAAGATCTCTCCCTCACTCTGCCTCTCATGAATATTTTGTTACCCTTTTTAAGTTGGATTCAAGCATCCTCACTTGGACCATATTTCTTGTATAACTCGTTAGGGTCAGTGGGTTATATTATAGGTATTCTGAACGTTTTGGCTAATGTACACTCACCAGTGAGTACATACCGTGCATGTTTTTTTGTGTCTCGTTACCCACTCAGGATGCTATTTTCTAGTTCTCTCTATTTGCCTGCAAAGTACATGATGTCCTTTTTTAAGGAATAATTTTCCTTTATGTAAATGAACCACAATTTCTCTATTCTTTGTTTGAGGGACATCTGGGTTGCTTCCAGTTCCTGGCTGTCATGAACAAGGCTGAGATGAACATTGTGCATCATATATCCTTGCAGGAAAACTACAATTACCATAAAAAGAGAAAATAAAATAATCCATGATAAATTCAAATTTAAGCTTTATCAATGTAGAAATCCAGCCTTATAGAAAGTGCTAGAGGGAAAACGTCAACCTAAGGAGGTTAACTACACCCATGAAAACACAGGAAATAAGTATCTCAAACCCAAAAATCAAAGGGAAGCACACACACACACACACACAAACACACACACACACATACACACACACACACCACCACCACCACCACCACCACCACCACCACCAACAGCAACAACAACAAAAACACCACCCAACAACCACAACGACGAAGATAGCATGAATCAATAACCATTGTTCATTGATATTTCTCAATATCAATGGACTTAATCCACCCTTAAAAGGCACAAACTAACAGAATAGATGTGAAAAGAGAATCCATCTTTATGCTGCTTCTAAGAAGTAAAATATAACAAAAGTTTCCAAGACATGAGTTTGTAATAGGATATTCTGAAATATTTCCAAAAGTTACTAGAGCATATCTAAAACCCAATGAGTAGGTGAATCACCCACAAAACAAATAAAACCAAGTCTATAAATTAACACCCTCTACCTGCTAAATTTCTCATTAAGGAAGTCTGATTTCTATTTCATTTATTTTCTGGGAATTTTATATGCACATAAAGGGTCTTTGATTTAATCCCTCCTCCATCACTTCCCTCCAGTGCATCCTGGATTCAAATAAATTTAGAGCGCTTTTCCTCCAGCCCTTACTAGTCCCTAAGAGGGGTGAGGCAAAAGCCTTCAAAGGGGACGATGGGCCCTTCTTCCTGCCCCAGCCTAGAGATGCGGTAAGCTGCTCGGGAAGGAGCTGTTAAAACTAGCAGCTCCTGTGAAAATAGAAGCACCAGAACATCTCCTCAGCCTACAGTTGTCAAGGAGATGTCCAAGGTGGCACATCTTTCCTGCCTCAACAGGAGCTGTCCCTCAAGAGCAGTTCCAGGTGGTGAAACTTTTCCTGCTTCAGCCTCCTGCTTTCGTGAAGAGCTGACTCCTGTTTGAGAATGCCCTTCCCTTGGAATATTGTCACACCTCATAACTGTAAGCTTCCTGAACTTATGTGTTTCAGGATGCCCTTCCACTAGGGTACCTTCTCCCCTTAGAGCTATGTGGTTCTTGGGTTTCCATGTCCTGGTACCCCTTTCCATCCAAGCAGAAACACTTTTACCTTTGATTATCAAAGAGATTAGGATCAACTGGAACCTCTTGGAGATTACTATAGACTGTTTCCCTTTCATTCAATATTTGGATACTAGTTTCACTGTTTTTATTATTTTTAACTTTTTCTGTTTCTTTTATTCGTGAGTGTGTGTGTGTGTGTGTTTGCCAGTAATATAATTCATCATTATATTCATCTTACCATCTTTTATATTGTTGCTCATTATTTCTAAAGGAGTAGCATATTCCTTTAGAATGTAAGCACTAACTTTTGTTTCCTATTCCCTTCCTCTTTTCAGGGACACCTACATTTGCTGGTTTAGGCAGTGCCACAAATAATGCTGTTCTTAGGATCCTCATTGATGTCCTCAAGAGAACTTATGCATAGACAGGTGCTCAAGAAAATAATCTCTAAGGTTTTGGTACAGTTGATTTCCTCCCTTTAGTCTATTATGATGCTTACAGCTTATAATTTTAAGAAACATAGATTTATTTCTCACATAGTGGAGACTAGAACTGCAGTTAGTGTCAGTATGGTCAAGTTCTGGTGAACATGTGCTTCCTGGTTATGTCTTTATGAGATCTTCTTAATTGGGATATTCAAAGACATAGAGTTATTACATTTTATTTTAAAACATGATACAGTATATTTTGATCATATTTTCTCCCCAACCTCCATTCCTCTCAGATTCTACCTAGATCCCTGCTCATCCAACTTCATGTTCTTTCTGTAGGTTTTATATGAGATGAAGTTCTGCATTTGCCTACTACCAAGAAGGAAGCGTGTTTTAGAAAAATAGGCTAAGTTGTACTTCACTCTCTCCCTTCCTTTTTCTTGATTTCAGCTAATCCTAGGTGGGAAACAAGTCAGATCAGCAGGTAAAGGCTTGCAAGAAAACCAGAGGACCTGAAATTTAACCCTGGATCCCACATGGCAAAAGAAAAGAACAGACTCCCAAGATTATTTCAATGACCTCTGTAGATGTGCCATGACATGCACACACACATACGTAAACACAACATAAAATATGACATGTGTTTTTAAAACAACAAAATTAGTAGTAGTAGTATTTGAAAGTGTAAAACTGCACTTTTTTTAAAATTTATTTAATTTTTTTTTCTTATTTACATTTTGATTGTTATTCCCTTTCCCAGTTCCCGGACCAACATCCCCCTAACCCCTCCCCTCCCCTTCTGTATGGGTGTTCCCCTCCCCATCCTCCCCCCATTACCACCCTCCCCCCAACAATCACCTTCACTGGGGGTTCAGTCTTGGCAGGACCCAGGGCTTCCCCTTCCACTGGTGCCTTACATTGTTACGGATGCAGTTAGAGCCCAGGGTCAGTCAATGTATAGTCTTTAGGTAGTGGCTTAGTCCCTGGAAGCTCTGGTTGGTTGGCATTGTTGTTCATATGGGGTCTTGAGCCCCTTCAAGCTCTTCCAGTCCTTTCTCTGATTCCTTCAACGGGGGTCCTGTTCTCAGTTCAGTGGTTTGCTGCTGGCATTCGCCTATGTATTTGCTGTATTCTGGCTGTGTCTCTCAGGAGAGATCTACATCCGGTGGCGCACCCTTATAATCCCAACACTCAGGATATGAATTTATGGGGGAATTACAGGGTATTATGAAATTATGAGTTCAGCTATAGCTATATGTCAAGATGAAGGACAGTCTTAGTGAGATTCTGTCACAAAGAAAAAAGTTACTAAAACCCTATTTTTTAAATGAAGATGTGTTTGTCTATAGGGAAATGAGTGCTTTCTGTTTATAGTTATTAAAGGCTTATTCTAGAAGTGTTAAATAAGTGAAATCAAAATGAGATGGAAATAAGGGGTGGAAATAAGTGAGAACCACAAAAAGGAAAAAAAGGATTTGAAGAGAATGTATAGATTAAAATAAAATGAACACATATAAGTACATTCAGATATATCTAGTGTCTGGTAAATTAAAATGAAAACTTTAATGAGAAACAATTGCACAAGCACAGAAATTAACATAAATACAAAATACATGCATATGTATATACATACATACATACATACATACATACATACATACATACATACATACACAGAGTACCCATCCATATATCCGATGAACCATCAAATGCTGGTGAAAATTCTGAAAAGATCTGTCATTGGTAGAATGCCATTGGGAATATAAAATGTTTCAAACACTTATGTCAAACAAATTTTCAAATACAGTTAAGGAATGCCCTGCGATGCATCAATAATATAGAGTGATGTTAATGAAACACACACAATGTCCATAAACAACTATTGTTGACATGGAACATACTGGATTCTAGGAAAGTTATACTTTTTTACTGATTTTTTATTGGATATTTTATGTATTTGCATTTCAAACGTTATCCTCTTTCTCCTTTCTCACATCCCACCCTCCCCTTGCTTCTATGAAGATGCTCCCACTCCCAACCATACACTTCCCCCTCAACACCCTGCTCCTCCTATTGACACTAGACAATGCCATCCTCTGGTACATATGCAGCTGGAACCTTGGGTCCCTCCATGTGTATTCCTTGTTTGGTGGCTTAGTCCCTGGGAGCTCTGGGCAGTCTGGTTGGTTGATATTGTTGTTCTTCCTATGGGGTTGCAAACCCCTTCAGCTCCTTCAGTTTTTTTCTCTAACTCCTACATTGGTATCCCCATGCTCAGTTCAATGGTTAGCTGCAAGCATCCTTATCTGTATCAGTCAGGTTCTGACATAGTCTCCCAGGAGACATCCGTTTTAGGCTCCTGTCAGCATGCACTTCTTGGCATCAGCAATATTGTCTGGGTTTGGTGGCTTTATATGGGATGGATTCCCAGGTGAGGCAGTCCCTGTATGACCTTTTCTTCAGTACCTTCTCCACTCTTAGTCCCTGTAATTCCTCCAGTAAGAACTTTGTTCTACCTTCTAAGAAGGACTGAAGCATCCACATTTTGGTCTTCCTTCTTCTTGAGCTTCATATGGTCTCTGAATTGTTTCATGGATATTCTTAGCTTTTGGGCTAATATCCACTTATCACAGAGTGTATACCATGTGTGTTTTTTTGTGATTGGGTATTCTCACTCAGGATGATATTTTCTAGTTCCATTCACTTACCTAAAAATTTCATGGGTAAATTTATCACATTCTCTCTATCTGTTCCACTGTTGAAGGACATCTGGGTTTTTTCCAGCTTCTGATGATTAAAATTAAGGCTGCTGTAAGCACAGTGCAGCATGTGTCCTTGTTATATGTTGGGGCATCTTTTGGGTGTATGGCCAGGAGTGGTAGATCTGGGTCCTCACTTAATACTTTTTCCAATTTTCTGAGGGACTGCCAGACTGATTTCAATCCCACCAACAATGGAGGAGTGTTCCTCTTTCTCTACATCCTCTCCAGCATCTGCTCTCACCTGAGTATTTATCTTAGCTGTTTTGACTGGTGTGAGGTGGAATCTCAGGGTTGTTGTGGTTTGCATTTCCCTTATGACTAAGGATGACAAATCAGCAGCCTACAGATTCAGAAAGGATCTTCACCAACTCAACATCTGACAAAGGACTAATATCCAAAATATATAGAGAACTAGAGAATTTAGATAACAACAATTATGAATGGGATACATAGCTAAAAGGAGAATTCTTAACAGGGGAATCTCAAATGGCCAACGTGCACTTAAAGAAATATTCAAAGCTCTTTGTCATTAGGGTAATGCAAATCAAAACATCTCTGATCTTCTACCTTATACCCATCAGAATGGCTAATATCAAAACTCTAGAGATAGCACATGGTGGGAAGGATGATGAACAAGGAGATTCCTCCTTTGCTAGTAGGAGTGCAAATTTGTACAACCACTTTGGCAATCAATTTGATCGTTTCTCAGAAAATTGGGAAGAGTTCTACCTCAAGACCCAGCTGTAGCATTCCTCAGCATACCCAAAATATGCTCCACTAACCCACAAAGACATTTGCTCAGTTATGTTCATAGCAGATTTATTCATAATAGCCAGAAGCTGGAAGCAACCTAGATGTCTCTCAACTGAAGAATGGATAAAGAAAATGTGGTACATCTGCACAATGGAATACAATCCAGCTATTAAAAACCAAGACATCATGGATTTTGGAGGTAAATTGATGGAACCTGATAATATCATCCCGAGTGAGATAACTATCCGAAAAGAACACGTATGGCATTTACTCACTTATAAGTGAACATTAGCCATAAAATATAGGATAACTATGTTACATTCTACAGACCCAAAGAAGCTAAACAAGACAGAAGGCCTCACGTATGAGGATGCTTGAATAGAATGGGGGAAAATAGTCCTAAGAGGCAGATGGATGGTAGGAAATGGGATAGAGAGGGGCTGGGGCTGAGGCTAGGGATTCATGATCAGGTATGCAGAGGATAAAGATAGCCAGATCATCATAAGAATTAATGAAAATCTGCAACTGATTGGTGTGGGCAGGTGGGAGGGCATCTCCAGTATGAGACAGGAAGACCTGGGATAAAGGAGTCACCCAAGAATCAATGGGGGTTACCTTTGCTGTGACTTAGAGCATTGGGGATATGAACCTAAAGAGGTCACCTCCTGTATCTAGGCAGGACCCTCAGTGGAGTGATCAGGACACCTACTCACCCACAAAAATTTCAACACAAAATTTAACTTGTCTACAAGATATGCAGCCACGGGGAATAGAGCAGAGACTGAGGGGATGTTCCCATGTGCAAGTACCAATCTGTGACACTATTAATGATACTCTGTTATGCTTGCAGACAGGGGCCTTGCATGGCCATCCTCAAAGAGGATCCAACCAGCAGCTGACTAAATCAGATGCAGACATCCACAGACAAACAATGGATGGGGCTTGGGAACTCATGAAAGAATAGGAGGAAGGATTACAGACCTGGAAGGGGACAGGAACTCCACAAGAAGACCAACAGAGTCAACTAACCTGGACTGTTGGGGCTCTCAGAGACTGAACCACCAAACAAAGAACTTACAGGCACTGTACCTAGGCCTCCCCACACATATATAGCAGATTTGTGGCTTGGTCTTCATACGGATCCTTAACAACTAGAATGTGGACTATCTCAAAGACTGTTTGTTGCCCTTATGTGGAATATGTTCTTCTAGCTTGGCTGCTTTGTCTGGCCTCAATAGGAGAAGATGTGCATAGACTTGCAGAGACTTATTATGCCAGGGTAGGGGAAATACCCAGGGGTCCCTACCTGCTCAAAGGAGAGGGGGAATGGGCATGGAGTGACAAGGGGGAGAACAGTGGGCAGGATGTAAAGTGAATAAGTAAAAAAAAATTTATTGACATTGAATTCTCATAGCAAGTTTACCTATTGCTCAGGAAAAAAGAATGTTAAGTAAAAAATAAATAGCCATAGTGAGTGGTGAGTGATTAAGAGTGCTTGCTATTATGCACAAGACTTTCACAGGTTCAGACCAGACATGAAAATCTGCACTAAGCAGTGGAAGTAGTTATGGAATCCCACCCCTAGCCAAAAGCTTTCTGCAACTGATACTTGATCTCAAAGGGATTTTTTCCAACAGATTCTTACCGGGTATATCAACCACATTCTAGGGCAGGCCTTATTCCCAGGAGCACTTGGCCAATACAAAGGAACTCTATATTCCTTTGTTTTCTTTTTTTATTTATTTTGCGTACTTTTGCTTCAGCATTTTTTGTCTTACTGGGATTTATTTGTTTTGACTGTTTTTGGTTGTTCGAGATAGTGAGATATAGTGAGAAGGGAGGAAAAAAAGAGAAAGAACCTAAATTTTGGTAGGTAGGGAAGTAGAAAGGACCTGGAAAGAGTAAGGGAGGGGAGAAACATGATCAAGTATATTGCATGAAAAAAATGTAATTAAAAACAAGGAACACTTGCTCATGCAGAGCACTAGAGTTCACATTTTATTTTTACTACCAATACCACATGGCTCACAATCATCTCCAGGTCCAACATCTTCAGGTCCAACACTGTCTTCTGGACTTTAGAGATATGAACACATACACACACACACACACACACACACACACACACACACACACACACACACACCACATGTACACACATGAAGAATAATGTTACATCTTTCTTTAAAAGTGAATAATAAAATCCCATAGCAACATATAGCCTTTTATTTTATTTTGATTTATTCTATTGCAATCCCATAAAGACACATGACTAAAGAATTTTCAGGTCACAAAATTTAAACTTCTTTAGGATAGTTTCTTATTTTTTAACCTGTGAAAATTAACAGTAAATACTGTATCACTAAAATATCTGTAAAACCTAAACTTCAGAACATTTGTAAGGAAACTCCAAAGGTTCTGCAGCCTTATTATGTGGACTTTAGCCTAAATATAATTTTTCTATTGCTTTTTCAATTATTGAAATTGTACCTTCAATATGATTCTGTTTATGTGATTAAAACTGCACCACAGTTTTCCCAGGGTATGCAATGTGGCCATGTTCTCTCTGCTTCTAAGATCCTTAACGAGGCATTTCCTGACTTTGTGTTTCTCACCCCTCAAACAATTTTCCATTGATGTACACCATACAAAATATCTGCTCGAGAGAGGAAAAGAAAACAAAGATTAAGACATGTATAAATATATGACATCTGCAAAACACAGTTCAATATGTCCAGGTCTGTTGTTTGAACAAATATGCTTTTTAGGGAAGTTAGTTTGTTCTTGTAAGTATGTTGAGAGGAAGAAAAAGACAACTCTTTAGTATACATAAAAGCTGTGCTATGCTCACCTCATTTATCATTCAGCCACAAAATAAAAACTTGGCTCTCTGTTCACTTACAACTCATTTTTTCCCAGCAAGAATATGCATATACTTAAACAACTCTCTTTCTTTCTAAGAGGTCAATATGAAACCCTTACTTTTTTACAGTTCAGAAAGCAAATTCACCAATGTGAAGAAGCAATTTAATTAATTAAATAATGGATATCTACAAAGACATTAGAAATTGGGAGAGATCAGTAGTTCCCATAAATGGCATTTAAAATAAAATCAGCTCTAATACAAAGTAAAATGGATATTTATATAATTAGTTAATATCATCATTGAAAACATATTTCTCCCTCAAGTGTAGGCAAGTATGATTGATGTCTAATAGGAGGAGCTTTCCCTCATTTCTTAACCCTCATATCAAGGCTGGACAAGGTAACCAGGTAGGAGTAAAAGGGCCCTAAATGCTTGCAAAAGAGTTAGGGGACATCCCCTGATACCACTGTTAGGAGTCCCACATGAAAACCATGCTACACAACTGTAATCTGTGTGCAGAAGGCCTAGGTCAGTCCCATGTAAGTGTCCTGATTGTCAGGTTTGCCCCTGTGAGCCAATAATGAGCCATGGTTAGCTGATTCTGTGGGTTTTCTATTGGTGTCCTTGAGATCCCTGTCTCCTACAAAGGATTCCCCAAGCTCCTTCTAATGTTTGAATCTGCTACAAGCTGATGACAATTATGCTAGGTTCCAGTCTACAAGTATATCAGAGTATCATCACCAGTTATTTCATAGATTTTGTTTCCTGGTCTTGTTTGGTTCTATTCTAGGTCTCATGAGCTATCCAGCCTCACTGATTCTTGGCCCTCCAGGCAGTGTAAGGCATGAGCTCCCTCTGGTGGCATGGGTCTCAAAATGGACCAGTCTTTGGTTGGCCACTTCCACAATGTCTGTTCTACCTTTATCCTAGCACATCTTGCAGGCAGGACAAATTGGAGGTCAAAGGTTTTGTGGCTGCATTGGTGACACAGTTACTCCACTGGAAGCCTTGCCTTGTTACAGAAGATGGCTAGTTCCGACTCAGTCCCCCATTACTAGGGGTCTTCACTAGGGTCAAACTCCTAGCCTCTTGGGAGTTTTCATTGCACTGGGTTTCTAACTTGCCTCCCCCACCCCCGCCAAATGTCCTCCAGTTCCAGTTGTCTCTCCCAGGGCCAACTTTCTCTATCCATGCACCTGTCCCATACTATTCCCATTCCCACTTACCCCGCGTTCACACTCGATATCTATTCTCTTTTCCCTTCCCAGGGAGTTCCATGTTTCAATTCCCTCAACCTTGAGCCTTCCTTGTTACTTAGTCTCTCTAGGTCTGTCTGGGGATTTTAGCATTGTGCTTTAGGGCTTATATCTGTTTAATAAGTGAATACATAGCATGTTTGTTTTTATGGGTCTGGGTTACTTTACTCAATATGATTTTTTTTTTGAGTTACATCCATTTGCCAGCAATTTTCATGATGTCATTTTTTTCTTTTTTTCTTTTTTTTTTGAATGAAGAGAAAAAATTTAATATTAGTGTGTTAGTGAGATGGTTCAATTAGTAAAAGTGCTTATCATCATGCCGGGTGACATGAGTTTAAGCCCAGAATCCACACAGTAGAAGAGAATTTGCTCCCAAAATTGTCTTCTGATCTTTTTGTTTGTTTGTTTGTTTGTTTGTTTTTGGTTTTTTCTTTATTAAATTGAGTATTTCTAATTTACATTTCGATTGTTATTCCCTTTCCCGGTTTCCGGGCCAACATCCCCCTAATCCCTCCGCCTCCCCTTCTATATGTGTGTTCCCCTACCCATCCTCCCCTCATTACTGCCCTCCCCCCAACAATCACGTTCACTATGGGTTCAGTCTTAGGAAGACCAAGGGCTTCCCCGTCCACTGGTGCTCTTACTAGGCTATTCACTGCTACCTATGAGGTTGGAGCCCAGGGTCAGTCCATGTATAGTTTGTGGGTAATGGCTTAGTCCCTGGAAGCTCTGGTTGGTTGGCATTGTTGTTCATATGGGGTCTCAGGCCCCTTCAAGCTCTTCCAGTTCTTTCTCTGATTCCTTCAACGGGGGTCCTATTCTCAGTTCAGTGGTTGGCTGCTGGCATTCACCTCTGTATTTGCTGTATTCTGGCTGTGCCTCTCAGGAGCGATCTACATCCGGCTCCTGTCGGTCTGCACTTATTTGCTTCATCCATCTTGTCTAACTGGGTGGCTGTATATGTATGGGCCACAAGTGGGGAAGGCTCTGAATGGGTGTTCCTTCAGTCTGTTTTAATCTTTGCCTCTCTCTTCCCTGCCAAGGGTATTCTTGTTCCCCTTTTAAAGAAGGAGTGAAGCATTCACATTTTGATCATCCGTCTTGAGTTTCATTTGTTTTAGGCATCCAGGGTAATTCAAGCATTTGGGCTAATAGCCACTTATCAATGAGTGCATACCATGTATGTCTTTCTGTGATTGGGTTAGCTCACTCAGGATGATGTTTTCCAGTTCCAACCATTTGCCTACGAATTTCATAAACTCGTTGTTTTTGATAGCTGAGTAATATTCCATTGTGTAGATGTACCACATTTTCTGTATCCATTCCTCTGTTGAAGGGCATCTGGGTTCTTTCCAGCTTCTGGCTATTATAAATAAGGCTGCAATGAACATAGTGGAGCACGTGTCTTTTTTATATGTTGGGGCATCTTTTGGGTATATGCCCAAGAGAGGTATAGCTGGATCCTCAGGCAGTTCAATGTCCAATTTTCTGAGGATCCTCCAGATTGATTTCCAGAATGGTTGTACCAGTTTGCAATCCCACCAACAATGGAGGAGTGTTCCTCTTTCTCCACATCCTCGCCAGCATCTGTTGTCCCCTGAGTTTTTGATCTTAGCCATTCTCACTGGTGTGAGGTGAAATCTCAGGGTTGTTTTTATTTCCATTTCCCTTATGACTAAAGATGTTGAACATTTCTTTAGGTGTTTCTCAGCCATTCGGCATTCCTCAGCTGTGACTTCTTTGTTTAGCTCTGAACCCCATTTTTTAATAGGGTTATTTGTTTCCCTGTGGTCGAACTTCTTGAGTTCTTTGTATATTTTGGATATAAGGCCTCTATCTGTTGTAGGATTGGTAAACATCTTTTCCCAATCTGTTGGTTGCCATTTTGTCCTAACTACAGTGTCCTTTGCCTTACAGAAGCTTTGCAGTTTTATGAGATCCCATTTGTCGATTCTTGATCTTAGAGCATAAGCCATTGGTGTTTTGTTTAGGAAATTTTTTTCCAGTGCCCATGTGTTCCAGATGCTTCCCTAGTTTTTCTTCTATTAGTTTGAGTGTGTCTGGTTTGATGTGGAAGTCCTTGATCCACTTGGACTTAAGCTTTCTACAGAGTGATAAGCATAGATCGATCTGCATTCTTCTACATGTTGACCTCTAGTTGAACCAGCACCATTTGCTGAAAATGCTATCTTTTTTCCATTGGATGGTTTTGGCTCCTTTGTCAAAAATCAAGTGACCATAGGTGTGTGGGTTCATTTCTGGGTCTTCAATTCTATTCCATTGGTCTATCTGTCGGTCTCTGTACCAATACCATGCAGTTTTTATCACTATTGCTCTGTAATACTGCTTGAGTTCAGGGATAGTGATTCCCCCTGAAGTCCTTTTATTGTTGAGGATAGCTTTAGCTATCCTGGGTTTTTTGTTATTCCAGATGAATTTGCAAATTGTTCTGTCTAACTCTTTGAAGAATTGGATTGGTATTTTGATGGGGATTGCATTGAATCTGTAGATTGCTTTTGGTAAAATGGCCATTTTTACTATATTAATCCTGCCAATCCATGAGCATGGGAGATCTTTCCATCTTCTGAGGTCTTCTACAATTTCCCTCTTCAGTGTCTTGAAGTTCTTATTGTACAGATCTTTTACTTGCTTGGTTAAAGTCACACCGAGGTACTTTATATTATTTGGGTCTATTATGAAGGGTGTCGTTTCCCTAATTTCTTTCTCGGCTTGTTTCTCTTTTGTATAGAGGAAGGCAACTGATTTATTTGAGTTAATTTTATACCCAGCCACTTTGCTGAAGTTGTTTATCAGCTTTAGTAGTTCTCTGGTGGAACTTTTGGGATCACTTAAATATACTATCATATCATCTGCAAATAGTGATATTTTGACTTCTTCTTTTCCGATCTGTATCCCCTTGACCTCCTTTTGTTGTCTGATTGCTCTGGCTAGAACTTCAAGAACTATATTGAATAAGTAGGGAGAGAGTGGGCAGCCTTGTCTAGTCCCTGATTTTAGTGGGATTGCTTCAAGTTTCTCTCCATTTAGTTTAATGTTAGCAACTGGTTTGCTGTATATGGCTTTTACTATGTTCAGGTATGGGCCTTGAATTCCTATCTTTCCAGGACTTTTATCATGAAGGGGTGTTGAATTTTGTCAAATGCTTTCTCCGCGTCTAATGAAATGATCATGTGGTTTTGTTCTTTCAGTTTGTTTATATAATGGATCACGTTGATGGTTTTCCGTATATTAAACCATCCCTGCATGCCTGGGATGAAGCCCACTTGGTCATGGTCGATGATTGTTTTGATGTGCTCTTGGATTCGGTTTGCCAGAATTTTGTTGAGTATTTTTGCGTCGATATTCATAAGGAAATTGGTCTGAAGTTCTCTTTCTTTGTTGGGTCTTTGTGTGGTTTAGGTATAAGAGTAATTGTGGCTTCGTAGAAGGTATTCGGTAGTGATCCATCTGTTTCAATTTTGTGGAATAGTTTGGATAATATTGGTATGAGGTCTTCTATGAAGGTTTGATAGAATTCTGCACTAAACCCGTCTGGACCTGGGCTCTTTTTGGTTGGGAGACCGTTAATGACTGCTTCTATTTCCTTAGGAGTTATGGGGTTGTTTAACTGGTTTATCTGTTCCTGATTTAACTTCGGTACCTGGTATCTGTCTAGGAAATTGTCCATTTCCTGAAGATTTTCAAGTTTTGTTGAATATAGGTTTTTATAGTAATATCTGATGATTTTTTGAATTTCCTCTGAATCTGTTGTTATGTCTCCCTTTTCATTTCTGATTTTGTTAATTTGGACGCACTCTCTGTGTCCTCTCAGTTAGTCTGGCTAAGGGTTTATCTATCTTGTTGATTTTCTCAAAGAACCAACTTTTGGTTCTGTTGATTCTTTCTATGGTCCTCTTTGTTTCTACTTGGTTGATTTCAGCTCTGAGTTTGATTATTCCCTGCCTTCTACTCCTCCTGAGTGTATGTTCTTCTTTTTGTTCTAGAGCTTTTAGGTGTGCTGTCAAGCTGCTGACATATGCTCTTTCCTGTTTCTTTCTGCAGGCACTCAGCGCTATGAGTTTTCCTCTTATCACAGCTTTCATTGTGTCCCATAAGTTTGGGTATGTTGTACCTTCATTTTCATTAAATTCTAAAAAGTTTTTAATTTCTTTCTTTATTTCTTCCTTGACCAGGTTATCTTTGAGTAGAGCATTGTTCAATTTCCATGTATATGTGGGCATTCTTCCTTGATTGTTATTGAAGACCAGTTTTAGGCCGTTGTGGTCCGATAGCACGCATGGGATTATTTCTATCTTTCTGTACCTGTTGAGGCGCGTTTTTTGACCAATTATATGGTCAATTTTGGAGAAAGTACCATGAGGAGCTGAGAAGAAGGTATATCCTTTTGCTTTAGGATAGAATGTTCTATAAATATCCGTTAAGTCCATTTGGCTCATAACTTCTCTTAGTCTGTCTACATCTCTGTTTAATTTCTGTTTCCATGATCTGTCCATTGATGAGAGTGGGGTGTTGAAATCTCCCACTATTATTGTGTGAGATTCAATGTGTGTTTTGAGCTTTAGTAAGGTTTCTTTTACGTATGTAGGTGCCCTTGTATTTGGAGCATATATATTTAGGATTGAGAGTTCATCTTGGTGGATTTTTCCTTTGATGAATATGAAGTGTCCTTCCTTATCTTTTTTGATGACTTTTACTTGAAAATTGATTTTATTTGATATTAGAATGGCTACTCCAGCTTGCTTCTTCTGACCATTTGCTTGGAAAATTGTTTTCCAGCCTTTCACTCTGAGGTAATGTCTGTCTTTGTCTCTGAGGTGTGTTTCCTGTAGGCAGCAGAATGCAGGGTCCTCGTTGCGTATCCAGTTTGTTAATCTATGTCTTTTTATTGGGGAGTTGAGGCCATTGATGTTGAGAGATATTAAGGAATAGTGATTGATTATTGCTATCTGCTATATTCATATTTGGATGTGAGGTTATGTTTGTGTGCTTTTATTCTCTTTGTTTTGTTGCCAAGATGATTAGTTTCTTGCTTCTTCTAGGGTATAGCTTGCCTCCTTATGTTGGGCTTTACCATTTATTATCCTTTGTAGTGCTGGATTTTAGAAAGATATTGTGTAAATTTGGTTTTGTCATGGAATATCTTGGTTTCTCCATCTATGTTAATTGAGAGTTTTGCAGGATACTGTAACCTGGGCTGGCATTTGTGTTCTCTTATGGCCTGTATGACATCTGTCCAGGATCTTCTGGCCTTCATAGTTTCTGGCGAGAAGTCTGGTGTGATTCTGATAGGTCTGCCTTTATACGTTACTTGACCTTTTTCCCTTACTGCTTTTAATATTCTTTCTTTATTTTGTGCGTTTGGTGTTTTGACAATTATGTAACGGGAGGTGTTTCTTTTCTGGTCCAATCTATTTGCAGTTCTGTAGGCTTCTTGTATGCCTATGGGTATCTCTTTTTTTAGGTTAGGGAAGTTTTCTTCTATGATTTTGTTGAAGATATTTACTGGTCCTTTGAGCTGGGAGTCTTCACTCTCTTCTATACCTATTATCCTTAGGTTTGATCTTCTCATTGAGTCCTGGATTTCCTGTACGTTTTGGACCAGTAGCTTTTTCTGCTTTACATTATCTTTGACAGTTGAGTCAATGATTTCTATGGAATCTTCTGCTCCTGAGATTCTCTCTTCCATCTCTTGTATTCTGTTGGTGAAGCTTGTATCTACAGCTCCTTGTCTCTTCTTTTGGTTTTCTATGTCCAGGGTTGTTTCCATGTGTTCTTTCTTGATTGCTTCTATTTCCATTTTTAATTCCTTCAACTGTTTGATTGTGTTTTCCTGGAATTCTTTCAGGGATTTTTGCGATTCTTCTCTGTAGGCTTCTACTTGTTTATTAATGTTTTCCTGTGTTTTCCTAAGGGAGTTCTTCACGTCTTTCTTGAAGTCCTCCAGCATCATGATCAAATATGATTTTGAAACTAGATCTTGCTTTTCTGGTGTGTTTGGATATTCCATGTTTGTTTTGGTGGGAGAATTGTGCTCTGATGATGCCAAGTAGCCTTGGTTTCTGTTGCTTGTGTTCCTGCGCTTGCCTCTTGCCATCAGATTATCTCTAGTGTTACTTTGTTCTGCTATTTCTGACAGTGGCTAGACTGTCCTATAAGCCTGTGTGTCAGGAGTGCTGTAGACCTGTTTTCCTCTCTTTCAGTCAGTTATGGGGACAGAGTGTTCTGCTTTCGGGCGTGTAGTTTTTCCTCCCTACAGGTCTTCAGCTGTTCCTGTGGGCCTGTGTCTTCAGCTGTTCCTGTGGGCCTGTGTCTTGAGTTCACCAGGCAGCTTTCTTGCAGCAGAAAATTTGGTCTTACCTGTGGTCCCGAGGCTCAAGTTCGCTCGTGGGGTGCTGCCCACGGGCTCTCTGCAGTGGCAGCAACCAGGAAGATATGTGCCGCCCCTTCTGGGAGCTTCAGTGCACCAGGGTTCCAGATGGCCTTTGGTGTTTTCCTCTGGCATCCAAGATGTGTGTGCAGAGAGCAGTCTCTTCTAGTTTCCCAGGCTTGTCTGCCTCTCTGAAGGTTTAGCTCTCCCTCCCACGGGATTTGGGTGCAGAGAACTGTTTATCCGGTCTGTTTCCTTCAGGTTCCAGTGGTGTCTCAGGCAGGGGTCCTGCCACTCCTGGGCCCTCCCCCACGGGAGCCCAGAGGCCTTATACAGTTTCTTCTTGGGCCAGGGATGTGGGCAGGGGTGGGCAGTGTTGGTGGTCTCTTCCGCTCTGCAGCCTCAGGAGTGCCCACCTGACCAGGCGGTGAGGTCTCTTTCCCACGGTGTCTGGGAGCAGAGAGTTGCTGCAGGCCGGGATCCGCGGGTGTCTTCCCTGTGTTCTTTCTTCATTGCTTCTATTTCCATTTTCAATTCCTTCAACTGTTTGATTGTGTTTTCCTGGAATTCTTTCAGGGATTTTTGTGATTCCTCTCTGTATTCTTCTACTTGTTTATTTATGTTTTCCTGCGTTTCTCTAAGGGAGTTCTTCATGTCTTTCTTGAAGTCCTCCAGAGTCATGATCAAATATGATTTTAAATCTAGATCTTGCTTTTCTGGTGTGTTTGGATATTCAGTGCTTGCTTTGGTGGGAGAATTGGGCTCCAATGATGCCATGTCTAGGTTTCTGTTGCTTGGGTTCCTGCGCTTGCCTCTCGCCATCGGACTATCTCTAGTGCTACTTTGTTCTGCTATTTCTGACAGTGGCTAGACTGTCTTATAAGCCTGTGTGTCAGGAGTGCTGTAAACCTGTTTTCCTGTTTTCTTTCAGCCAGTTATGGGAACCGAGTGTTCTGCTTTCGGGCGTGTAGTTTTTCCTGTCTACTGGTCTTCTGCTGTTCCTGTGGGCCTGTGTTCTGAGTTCACCTTGCAGGTCACTTTGAGCAGAAAATTGGTCTTATCTGTGTTCCGGGGCTTAAGTTTCCTCATGGGGTGTTGCTTATGAGCTCTCCATGAGGGCAGCAACCAGGAGGGTCTGCGCCGCCTTTTCTGGGAGACCCCGTGCACCAGGGTCCCAGATGGTGTTTGGTGTTTTCCTCTGAAGTCAGAAATATGGGCAGAGTGTAGTCTCTTCTGGCTTCCCAGGTGTGTCTGCCTTTCTGAAGGTTTAGCTCTCCCTCCCATGGGATTTGGGTGCAGAGAATTATTGATCTGGTCCCTTCAGCTTCAGGCGGTGTCTTGGGCGCAGGGGACCTGCAGCTCCAATGCCCCTATCTTCCGGTTCCCCGAGGCCGTCTACAGTTTCCTCTTGGGCCAGGGATGTGGGCAGGGGTGGGCAGTATTGATGGCCTCTTCCACTCTGCAGTCTCAGGAGTGCCCACCTTTCCGGGCGGTGAGCTCTCTCTCCCAGGATCAGCGAGGTTGGGAATCCAGCTAAAAACCAGAAGTGTCCAGTTCCAGAGGAATTTTACCTCTGTGTGTCCTGGGGCCACCAATCAGGTGGCTTGGAGCAGAAAAGTTGGTCTTACCTGCGGTCCCGTGTCTCAAGTTTGCTCGTGGGTGTTGCTTTTGAGCTCTCCATGAGGGCGGCAACCAGGAGGACCTGCACTGCCTTTTCTGGGAGCCCCTGTGCACCAGGGTCCCAGATGGCATTAGGTGTTTTCCTCTGGAGTCAGAAATGTGGGCCAATGTCATTTTTTAATAGCTGAGTAATACTCCATTGTGTAAATTACTATATTTATTTTATCCACTTATTGGTTAAGAAACCTCTAAGTTGTTTCCAGTTTCTGACTATTATAAACAAAGATGCTACTAACATAGCTAAACAAGTGCCTTTGTGGTAGAATGGAGACTCATTTGGATATATGTCTAAGAGTTATATAGCTGGGTCTTGAAATAGAACCATTCTCTATTTTCTGTGAAACCACCAAATTAATTTTCAAAATAGCTGTAAAATTTGGCACTCCTACCAACAATGGAGGAGCATTCCCTATTAGCGTTTCTTATATTTTTGATCTTAGTCATTTTGACAGGTATAAAAGAGAATCTCAGTGTCATTTTGAGTTGTGTTTCTACAATGTCGAAGAGTGTTGTGCATTTCTTTAAGTGTTTGTTGAGAATTGTCAGCTTTGATGTGTACTCATTTTTAATTGGATTATTTGATTGGGTGAGGTATGGTTTCCTGAGTTCTTTATATATTTTGGATATTAGCTCTCTATCAGTGTGGAAATGAGAATGGGAAATCATTTTTCCATTCTATAGGCTGCTGCAACATCAACGAAGATATTCAAGTTTACATTTGGCCTCCAGTAGCACATATACACATGCATGTGTCCCTGCATGCACATGTGCATATACCCACAGAATCATGTACAGATAATACAACACACACACACACACACAGACACACACACACACACACAGAGAGAGAGAGAAAGAGAGAGAGAGAGAGAGAGAGAGAGAGAGATACACAAATAAAGATGACTGGGGTGAGAAAGAGTGTGTCTTGTAGAACCATTATTGTACTCTCTTTTGTCCCTTTATCAGTCTAAATAATAAATGAATTAAGTGTGTATAAAAGTTGAACTTCAGTATGCCTCTTTATTCTGTATTTTTGAGTAATAACCATGTGTGGTAATATGTTTTTTTAGATAAGCTTAAATTAATGCTTTGTTGAGAGAGAATTAGAAATGATTGACCAACTATACACACTTTCTCTATCAATTTGCGGAAGAGCTTGGAGAATTTGCATACAATTCTTAGTGAAATTCAGATTAATTATTTTTTCTAGCCGTACATACATAATTCTTTTCTTGATTACAGATTAAAATCTAAGAGAAAGAGAATGTGAATCCCTTGCTGTCCAAGTTTCATTTCATCCTGAGTGATAGCAGTAGCTAATGCTTGTTTGTATCTGTTTTGCTGGTTGTTGTGCTGGTTGCTGTGTTAAACTTTTGCCTTCTTCACAAGCCACTCCGAAGTCCTAAGCTGGAGGACCTGGTGCTACTTTAGATGAAAACGGAATTCTCTGCTTAACACTGTTTAATAACTTGCATAATAAATTTGCATAATGTCAAAAATGCACATGGATGCTCTTCACTGTCTTCTAGCCCATTACTGGAAACTAGGATTCAGTCACAGGCCCTCGAAGAGAACTGACTACTGCTGCTTTCCTAAACCACCATAATTTCCAATTGCATTCCAAATACATATCTTTACATCCTCAGAAAAATGTAGATCTCACATCTCATCAAAGAAACTTATTTGTAAGTAGAACAGAGGACCATTGTAGAAATTAACAGTGGGTCAAAATGCAGATAAAAACTGACCATGAGGCACATATCCCCAAATGATACATCTAAACTACAGCCCCTACACCTAACACTCAGAAAGCATCTCAGAATAGGAGGTGGTAAGAGTGTAAGAACAAGAGAATTAACATAGCTACTGTAAGAATAGAGTATTCCATACATGACAGGGAAGCTGCACTCATGAAATCTTAGCAATATTGTATCCTAAACCATACCGGCACAATGACACCAACTGATGTTCTAATTTGATGGGGAAAAACTACCTCTAGATTAAAATCTATAGATAATTAATGACTGCTGAAAGATGGAGAACCAGTATTCTCCATAGACTAGACCCCTGATAGGTTATGCAATCCCAAGTTGTTAGCACTAAACATGTGTACATATAAGCAACAATGATAGGTACAGCATATATATATATATATATATATATATATATATATATATATATATATATATGTCTCTGGTGTGTGTGCATTTGTGTAAGAGAGAGGAAGAGGAGAGAGAGGGGATAGGTAGGGAGGAAAGAGAGAGAGAGAGAGAGAGAGAGAGAGAGAGAGAGAGAGAGAGAGAGAGAGAGAGAATTGTGGCCTTGCCTGCCTTGATGCTTGTTATAGAACAGAGAAAAATGTTGTGGATTCAGTTCTCTTCTTTGACCTTCTCATGGGTCCTTGCGGTCATACTCTGTTTACCACGCTTACATGCAATTACCTTGACTCACTGAATCACTTTGCCAGCCTTCACACTCATGTACTTTAAAATGTTGAGTACAAGAAGATTTTAGCACAGAAATGAAAGAATTAGCTTCACTAATTTGAGTATTTTCCTCCCCTGAGACACAATGACAGAAATATATCATGTCTTCTGAATCTTTTCATATTTCAGAGTATAAAAGATGAAGATGCCCTCTCCATTTCTCTGCCCACACATACACTTCCCTTCTCCATCATTCCACTGTATTCATTAGAATTTTCTCTGTCATTTGGTTTTTACATTAAAATGATTGAGAACATTCTATTCCCATGCTTCATTTTATTTTTTTCTTATAGTTAGTCATGGTCTTGTATCTGATTGCCTAGCTTTGGCATTCTTGCTAAACTAACCTATTTCCCAATTGTCTTCAAGTTGTATGCATTTCTCAAGACATTAGGACAATTTCATAAGTCTGGATAAATGTCTTCAGTCTCTTGAGCTGCTGCAATCTGGCTCATTAGCTATCCCCACCTGCATTAACAATCTATTGTCACAATTTAGGGGCTTAAAAGAGCACACATTGATTATTTCACAATTTTCCTCAGTCAGGAATCCAGGCACAGCAGAGTTGAGTTCTCAATTCAAATCTCACTGGGATGAAATCAAGGTGCTAGCCAGGGCCCAGTTCTCAAATGAATCACTGCTTCTTCTGCCAAGTTCACAGGTTCTTGGAGGGATTCAGTTCCTTCAATTGTGATTGTGGGGCTGAGGTCCTAAACCTCGGTAGGCCACTAACCTCTATCTCCTGACAGACACTCCTAGCCCTATAATTTGCTATCTGTTCCTTGAAGGTGAGTAGGATGAAATCTTTGATGCTCAACTTCTTCCCTTGACATATTTTGTAAAAACAAAACAAAACAGATTCATAGTCTAAGAGTAAGCTCATATAGTATATTTTTAGTTTACTTGATTCGTTTTGAATTGTTTTAATTACGAAAATGGGTGTGATTTTGAGTTTTGCAGTTATATTATTATTCCTCTGGGAGAGAGGTCAAGCCAAACGTTTTTGTGGTTGCTGGCTCAATGACATGCTACTTTTGGAGAAAGGCTCTACTTGCGTTGACAGAAAAGGAGATTAGGCTCTGGACTCCTTCCTGAGTTATATGGATCAGATATAACAGAGGGAGATCCCCTGAAGAACTAGAAAATTCAAGAGGGTCAAATAGGACAAGTAAAGATTCTTTGTGCCATCCTTCACATGGCATAAATGAAGGCTTTATGATAGGTTATTATTAAAATTGGCTCATAACAATGACAGCTGTCTTTCCCATGCTCAGATAAGGAGCAGAGTTTCATCCTTAATTCGTCTGTGCACCCTTCCCAGACTATTATAATCCACACAGATATTTTGTTGGTACTTAAATCTGTTTTGAGATCTGTATATTGTGGAGGGTACAGCTTTGTAAAGATTCATCCTCAAAGATGCTGAACTGACCTGCTTGGACTTCCTGTGTCATGGACTCCAGGTCTTGTTGCCTCATTCAACCTTTCAGATAGATCCAGTCAGAACTTTGGTCAAGTCCTGAGCCTTCTAGACATCAGTGACTGAATAACAATTGATGGTTTGACTTTCTTAAGGCCTAATCAAATCTCCTATTTCTCCTTCCCCTCCCTTAAAGATATTTCCTCACTCCTGCTTGGCCAGAAGAAATTATAAAGCATCTTCAGCCCAATACCCTGGGTTTAGGTGGTCTGGTAATGATTATTTTATGAATTATGGAGAAGTTGTCATTCAAGGGAATTTGAGAATGGTAGTAATTTTGAACATGGAGGAAATAAATGCAATTGACTGCATAGCCATAATCTTAATTGGTAGAAATCTTTATAATTGATGTAAACTTGAAGTTATATTTTCTTACATTGGTACAGAATTTATTTTGATACAGATTAAATCTTTCATTGGCATGAATTTCTTATATTGATACAAAAATTGGCATTAGTATTGTTGTTTGTAGACAGGCATTGTGCCTAGGCAACTCATTCAAGAATACAGAGCTTAAACCCAGTCCTTCTATGACTGTTATTAAAACTGTTTTTAGTTGATTGAGCAATGCGAGTTAAAGGCCAGAAAGCAAACTCATGGTTCTGAATTAATTATAAAAGGGTGTTTTCAAGATAGTTCAATTAGAAATAGCTGAGAATAGTCAAGATCCAAGAGTTCAGATAGTTTTCAAAAACATCAGAAATCCATAGAATGTGACATTTAATGTTATTTAATCATTTGACAGTGAGACATACCTGCTCCAAACAGCACCCCATTCTTGGTTCAAAGAAGATATTGAGCATCTTCACCTCAAGGCCAGGTTGCTTATCCTGGCAAGGCCGCTAGTGGGTAGAAATTGCCCATTTCATCTACAGACAATGCTGTCCAGAGAAGGACACGATTTTGCAGAATAGTCAACTACTGACTTTGTCAAGACAGGGTCAGTGGGCATTCAAATAATTCTGCTTTATAAGTATGTCAGATAGATGATCCTTGGCCAGAAGGCTGAAGATGGATGGTACTAAATTTTGAAGAATTGGGGACTGTCCAGGTTGTCAACTGTCTCTACAGCTTGGTTAAGTTTCAGAAACTATGTTTCATGCTTCCTATATTTTCAGGTAATATTTAGCCATTCTCAGATTTCTGATGATATTACAAACTAGTTTTAGCCTCATAATCAAAATCAAGTTGTTTAACATTAAGAGAGAGTTATAGTATAGATGACATGGTTTTCTTTCTTTCTTTTACTGCATATTTCTTTATTTACATTTCAAATTGTTCCCTTTTCCTGTTTCCTATCTATAAGTACCCTATACCCTCCCCCTCCCCTTCTTCTATAAGGGTGTTCATCTCCCCATCTACCCTGAATACCAACCCCTCCCCCCAACATTCCCTTTCACTAAGGATCCAACCTTGGCAGGACTAAGGGCCTCTCCTTCCACTGGTGCCCAAGGCCATCCTCTGGTACATATGCAGTTGGAGCCATGGGTCAGTCCATATATAGATTTGGGTAGTGGTTTAGTCCCTGGAAGCTCTAGTTAGTTGGCATTTTTGTTCATATGGGGTTGCAAACCCCTTCAGCTCTTTCAATCTTTTCTCTAATTCCTCCAATGGGGGGGGGAACTAATTCTCAGTTAAGTGATTTGCTGTTAGCATTCACCTCTGTATTTGACATGCTTTGGCTGTGTCTCTCAGGAGAGATCTCTATCTGGTTCCTGTCAGCATGCACTTCTTAGCTTCATCAATCTTACCTAGTTTTGGTGGCTGTATGTATATAGGCACATGTGGGGCAGGTTCTGAAAGGCCATTCCTTCAGGCTCTGCTCTAAATTTTGCCTCCATAACCTCTCCCATGGATATTTTTGTTCCCCCTTTTGAGAAGGAGTGAAGCATCCACATTTTGGTCATCATTCTTCTTGAGCGTCATGTAGTCTATGGATTGTATTTTGGCTAATTGAACCTTTTGGGCTAATAGACACTTATCAGTGAGGGCATACCCTGTGTGGTTTTTGTGATTGGGTTACCTCACTCAGGATGATATTTTCGAGTTCCATACATTTGCCTATGAATTTCATGAAGTTATTGTTTTTGATAGCTGAGTAGTACTCCATTGTGTAGATGTACCACATTTTCTGTATCCATTCCTCTGTTGAAGGGCATCTGGGGCCTTTCCAGCTTCTTGCTATTATAAATAAGGCTGCTATGAACATAGTGGAGCACGTGTCTTTAATATGTATTGGGGCATCTTTTGTGTATATGTTCAGTAGAGGTAGAGCTGGGTTCTCAGGCAGTGCAATGTCCTATTTTCTGAGGAACCTCCAGACTGATTTCCAGCATGGTTGTAACAGTTTGCAATACCACCAACAATGGAGGAGTGTTCCTCTTTCTCCACATCTTCGCCAGCATCTTCTGTCACCTAAGTTTTTTAACTTAGCCATTCTGACTGGTGTGAGGTGGAATCTCAGGGTTGTTTTGATTCACATTTTCTTGATGACTAAGTATGTTGAACATTTCTTTAGGTAGTGCTAAGCCATTGGATATCCCTCAGTTGAGAATTCTTTGTTTAGCTCTGTACCCCATTTTGTTAATAGGATCATTTGGCTCTCTTGAGTCTAACTTCTTGAGTTCTTTGTATATTTTGGATATTAGCCCTCTATTGGATGTATGATTGGTAAAGATCTTTTCCCAATCTGTTGGTTACCATTTTGATGATGGTTTTCAAGGGACGTTACAAGCTAAAAATCTAAACATAATCAAGGAATACAATCATGTCTTTCAGTTAGAAAATATGGTAGAGTACTTCGTTTAATTGACAAGTTGATGGACTGGACCTCATACTGTGGAATTTACTGAATTGTTATGGTTTTGTTCTGGGAGAAAAGGGTTGGGTTCCTTTTTTATTATATTTTAGTGGACAGAAAAAGGTGAAATGTAGGGGGAGGAGCTGATACTAAAATCTAGATCCCTAATTGGTTCTTGATTTGGTCAATAAAGAAGGCAGGAGCTAATTATTGAACAAAGGATAAAGGTGGGACTTACACCTCCCAGTGGGAAGAAGGGAGTAGAGAAAAAGGAAAGGACTTTTGCAGCCATGCATTGGAAGGAGAGGAAAGCAGAAGTCTTGTAAGGCTGTGGGGCACCTAGGGCCTATAGCCTCCACCTTAGGAAGGGCCTGGGAGGCTGACTGGAGTTAGCTGACAGCTGATAAGGATACAGAAGTAGATTCTGAGTCCAGAAATTGTGCCAGCAGGCAAAATATAAAATAATAAGGCTGAGTATGTTTTTTATCCTCCATTTCAAAGGTGTTGGGTGAGGCTGGTAACGAAGCTCCTGGGAGAGGTGTCAGCCAGCAGTTGGCAGAATTAAGTCAGGAGGAATGAACAACTCAGAAGTAGGATGGGCAGCAGCCTATCTAGGAGCAAAGCCAGGAGCAAGGACTGCAGTTCTAAGAAAAGGAAGAAACTTGATTTTTAAAATTACATGCAACAAACAAAAAACAAAACACATTCATTTGATTTGGTCAGTCCAGAAAAGATAATCTACTCTTAGACAGAACAATTTGTAAATTCATCTGGAATAACAAAAAACCCAGGATAGCTAAAACTATCCTCAACAATAAAAGGACTTCTGGGGGAATCACTATCCCTGAACTCAAGCAGTATTACAGAGCAATAGTGATAAAAACTGCATGGTATTGGTACAGAAACAGACAGATAGACCAATGGAATAGAATTGAAGACCCAGAAATGAACCCACATACCTATGGTCACTTGATCTTTGACATAGGAGCCAAAACCATTCAATGGAAAAAAGGTAGCATTTTCAGCAAATGGTGCTGGTTCAACTGGAGGGCAACATGTAGAAGAATGCAGATCGATCCATGCTTATCACCCTGTACAAAGCTTAAGTCCAAGTGGATCAAGGACCTCCACATCAAACCAGATACACTCAAACTAATAGAAGAAAAAGTGGGGAAGCATCTTGAACACATGGGCACTGGAAAAAATTTCCTGAACAAAACAGCAATGGTTTATGCTCTAAGATCAAGAATCGACAAATGGGATCTCATAAAACTGCAAAGCTTCTGTAAGGCAAAGGACACTGTTGTTAGGAAAAAGCGACAACCAACAGATTGGGAAAAGATCTTTACCAATCCTACAACTGATAGAGCGCTTATATCCAAAATATACAAAGAACTCAAGAAGTTAGACCGCAGGGAGACAAATAACCCTATTAAAAATGGTATTCGGGGCTAAACAAAGAATTCACAGCTGAGGAATGCCAAATGGCTGAGAAGCACCTAAAGAAATATTCAACATCTTTAGTCATAAGGGAAATGCAAATCAAAACAACCCTGTGATTTCACCTCACACAAGTCAGAATGGCTAAGTTAAAAAACTTAGGTGACAGAAGATGCTGGCGAAGATGTGGAGAAAGAGGAACACTCCTCCATTGTTGGTGGTATTGCAAACTGTTACAACCACGCTGGAAATCAGTCTGTAGGTTCCTCAGAAAATAGGACATTGCACTGCCTGAGAACCCAGCTCTACCTCTCCTGAACATATACACAAAAGATGCCCCAATACATATTAAAGACACATGCTCCACTATGTTCATATCAGCCTTATTTATACTAGCCAGAAGCTGGAAAGGCCCCAGATGCTCTTCAACAGAGGAATGGATACAGAAAATGTGGTATATCTACACAATGGAATATTACTCAGCTACCAAAAACAATGACTTTAAGAAATTTATAGGCAAATGGATGGAACTCGAAAATATCATCCTGAGTGAGGTAACCCAATCACAGAAAAACACACATGGTATGCATTCATTGATAAGTGGCTATTAGCCCAAATGCTTTAATTACCCTTGATGCACAGAACACATGAAACTCAAGAAGGATGACCAAAATGCAAATGCTTCACTCATTCTTTAAAAGGGGAACAAGAATAAACTTGGGAGGGAATAGGGAGACAAACTTTAGAACAGAGGCTGAAGGAATGCCCATTCAGTTCCCGTCCCACATGTGGCCCATATATATATACAGCCACCAAACTAGATAAGATGGATGAAGCAAAGGAGTGCAGACTGACAGGAACCGGATGTAAATCTTTTGAGAGACACAGCCAGAATACAGAAAATTCATAGGCGAATGCCAGCAGCAAACCACTGAACTGAGAACAGGAGCCCTGTTGAAGGAATCAGAGAAAGGACTGGAAGAGCTTGAAGGGGCTCGAGACCCCATATGAACAATAATACCAACCAACGAGAGCTTCCAAGGACTAACCCACTACCTAAAGACTATACATGGACTGACCCTGGGCTCCAACTGCATAAGTAGTAATGAATAGCCTAGTAAGAGCACCAGTGGAAGGGGAAGACTTTGGTCCTGCCAAAACTGAACCCCCAGTGAACCTGATTTTTGGGGAGAGGGTGGTAATGGGGGGAGGATGAGGAGGGGAACACCCATATATAAGGGGAGGGGGAGGGGTTAGGGGGATGTTGGCCAGGAAACTGGGAAGGGGAATAACAATTGAAATGTAAATAAGAAATACCCAGGTTAATAAAGATAGAGGGAAAAAAAAGGAAAAAAAAAAGAAGAGAAAGTGGGAAAGAGCCTTAAACTCATTGCCACAAGGGGAAATTTTCTATACAGAACTCCAATGAATCATGCTCTAAAATCAAGAATTATTCAATGGGATCTCATGAAACTGGAAAGCTTGTGTAAAGTCAATGGACATAGACAATAAGACAAGTCAGGGGAAGTCCCACACCCGCGGATCCCGGCCCGCAGCAGCTCTCTGCTCCCAGACCCCGTGAGAGAGAGACCCAACCGCCAGGTCAGGTGGGCACTCCTGAGGCTGCAGAGCGGAAGAGACCACCAACACTACTCACCCCTGCCCACATCCCTGGCCCAAGAGGAAACTGTATAAGGCCTCTGGGCTCCCGTGGGGGAAGGCCCAGGAGCGGCAGGACACCTGCCTGAGACACCGCCGGAACCTGAAAGAAACAGACCGGATAAACAGTTCTCTGCACCCAAATCCCGTGGGAGGGAGAGCTAAACCTTCAGAGAGGCAGACAAGCCTGGGAAACCAGAAGAGACTGCTCCCTGCACACACATCTCGGACGCCAGAGGAAAAAGCCAAAGACCATCTGGAACCCTGGTGCACTGAAGCTCCCGGAAGGGGCGGCACAGGTCTTCCTGGTTGCTGCCACTGCAGAGAGCCCCTGGGCAGCACCCCACGAGCGAACCTGAGCCTCGGGACCACAGGTAAGACCAAATTTTGTGCTGCAAGAAAGCTGCCTGGTGAACTCAAGACACAGGCCCACAGGAACAGCTGAAGACCTGTAGAGAGGAAAAACTACACGCCCGAAAGCAGAACACTCTGTCCCCATAACTGACTGAAAGAGAGGAAAACAGGTCTACAGCACTCCTGACACACAGGCTTATAGGACAGTCTAGCCACTGTAAGAAATAGCAGAACAAAGTAACACTAGAGATAATCGGATGGCAAGAGGCAAGCGCAGGAACACAAGCAACAGAAACCAAGACTACATGGCACCATCGGAGCCCAATTCTCCCATCAAAACAAACATGGAATATCCAAACACACCAGAAAAGCAAGATCTAGTTTCAACATCATTTTTGATCATGATGCTGGAGGACTTCAAGAAAGACGTGAAGAACTCCCTTAGAGAACAAGTAGAAGCGTACACAGAGGAATCGAAAAAATGCCTGAAAGAATTCAAGGAAAACATAAATAAACAAGTAGAAGCCCATAGAGAGGAGACACAAAAATCCCTGAAAGAATTCCAGGAAAACATAAATAAACAAGTAGAAGCCCATAGAGAGGAGACACAAAAATCCCTGAAAGAATTCCAGGAAAACACAATCAAACAGTTGAAGGAATTAATGGAAATAGAAGCAATCAAGAAAGAACACATGGAAACAACCCTGGATATAGAAAACCAAAAGAAGAGACAAGGAGCTGTAGATACAAGCTTCACCAACAGAATACAAGAGATGGAAGAGAGAATCTCAGGAGCAGAAGATTCCATAGAAATCATTGACTCAACTGTCAAAGATCATGTAAAGCAGAAAAAGCTACTGGTCCAAAACATAAAGGAAATCCAGGACACAATGAGAAGATCAAACCTAAGGATAATAGGTATAGAAGAGAGTGAAGACTCCCAGCTCAAAGGACCAGTAAATATCTTCAACAAAATCATAGAAGAAAACTTCCCTAACCTAAAAAAAGAGATACCCATAGACATACAAGAAGCCTACAGAACTGCAAATAGATTGGACCAGAAAAGAAACACCTCCCGTTACATAATTGTCAAAACACCAAACGCACAAAATAAAGAAAGAATGTTAAAAGCAGTAAGGGAAAAAGGTCAAGTAACATATAAAGGGAGACCTATCAGAATCACACCAGACTTCTCGCTAGAAACTATGAAGGCCAGAAGATCCTGGACTGATGTCATACAGACCCTAAGAGAACACAAATGCCAGCCCAAGTTACTGTATCCAGCAAAACTCTCAATTAACATTGATGGAGAAACCAAGATATTTCATGACAAAACCAAATTTACACAATATCTTTCTACAAATCAAGCACTACAAAGGATAATAAATGGTAAAGCCCAACATAAGGAGGCAAGCAATACCCTAGAAGAAGCAAGAAACTAATCGTCTTGGCAACAAAACAAAGAGAATGAAAGCACACAAACATAAACTCACATCCAAATATGAATATAACGGGAAGCAATAATCACTATTCCTTAATATCTCTCAACATCAATGGCCTCAACTCCCCAATAAAAAGACATAGATTAACAAGCTGGATACGCAACGAGGACCCTGCATTCTGCTGCCTACAGGAAACACACCTCATAGACAAAGACAGACACTACCTCAGAGTGAAAGGCTGGAAAACAACTTTCCAAGCAAATGGTCAGAAGAAGCAAGCTGGAGTAGCCATTCTAATATCAAATAAAATCAATTTCCAACTAAAGGTCATCAAGAAAGATAAGGATTCATCAAAGGAAAAATCCACCAAAATGAACTCTCAATCCTAAATATCTATGCCCCAAATACAACGGCACCTACATACGTAAAAGAAACCTTACTAAAGCTCAAAACACACATTGCACCTCACACAATAATAGTGGGAGATTTCAACACCCCACTCTCATCAATGGACAGATCATGGAAACAGAAATTAAACAGTGATGTCGACAGACTAAGAGAAGTCATGAGCCAAATGGACTTAACGGATATTTATAGAACATTCTATCCTAAAGCAAAAGGATATACCTTCTTCTCAGCTCCTCATGGTACTTTCTCCAAAATTGACCATATAATTGGTCAAAAAACGGGCCTCAACAGGTACAGAAAGATAGAAATAATCCCATGAGTGCTATCGGACCACAACGGCCTAAAACTGGTCTTCAATAACAATAAGGGAAGAATGCCCCCATACACGTGGAAATTGAACAATGCTCTACTCAATGATAACCTGGTCAAGGAAGAAATAAAGAAAGAAATTAAAAACTTTTTAGAATTTAATGAAAATGAAGGTACAACATACCCAAACTTATGGGACACAATGAAAGCTGTGCTAAGAGGAAAATTCATAGCGCTGAGTGCCTGCAGAAAGAAACAGGAAAGAGCATATGTCAGCAGCTTGACAGCACACCTAAAAGCTCTAGAACAAAAAGAAGCAAATACACCCAGGCGGTGTAGAAGGCAGGAAATAATCAAACTCAGAGCTGAAATCCACCAAGTAGAAACAAAAAGGACCATAGAAAGAATCAACAGAACCAAAAGTTGGTTCTTTGAGAAAATCAACAAGATAGATAAACCCTTAGCCAGACTAACGAGAGGACACAGAGAGTGCATCCAAATTAACAAAATCAGAAATGAAAAGGGAGACATAACTACAGATTCAGAGGAAATTCAAAAAATCATCAGATCTTACTATAAAAGCCTATATTCAACAAAACTTGAAAATCTTCAGGAAATGGATAATTTCCTAGACAGATACCAGGTACCGAAGTTAAATCAGGAACAGATAAACCAGTTAAACAACCCCATAACTCCTAAGGAAATAGAAGCAGTCATTAAAGGTCTCCCAACCAAAAAGAGCCCAGGTCCAGACGGGTTTAGTGCAGAATTCTATCAAACCTTCATAGAAGACCTCATACCAATATTATCCAAACTATTCCACAAAATTGAAACAGATGGAGCACTACCGAATACCTTCTATGAAGCCACAATTACTCTTATAACTAAACCACACAAAGACCCAACAAAAAAAGAGAACTTCAGACCAATTTCCTTATGAATATCGACGCAAAAATACTCAACAAAATTCTGGCAAACCGAATCCAAGAGCACATCAAAACAATCATCCACCATGACCAAGTGGGCTTCATCCCAGGCATGCAGGGATGGTTTAATATATGGAAAACCATCAACGTGATCCATTATATAAACAAACTGAAAGAACAAAACCACATGATCATTTCATTAGACGCGGAGAAAGCATTTCACAAAATTCAACACCCCTTCATGATAAAAGTCCTGGAAAGATAGGAATTCAAGGCCCATACCTGAACATAGTAAAAGCCATATACAGCAAACCAGTTGCTAACATTAAACTAAATGGAGAGAAACTTGAAGCAATCCCACTAAAATCAGGGACTAGACAAGGCTGCTCACTCTCTCCCTACTTATTCAATATAGTTCTTGAAGTTCTAGCCAGAGCAATCAGACAACAAAAGGAGATCAAGGGGATACAGTTCGGAAAAGAAGAGGTCAAAATATCACTATTTGCAGATGACATGATAGTATATTTAAGTGATCCCAAAAGTTCCACCAGAGAACTACTAAAGCTGATAAACAACTTCAGCAAAGTGGCTGGGTATAAAATTAACTCAAAGAAATCTGTTGCCTTCCTCTATACAAAAGAGAAACAAGCTGAGAAAGAAATTAGGGAAACGACACCCTTCATAATAGACCCAAATAATATAAAGTACCTCGGTGTGACTTTAACCAAGCAAGTAAAAGATCTGTACAATAAGAACTTCAAGACACTGAGGAAAGAAATTGAAGAAGACCTCAGAAGATGGAAAGATCTCCCATGCTCATGGATTGGCAGGATTAATATAGTAAAAATGGCCATTTTACCAAAAGCAATCTACAGATTCAATGCAATCCCCATCAAAATACCAATCCAATTCTTCAAAGAGTTAGACAGAACAATTTGCAAATTCATCTGGAATAACAAAAAAACCCAGAATACCTAAAGCTATCCTCAACAATAAAAGGACTTCAGGGGGAATCACTATCACTGACCTCAAGCAGTATTACAGAGCAATAGTGATAAAAACTGCATGGTATTGGTACAGAGACAGACAGATAGACCAATGGAATAGAATTGAAGACCCAGAAATGAACCCACACACCTATGGTCACTTGATTTTTGACAAAGGAGCCAAAACCATCCAATGGAAAAAAGATAGCATTTTCAGCAAATGGTGCTGGTTCAACTGGAGGTCAACATGTAGAAGAATGCAGATCGATCCATCCTTATCACCCTGTACAAAGCTTAAGTCCAAGTGGATCAAGGACCTCCACATCAAACCAGACACACTCAAACTAATAGAAGAAAAACTAGGGAAGCATCTGGAACACATGGGCACTGGAAAAAATTTCCTGAACAAAACACCAATGGCTTATGCTCTAAGATCAAGAATCGACAAATGGGATCTCATAAAACTGCAAAGCTTCTGTAAGGCAAAAGACACTGTGGTTAGGACAAAACGGCAACCAACAGATTGGGAAAAGATCTTTACCAATCCTACAACAGATAGAGGCCTTATATCCAAAATATACAAAGAACTCAAGAAGTTAGACCGCAGGGAAACAAATAACCCTATGAAAAATGGGGTTCAGAGCTAAACAAAGAAGTCACAGCTGAGGAATGCCGAATGGCTCAGAAACACCTAAAGAAATGTTCAACATCTTTAGTCATAAGGGAAATGCAAATAAAAACAACCCTGAGATTTCACCTCACACCAGTGAGAATGGCTAAGATCAAAAACTCAGGTGACAGCAGATGCTGGCGAGGATGTGGAGAAAGAGGAACACTCCTCCATTGTTGGTGGGATTGCAGACTGGTAAAACCATTCTGGAAATCAGTCTGGAGGTTCCTCAGAAAATTGGACATTGAACTGCCTGAGGATCCAGCTATACCTCTCTTGGGCATATACCCAAAAGATGCCTCAACATATAAAAGAGACACATGCTCCACTATGTTCATCGCAGCCTTATTTATAATAGCCAGAAGCTGGAAAGAACCCAGATGCCCTTCAACAGAGGATGGATACAGAAAATGTGGTACATCTACACAATGGAATATTACTCAGCTATCAAAAACAACGAGTTTATGAAATTCGTAGGCAAATGGTTGGAACTGGAAAATATCATCCTGAGTGAGCTAACCCAATCACAGAAAGACATACATGGTATGCACTCATTGATAAGTGGCTATTAGCCCAAATGCTTGAATTACCCTAGATCCCTAGAACAAACGAAACTCAAGACGGATGATCAAAATGTGAATGCTTCACTCCTTCTTTAAATGAGGAAAAAGAATACCCTTGGCAGGGAAGGGAGAGGCAAAGATTAAAACAGAGACTGAAGGAACACCCATTCAGAGCCTGCCCCACATGTGGCCCATACATATACAGCCACCCAATTAGACAAGATGGATGAAGCAAAGAAGTGCAGACCGACAGGAGCCGGATGTAGATCGCTCCTGAGAGACACAGCCAGAATACAGCAAATACAGAGGCGAATGCCAGCAGCAAACCACTGAACTGAGAATAGGTCCCCTATTGAAGGAATCAGAGAAAGAACTGGAAGAGCTTGAAGGGGCTCTGACCCCAAAAGTACATCAATGTCAAGCAACCAGAGCTTCCAGGGACTAAGCCACTACCTAAAGACTATACATGGACTGACCCTGGACTCTGACCCCATAGGTAGCAATGAATATCCTAGTAAGAGCACCAGTGGAAGTGGAAGCCCTGGGTCCTGCTAAGACTGAACCCCCAGTGAACTAGACTATGGGGGGAGGGCGGCAATGGGGGGAGGGTTGGGAGGGGAACACCCATAAGGAAGGGGATGGGGGAGGGGGATGTTTGCCCGGAAACTGGGAAAGGGAATAACACTTGAAATGTATATAAGAAATACTCAAGTTAAAAAAAAAAAAAGACAAGTCAGCAACCTACATATTGGGACAAAATCTTAACTAACCCCACATCTGATAGCGGACTAATATCCAAAATATACAAAGAACTCTAGAAGCTAACCCCCCAAAAGACAAACAACCCAATCAAAATTGGGGTATAGAACTAAACTGAGAATTTACAAGAGCAGAATCTCAAAGGTTGAAAAGAACCCAAGGAAATGTTCAAAGTCCTTAGTCATTAGATAAATGCAAGTCAAAACGACCCTTAGATTCCACCTTACTCCAATCAGATTGGTTAAGGTCAAAAACTTAGGGGACAGCAGATGCTGGCGAAGATGTGGAGAAAGAGCAACATTCCTCCATTGCTGGTGGGATTGCAAACTGTTACAACCACTCTTGAAATCAATCTAGAGGTTCCTCAGAAAATTGGAAATAGATCTACCTAAAGACCCAGAAATACCACTCTTGGGAATATACCCAAAAGATGCCCCACCATGTCACAGGGGCACATGTTCCACTATGTTCATAGCGGCCTTGTCCGTGATAGTGAGAAGGTGGAAAGAACCCAGATGTCCCACAACAGAAGAATGGACGTAGAAAATGTTGTTCATTTACACAATGGGATATTTACATAGCTCTTAAGAACAAAGACATCCTGAGTTTTGCAGGCAAATGGATGGAACTGGAAAATATCATCCTGGGTGAAATAACTCAGACCCAAAAGGGTGTGCATAGTATAAACTCACTAACAGGTGGATAGTAGCTAAAGAAAATGTACAGAATACCCAAGATACAGTCCACAGAACTCAAAAGTTCAACAAACTGAAGCGCCCAAGTGAGAACACCTCAGTACCACTTGGGAGGGAGAAGAAAACAACCACAAGGGGTGAGGGAGGGAGGGGCAGGGGAGGGGAAGGGGATAGGTGTTGGGGAGAGGGGAAAATGATCTGGTACAGGGTTGGGAAAAAGGACTGAAGCCCTGAGGACCAGCACAAAGAATGAAAACAGGCAATCTCAAGAGGTAGGAGGTTGGGGGGACCCTCCAGAATGTACCAGAGACCTGGGAGGTGAGAGACTGTCAGGATTCAATGGGAGGGACCTTAGACTAAATGCCCTACACTGGGGAGAGGGAACTTGTTGAGCTCACCTCCAGCGGAAAGACGGGGCATCGAGTGAGGAATGGTATTGCTATTCTACAGTCTAAACTCTGACCCATAATTGTTCCTATCTGAAAGAACTGCAGGGATGGAAATGGAGAGGAGCCTGAGGAAAAGAAGGTCCAGCGACAGGCCCAAAGTGGGTTCCAGCTCAAGGGGAGGCCCCAAAGCCTAGCACTATTACTGAGGATATGGAGTGCTCACAAAAAGGGACCTATCATGATTGCCCCCTAAAAGACCTAATAAGCAGCTGAAAGAGTCAGATGCATATATTTGTGTGCAACCAATGAACAGAAGCTGCTGACCCGTGTGTTTGAATTAGGGAAAAGCTGGGGAAAGCTGAGGAGGGGCAACCCTGTAGGAGGATCAGCAGTCTTAATTAACCTGGACCCCCGAAATCTCTCAGACACTGGACTACTAACCAGGCAATATACACCAGCTGAGATGAGGCCCCTAACACATATACAGCGGAGGACTCCTGGGTCTTGACTCAGTCAGAGAAGATGCAACTAACCCTCAATCAACTGGAGGCCCAAGGGTGTTTAGAGGTCTGGTGGTGTCGGGTTGGGAAGGAACATCCTCCTGGAGACAGGGGAGGCAGGGAGGAGGTATGGGATATGGAACAGTTGGGGAGTGGACTGGGAGGGGAATAAAATCTGAAGTGTAAAAAAAAGATTAAATAAAAAGATGGACAAAAAAGAAAAAAAACTTAAAGTCAATTTACTCTGGACTTATCCTCAAAACCTCTTCATCATTATTGTACCACACAATCATGGAAATGCTATCCTATCAAATTCACAGGCCCCACCCATAATAAGGAGGGCGTTATACAGCCACATATATGAGGGGGTGGGATATTGAAATCCATTTTAACCACTATTCCTAATAACTATCCTAATAACCATCCAGGAATCCCTTTTTGCTACTATCGTGGGAATTCACTCAGCCTTTCTCCAAATTTGGAGAAATCCATGCTTATTTTCTTGATTTACTACATTAGCTTGTACAGCCTGTCCTCCAATGGCTTCCTAAAGTTTTCTATTTTTGGCTTATTAGACATTGAACAGGGAGTTTTTGCATTTCATTTTCTCCTCAGAATCTGAACACTTCATTCCCTACTAGCCTGCACTATTGATATTAAATCTTTTATCTAATCCTTGATGCTTTTCATGAAACTAGATCCTCCCCCCCCCACCAAGGGTTTACAGAATTTATTTCCATATCCTCAGCATTGTGAATTCTCTTGGTATTTTGCCTTGGAGGTTGTCTCCTTTAGCTATTGTTCTTAGCACCCACCATATTCTTTCACCCAAGATATTCATGTTCTTCATAAATACTAAATAAAAAGTTAAAGAATTACTTTTCTGGTGATTTCCTCCCTTAGATATTGTTTATCTTGTATTAAATAAGAAATTTAAATAATTTAATTCTACATATGTCTATTGTTCAGAAAAATATTTTTATTATAGTATCTTTCTTACTAACAGGAGATTCCCTATTTTGCTATTTAATAAGCTTTTGGTTTGTTTTTTTAAGACAGAATCTCTCTGTGTTCCTGTCCTGAAACTCACTATGTACACAAGGAAGACTTCAAACTCACAGAGACCTTCCTGCCTCTGCATGTAGCACCAAGCCAATATTATTTTTGATACTTTTTTGATCTTTGAGAAATCTATATGTGTATGCAATGAAATATGTTCCTGTCCAATTCTCATTTGTTCCCTTTAATTTCTCCATGTTAGCTCAACACATCTTCTATTGTATTATTCCAATTTCTAAAATTTTATGTTCACTAAATACTTTTCAATATATTATTTTTGTTCTATGTATATATATGAGAGTTTACATGTACAATGTGTATTTACGGAGACCTGATGAGGTCTTTGGATCCCTGAGAACTGGAGTTCCATATGTTTGTGGTCCATCTGATATGGAAATTGGATTGAGATTCTCTAGAAGAGCAGCAAGCACTCTTAAATGTTGAATCATCGAGCTAACTGCTCCCAAACCCGGTGGGAGAGAGAGCTCACCGCCGGGACAGGTGGGTACTCCTGAGACTGCAGAGCGGAAGAGACCACCAACACGGCCCACCCCTGCCCACATCCCTGGCCCAAGAGGAAATTGTATACGGCCTCTGGGTTCTCTTGGATAAGGGCGCAGGAGCAGCAAGTCCACTGCGTCTGAGACACCGCCAGAACCTGAAGGGACCGACCAGATAAACAGTTCTCTGCACCCAAATCCCGTGAGAGGGAGAGCTAAACCTTCAGAGAGGCAGACACACCTGGGAAACCAGAAGAGACTGTACTCTGCCCACATCTCTGACTCCAGAGGAAAACACCAAACGCCATCTGGAACCCTGGTGCAAGGGGGCTCCCGGAAAGGGCAGCGCAGATCTTCCTGGTTGCTGCCCCCGCAGAGAGCTCATAAGCAACACCCCAAGAGCAAACTTGAACCACGGGACCACAGGTAAGACAAACATTCCTGCTCCAAGCGACCTGCCTGATGAACTCAAGACACAGACCCACAGGAATAGCTGAAGACCTGTAGATAGGAAAAACTACATGCCCGAAAGCAGAACACTCTGTTCCCATAACTGGTTGAAAGAAAACAGGAAAACAGGTCTACAGCACTCCTGGCACACAGGCTTATAGGACAGCCTAGCCACTGTCAGAAATAGAAGAACAAAGTAACACTAGAGATAATCTGATGGCGAGAGGCCAGTGCAGGAACCCAAGCAAAAGAAACCAAGACTACATGGCATCATCGGAGCCCAAACCTCCCACCAAAGCAAACACGGACTATCCAAACACACCAGAAAAGCAAGATCTAGTTTCCAAACCATATTTGATCATGATGCTGGAGGACTTCAAGAAAGACACGAAGAACTCCCTTAGAGAAATACAGGAAAACATAAATAAACAAGTAGAAGCCTACAGAGAGGAATCACAAAAATCCCTGAAAGAATTCCAGGAAACATACATAAACAAGTAGAAGCATATAGAGAGGAATCACAAAAATCCCTGAAAGAATTTCAGGAAAACACAATCAAACAGTTGAAGGAATTGAAAATGGAAATAGAAGCAATCAAGAAAGAACACAGGGAAACAACCCTGGATATAGAAAACCAAAGGAAGAGACAAGGAGCCGTAGATACAAGCATCACCAACAGATTACAAGAGATAGAAGAGAGAATCTCAGGAACAGAAGATTCCATAGAAATCTTCAACAGAACCGTCAAAGATAATGTAAAGCAGAAAAAGCTACTGGTACAAAACATACAGGAAATCCAGGACTCAATGAGAAGATCAAACCTAAGGATAATAGGTATAGAAGAGAGTGAAGACTCCCCGCTCAAAGGACCAGTAAATATCTTCAACAAAATCATAGAAGAAAACTTACCTAACCTAAAAAAAGAGATACCCATAGGCATACAAGAAGCCTACAGAACTCCAAATAGATTCGACCAGAAAAGAAACTCCTCCTGACACATAATAGTCAAAACACCAAATACACAAAATAAAAGAAGTATATTAAAAGCAGTAAGGGAAAAAGGTCAAGTAACATATAAAGGCAGACCTATCAGAATCACACCAGACTTTTTGCCAGAGACTATGAAAGGCAGAAGATCCTGGACAGATGTCATATAGACCATAAGAGAACACAAATGCCAGCCCAAGTTACTGTATCCTGCAAAACTCTCAATTAACATAGATAGAGAAACCAAGATATTCCATGACAAAACCAAATTTATACAATATCTTTCTATAAATCCAGCACTACAAAGGATAATAAATGGTAAAGCCCAACATAAGGAGGCTACACCCAAGAAAAAGCAAGAAACTAATCGTCTTGACAACAAAACAAAGAGAAGAAAAGCACACAAACATAACCTCACATCCAAATATGAATATAACAGGAAGCAATAATCACTACTCCTTAATATCTCTCAATATCAATGGTCTCAACTCCCCAAAAAACAACATAGATTAACAAACTGGATACGCAATGAAGACCCTGCATTCTGCTGCCTACAGGAAACACACCTCAGAGACAAAGACAGACACTACCTCAGAGTGAAAGGCTGGAAAACAACTTTCCAAGCAAATGGTCGGAAGAAGTAAGCTGGAGTAGCCATTCTAATATCAAATAAAATCAATTTTCAAGTAAAAGTCATCAAAAAAGATAAGGAAGGACACTTCATATTCATCAAAGGAAAAATCCACCAAGATGAACTCTCAATCCTAAATACCTATGCCCCTAATACGAGGGCACCCACATACGTAAAGGAAACCTTACTAAAGCTCAAAACGCACATTGAATCTCACACAAAAATAGTAGGAGATTTCAACACCCCACTCTCATCAATGAACAGATCATGGAAACAGAAATTAAACAGAGACATAGACAGACTAAGAGAAGTCATGAACCAAATGGACTTAACAGATATTTATAGAACATTCTATCCTAAAACAAAAGGATATACATTCTTCTCAGATCCTCATGATACTTTCTCCAAAACTGACCATATAATTGGTCAAAAAATGGGCCTCAACAGGTACAGAAAGATAGAAATAATCCCATGAGTGCTATCACACCACCATGGCCTAAAGCTGGTCTACAATAACAATAAGGGAAGAACGCCACATATACGTGGAAGTTGAACAATGCTCTACTCAATGATAACCTGGTCAAGGAAGAAATAAAGAACAAAATTAAAGACTTTTTAGAATTTAATGAAAATGAAGGTACAACATACCCAAACTTATGTGACACAATGAAAGCTGTGCTAAGAGGAAAACTCATAGCTCTGAGTGCCTGCAGAAAGAAACAGGAAAGAGCATATGTCATCAGCTTGACAGCACACCTAAAAACTCTAGAACAAAAAGAAGCAAATACACTCAGGAGGAGTAGAAGGCAGGGAATAATCAAACTCAGAGCTGAAATCAACCAAGTAGAAAAAAAAAGGACCATAGAAAGAATCAACAGAACCAAAAGATGGTTCTTTGAGAAAATCAACAAGATAGATAAACCCTTAGCCAGACTAACGAGAGGACACAGAGAGTGTGTCCAAATTAACAAAATCAGAAATGAAAAGGGAGACATAACTACAGATTCAGAGGAAATTCAAAAAATCATCAGATCTTACTATAAAAGCCTATATTCAACAAAACTTGAAAATCTGCAGGAAATAATTTCCTAGACAGATACCAGGTACTGAAGTTAAATCAGGAACAGATAAACCAGTTAAACAACCCCAAACTCCTATGGAAATAGAAGCAGTCATTAAAGGTCTCCCAACCGAAAAGAGCCCAGGTCCAGACGGGTTAAGTGCAGAATTCTATCAGACCTTCATAGAAGACCTCATACCAGTATTATCCAAACTATTCCACAAAAGTGAAACAGATGGAGCACTACCGAATTCCTTTATGAAGCCACAATTACTCTTATACCTAAACCACAAAAAGACCCAACAAAGAAAGAGAACTTCAGACCAATTTCCCTTATGAATATCGACACAAAAATACTCAATAAAATTCTGGCAAACCGAATCCAAGAGCACATCAAAACAATCATCCACCATGATCAAGTAGGCTTCATCCCAGGCATGCAGGGATGGTTTAATATACGGAAAACCATCAACGTGATCCATTATATAAACAAACTGAAAAAACAAAACCACATGATCATTTCATTAGAGGGTGAGAAAGCATTTGACCAAATTCAACACCCCTTCATGATAAAAGTCCTGGAAAGAATAGGAATTCAAGGCCCATACCTAAACATAGTAAAAGCCATATACAGCAAACCAGTTGCTAACATTACACTAAATGGAAAGAAACTTGAAGCAATCCCACTAAAATCAGGGACTAAACAAGGGTGCCCACTCTCTCCCTACTTATTCAATATAGTTCTTGACGTTATAGCCAGAGAAATCAGACAACAAAAGGAAATCAAGGGGATACAGATCGGAAAAGAAGAAGTCAAAATATCACTATTTGCAGATGATATGATAGTATATTTAAGTGATCCCAAACGTTCCACCAGAGAACTACTAAAGATGAAAAACAACTTCAGCAAAGTGGCTGGGTATAAAATTAACTCAAATAAATCAGTAGCCTTCCTCTATACAAAAGAGAAACAAGCCGAGAAAGAAAGTAGGGAAATGACACCCTTCATAATAGACCCAAACAATATAAAGTACCTCGTGTGACTTTAACTAAGGAAGTAAAAGATCTGTACAATAAGAACGTCAAGACTCTGAAGAAAGAAATTGAAGAAGACCTCAGAAGATGGAAAGATCTCCCATGCTCATGGATTGGCAGGATTAATATAGTAAAAATGGCCATTTTACCAAAAGTGATCTACAGATTCAATGCAATCCCCATCATAATACCAATCCATTTCTTCAAAAGTTAGACAGAACAATTTGCAAATTCATCTGGAATATCAAAAAACCCAGGATAGCTAAAACTATTCTCAACAATAAAAGGACTTCAAGGGGAAATCACTATCCCTGAACTCAAGCAGTATTACAGAGCAATAGTGATAAAAACTGCATGGTATTGGTACAGAAACAGATAGATAGACCAACGGAACAGAATTTAAGACCCAGAAACGAACCAACACACCTATGGTCACTTGATTTTTGACAATGGAGCCAAAACCTTCAAATGGAAAAAAGGTAGCATTTTCAGCAAATGGTGCTGGTTCAACTGGAGGTCAGCATGTAGAAGAATGCAGATCGATCCATGCTTATCACCCTGTACAAAGCTTAAGTCCAAGTGGATCAAGGACCTCCACATCAAACCAGATACACTCAAACTAATAGAAGAAAAACTAGGGCAGCATCTCGAACACATGGGCACTGGAAAAAATATCTTGAACAAAACACCAATGGCTTATGCTCTAAGATCAAGAATCGACAAATGGGATCTCATAAAACTGCAAAGCTTCTGTAAGGCAAAGGACACTGTGGTTAGGACAAAACAGCAACCAACAGATTGGGGAAAGATCTTTACCAATCCTACAACAGATAGAGGGCTTATATCCAAAATATACAAAGAACTCAAGAAGTTAGACCGCAGGGAGACAAATAACCCTATTAAATTGGAGTTCAGAACCAAACAAAGAATTCACAGCTGAGGAATGCCGAATGGCTGAGAAACACCTAAAGAAATGTTCAACATCTTTAGTCATTAGGGAAATGCAAATCAAAACAACCCTGAGATTTCACCTCACACCAGTGAGAATGGCTAAGATCAAATACTCAGGTAACAGCAAATGCTGGGAAGGATGTGGAGAAAGAGGAACACTCCTCCATTGTTAGTGGGACTGCAGACTGGTACAACGTTTCTGGAAATCAGTCTGGAGGTACCTCAGAAAATTGGACATTGAACTGCCTGAGGATCCAGCTATACCACTCTTGGGCATATACCAAAAAGATGCCCCAACATATAAAAATGACACGTGTTCCACTATATTCATCGCAGCCTTATTTATAATAGCCAGAAGCTGGGAAGAACCCAGATGCCCTTCAACAGAGGAATGGATAGAGAAAATGTGGTATATCTACACAATGGAATATTACTCAGCTATCAAAAACAGTGCCTTTATGAAATTCATAGGCAAGTGGTTGGAACTGGACAATATCATCCTGCGTGAGGTAACCCAATCCAGAAAAACACACATGGTATGTATTCATTGATAAGTGGCTATTAGCCCAAATGCTTGAATTATCCTAAATGCCTAGAACACATGAAACTCAAGACAGATGATCAAAATGTGAATGCTTCACTCCTTCTTTAAAAGGGGAGCAAGAAAACCCTTGGCAGGGATAGAGGGGCAAAGATTAAAACAGACACAGAAGGAACACCCATTCAGAGCCTGCCCCACTTGTGGCCCATACATATACAGCCACCCAATTAGACAAGATGGATGAAGCAAAGAAGTGCAGGCAGACAGGAGCCGGATGTAGATCTCTCCTGAGAGACACAGCCAGAATACAGCAAATACAGAGGTGAATGCCAGCAGCAAACCACTGAATTGAGAATAGGACCCCCGTTGAAGGAATCAGAGAAAGAACTCGAAGAGCTTGAAGGGGCTCGAGACCCCATATGTACAACAATGTCAAGCAACCAGAGCTTCCAGGGACTAAGCCACTACCTAAAGACTATACATGGACTGACCCTGGACTTTGACCTCATAGGTAGCATTGAATATCCTAGTAAGATCACCAGTGTAAGGGGAAGCCCTGGGTCCTGCTAAGACTGAACCCCCAGTGAACGTGATTGTTGGGGGGAGGGTGGTAATGGGGGGGAGGATGGGGAGGGGAACACCCATAAAGGAGGGGAGGGGAAGGGGGAGGGTTTAGTGGGATGTTGGCCTGTAAACCGGGAAAGGGAATAACACTCAAAATGTAAATAAGAAATACTCAAGTTAATTAAAAAAATTAAAAAATAAAATAAAAAAATAAATCTTCCAGGACATTTCATTAGCCAAAGTCATATATTCAAATCAAATATGCCATATTTCTTATTCCAAGAAATGTGAAGACATCACTAAATAATTTTTCTTAAGAGAAAAAAATCAGCTGTTCAATTAATTGTACAAAATTTGTTTACCTATTTCCAATTGTTTTTGAAACAGTTATAGCTCTAAGTCAGCTTTCCACAAAGCCATTTTTCAAGCAAGATTTGCTTAAATCTCTTCCAAACTATATGCAAATGCATTATGCATGGACTTTGGAAACTACTCTTATACTACTTTTGCCATGTAATTAATTAAATTCCTAGAATATCCATTGAGTCATCAAATACCTATCATATAATATCTAATGGAAGTGATAGTATTGTAACTGTCAAGATTCTCTAAACAGAATCAGTTCCTAAGTTCCTGAAGGGAAAAATATGGACATGCAATTGCTAAAAGTTCATGAACATGCATGTTTAAAGTATAATAAGGATAGTAAAAAGTACTGTTACCACAAATATATAGCCAAGTATAGCTGAGAGACAAATAATGGTTCATCTTAATAACGTGGCTTATGTTAATAATGCACCTTTGGTAGATAATATGCTAATGAAAATGCATTTACACTAGTATTTTTTTTTATTTTGGTGGTGGTAGGAAGAAGGGTTCTGGTTGATCTTGTTGGTGATTGTCTAGATTTCATCTATTACCTTAAACTAAATCAAAGATAATTGATAAAGTAATGGTTTCATTAGCACTCATCTTTCAACTATGAAGCCATATGGTTATCTTACACTGACCAAGACAATACCTGTTTATTTCTCTCTCTCTCTCTCTCTCTCTCTCTCTCTCTCTCTCTCTCTCTCTCTCCCCCTCTCTCTGTCTGTCTGTCTGTCTCTCTCTCAATCTCTTTCTCTCCCTCTCCCTCTCCCTCTCCCCCTCTCCCCTTGTCCCTCCTCATCCTCATCCTTGCCCTCCTCTTCCTCTTCCTCCTCCTCCTCCTCTTCCTACTCTTCCTCCTCCTCCTCTTGTCCTTCTTCCTTTTTTGTTGTCCTGAGGTTTGGTTTTGTTTTACACACAAATAATAGAAACTCCCTCCTCCTCTTTCTCCATTGTTGTTGTTGTTGTTGCTGCTGCTGCTGCTGCTGTTGTAGGGAGAATATACAGAACAATATATATGTTTGAAGATCACCAAACAATTTGGACAATGTGGAGCAGTGGTTTCTCTTTTCACTGTAGCATCTGGGGATTTAATTCAGGCCACCATGCTTTTATGTCAAGTGTTTTTACCCACTGAGCATTCTCAATAGCCTTTCCTCCTCTTTTTAATGTAGAAAACAACCGTGGCTGACTATAGTTTCTAAAACTTGCCCTTGTACTTTATTCAGTCCCTCAAGTTTCACCATAATCATACCATGCTCCAGTTGAGAGATAGAATCCATGTCTTCCCCCTTGAACCTCAATGGTACTTTAGTACTCTTTCAATGAATAGAATCCAGTCTAAAGTGATTGTCCTTTGGTTGACTCTCTATTTCAGGTACATTCATTACTAAGAACTATGAAACCGAATACACATGAGGAGAGCAGATATGCTGACTGACAATCTGGATCAGACATCAATAATATTACTGAACTAGTCTCTAAATGTTTTCTTAGTTCATTATTTCAGTTATTCTTGCTAGTTTTATGACAACATGAAACAAGCTAGAGTCATTGGAAAGGAGGGAACCTCAATTGAGAAAATACTTTCTATAGGACCCACCTGTAATGTATAATTAGTGACAGAAGGGAAGTCTCCATATTTCTTTAGTAATAGTATTTCATCACAGCAATTGTAAACCTAAAATAGCAGACTTCAGCCTTTTAGTAGCCGCACGTTTCTGAGTCATTGCTAAATGTGCAAAATGTAATTCTTGTCTGATTATAGAATACTTTGTTTTGATAAATCTATAAGCGTATATTCAAAATCATTTATTCTATCAGTGAGATAATTAAAATATTAGTCCACTTTTACTAACTTGAACTATTTTATTATTTTATATTCAATAGTTTATGTACTTGTTTTGATCCATTAATCTCTTTGTCAAAATGATTTAGTTTTAGGGATTATAAGTTTAATAGACTGTATAATAACTTATAGGAAAAAGTTTGTGATTATGTTTTATAGAGCTTAGCTTTTTCTCGTTTATTCTTACAGGTAGACATTGAATTCATTTGGGTGAGTTTCCCCCTTAAGTTTGCATTGTCTTCCCTATAAACAGCTAAGAATGGGAGAAAGAACATAAAAATATATGGGTCCTCTTTCTTCAAGGTGTTTACTTTGTGAGAAAAAATTAGTGCTTTCTAAAGATATAAATGTCCTGGCTCATATCTGTAATCCAAACACTCAGAAGCTGAGGTAGGATCATGACTGTGCTTTGGCAACCACCCTGGGCTTCATATTTGTAGAAAGATATTGTGTAAATTTGGTTTTGTCATGGAATATCTTGGTTTCTCCATCTATGTTAATTGAGAGTTTTCCAGGATACAGTAACTTGGGCTGGCATTTGTGTTCTCTTATGGTCTGTATGACATCTGTCCAGGATCTTCTGCCTTTCATAGTCTCTGGCAAAAAGTCTGGTGTGATTCTGATAGGTATGCCTTTATATGTTACTTGACCTTTTTCCCTTACTGCTTTTAATATTCTTTCTTTATTTTGTGCATTTGGTGTTTTGACTATTATGTGTCGGGAGGAGTTTCTTTTCTGGTCCAATATATTTGCAGTTCTGTAGGCTTCTTGTATGCCTATGGGTATCTCTTTTTTTAGGTTAGGGAAGTTTTCTTCTATGATTTTGTTGAAGATATTTACTGGTCCTTTGAGCTGGGAGTCTTCACTCTCTTCTATACCTATTATCCTTAGGTTTGATCTTCTCATTGAGTCCTGGATTTCCTGTATGTTTTGGACCAGTAGCTTTTTCTGCTTTACATTATCTTTGACAGTTGAGTCGATGATTTCTATGGAATCTTCTGCTCCTGAGATTCTCTCTTCTATCTCATGTATTCTGTTCTTGAAGCTTGTATCTATGGCTCCTTGTCTCTTCTTTTGGTTTTCTATATCCGGGTTGTTTCCATGTGTTCTTTCTTGATTGCTTCTATTTCCATTTTCAATTCCTTCAACTGTTTGATTGTGTTTTCCTGGAATTCTTTCAGGGATTTTTGTGATTCCTCTCTGAAGGCTTCTCCTTGTTTATTTATGTTTTCCTGTGTTTCTCTAAGGGAGTTCTTCACATCTTTCTTGAAGTCCTCCAGCATCATGATCAAATATGATTTTGAAACTAGATCTTGCTTTTCTGGTGTGTTTGGATATTCCGTGTTTGCTTTGGTGGGAGAATTGGGCTCCGAGGATGCTATGTACTTTTGGTTTCTTTTGCTTGGATTCCTGTGTTTGCCTCTCGCCATCAGATTATCTCTAGTGTTACTTTGTTCTTCTATTTCTGACAGTGGCTAGACTGTCCTATAAGCCTGCGTGCCAGGGGTGCTTTAGACCTGTTTTCCGGTTTTCTTTCAGCCGGTTATGAGAACAGAGTGTTCTGCTTTTGGGCGTGTAGTTTTTCCTATCTGCAGGTCTTCAGCTGTTCCTGTGGGCCTGTGTCCTGAGTTCACTAGGCAGGTCACTTGGAGTAGGAAGGTTTGTCTACTTGCGGTCCCGAGGCTCAAGTTTGCTCTTGGGGGTGTTGCTTATGAGCTCTCTGCGGGGGCAGCAACCAGGAAGATCTGCGCTGCCCTTTCCGGGAGCTTCCGTGCACCAGGGTTCCAGATGCCATTTGGTGTTTTCCTCTGGAGTCAGAGATGTGGGCAGAGTACAGTCTCTTCTGGTGTCCCAGGTGTGTCTGCCTCTCTGAAGGTTTAGCTCTCCCTTCCATGGGATTTGGGTGCAGAGAACTGTTTATCTGGTCAGTCCCTTCAGGTTCTGGCGGTGTCTCAGACGCAGGGGACCTGCTGCTGCTGTGCCCTTATCCAAGGGAACCCAGAGGCCATATACAGTTTCCTTTTGGCCACAGATGTGGGCAGGGGTGGGCAGTGTTGGTGGTCTCTTCCACTCTGCAGTCTCAGGAGTGCCCACCTGTCCAGGCGGTGCGGTCTCTCTCCCACCGGGTTTGGGAGCAGCGAGCTGCTGCAGGCAGGTATCCCCAGGTTTGGGAATCCTGGTAAAAACCGGAAGTGTCTGGTCCTAGGGGAATTTTGCTTCTGTGTGTCCTGAGTTCACCAGGCAGGTCGCTTGGAGCAGGAAGGTTTGTCTTACCTGTGGTCCCGAGCCTCAAGTTTGCTCGTGGGGTGCTGCCTACGAGCTCTCCACGGGTGCAGCAACCAGGAAGATCTGTGCTGCCCTTTCCGGGAGCTTCCGTGCACCAGGGTTCCAGATGCCATTTGGTGTTTTCCTCTGGAATCAGTAATGTGGGCAGAGTGCAGTCTCTTCTGGTTTCCCAGGTGTGTCTGCCTCTCTGAAGGTTTAGCTCTCCCTCTCACGGGATTTGGGTGCAGAGAACTGTTTATCTGGTCGGTCCCTTCAGGTTCCAGCGGTGTCTCAGATGCAGGGGACCTGCTGCTGCTGTGCCCTTATCCAAGGGAACCCAGAAGCTATATACAATTTTCTCTTGGGCCAGGGATGTGGGCAGGGGTGGGCAGTGTTGGTGGTCTCTTCTGCTCTGTGGTCTCAGGAGTGCCCACCTGTCCAGGTGGTGAGGTCTCTCTCCCACGGGGTTTGGGAGCAGCGAGCTGCTGCGGGCAGGGATCAGATTTATTTTTAAAAAAGAGCAATTCTAGAGATTCTCTTAAAATGTAAAGGTCATACAGAACCAACTAAGCAGGGCTTCATGAGTCTGATCAAGGCCTTTAGCATATATGTTTTAATTGTATACTTTGATCTTCTTGTGGGACTCATAAATATAGGAACAGTATCTGTCCTTGACACTTTTGCCTGCTTTGGGGACCCTTTTACTCATTCTGGGTTGTCTCATCCACTCTTGATAATGAGGGTTTGCACTTAGTCTTATTGTAACTTGCAATGTCATGTTTGTTGGATATTCTGGGGAGGCCTCCTTGTTTATTTATCTGTTCATTTATTTATTGAACATAGTGGGTTAGATCTGGGGAAGGCAAAAGTGGGGGAAGGGACTTGGAGGAGTGAAAGGATGGGAAACTGCAATTGCAGTTAGGATATAATGTATGAGAGAAGAATAAAAAATGTTAAAGATTTGGGGCAGCACCTTATAATTCACACTTTTTAGGGGGCATTTTATAGCCCATGATGGTCTGGAACTCACTGTATAAAATAGGTTGGCCTCAAACTCATGGCAATATTTTTGTTACCATACCAGGCTTAGAATTTGCATTTTTCACAATGGCCCTTGTGAGACTAATTACAAAGGATTCAATAATCCAGATAAAGTTTTTCTAATTTGAATAATTTCACAGATAATTATTACCCTATGTAAAGTAAACATTCAAAAACTCATATAATCCTCAACTAATGAAAATATTATCATCCAAGCAATTTATTATGAACATTATAGATGAATACATAAATAAACATTATGAACAAGGAATCTAAAACCACAAAGAGGTCAAGAACTCAGAGGCAAACCTTGGTAGTCTGGCTCCAAAGTCTATATTCTTCTGACTCTGAGAGACTTTAATCACAATCATGAAAATAAAGTCTTGAGAACTTTAGAGCTGTAGCACTAAAGACCAGTTGTCTTCGGTAGCAACTACAAGTTGTAAGTGCTCTTATTTCTAAAGGCTTTGTTATCATTATAGGTTCAATGTAACTGAACTATCTTAGAAAGAAAGAATGAATACATCACACCAAATCCCACAACCAAGAAAAAACAATGCTACTCAACTGATCTCACAGTTTCCATTATGGAAACCATCCTTATGATACAAGCTCTCTACCAACACTGTTGGAAACCTTAAAATATTCATATAGCTGGCAATATAACCCACCCATTGGTTCTTGCCAATTTTATGCCTGTGTGAGATGGATGCCATTTCCTACATATCTACAGCTAATGTCAAGGATGGGTTCTCCTAGAAGGGCTCATCTTCTACCACCATAAAGATTATCATTCCATTGCTTCTCACTCCGACTCAGCAAACCTGTATCTAGAAGCAAACTTGTATCTTTCTTAGGCTTGATGTTCTCTGCTTCATACCTCAGAGCACCTCATATCTAGCAATGAGAGACTCTACTCCACAGGGGTGCTTTATGAAGACAATGCTATACCCTAGTATCTAGAAACAAGTTGATATTTCACATAACTATACTTTGATTTACCTCACCCAATATTAACTTTTTGTTTCTTTCACTGAAGATGAGAGCAAGTTCCAACTAAAAGGGTTTTTTTTTGTTGTTAAAAAAATAGGTTACATAGAAATTATGATGTATTTGAATTACTCATTTTCAACTTTTACCTTAAATATATCGCAACTGTCAGATTTCACAAGTTGGCTTTAGAAATTTAACTTCACAAACTGACTTTATATAAAATATTGATAAGCATTAGAGATGCATTACTGAAGGAAAGTTCATGATGGTCCTGCTTGCTCATCATGGGTTACATTAGGAAAGCAGAACCCATTCTTAGTTGTTAGCATGAAATATGAATAGGTAACAGGATAAATTTTTCATTTTTAGACACTTGACTCATACAAAATTAATTAATATTATATTTTTTTTGCTCAACTGTGTGTGCACACCATGGAAAATATCATAAGGAATGTCAATTATTCATTCTTACAAATCAAAATTTGAAAAGAAAGATAATATGTCAGTCTTTTGATGAAACCGGAAAATGTTATCATCTGAGGAGTTGGAGTTAGAAAATTACAAATTAAGCTTTGTATGTCCAAGTTACTTAGCTTTTCGCAGCTGAGTACAAGTTCATGCTCTTATTGCCAACATGGAAGCTGAGATATAAATAAGAATAAAGAAGTTGGTATGCTTAAAATATGCTTTGAATCTTACAAAGGAATGAAGCAGGTGCATGCTTTGTGGATTTTCCCAAATGTCTGCTTTTATTTTTGAATCCAATGGTATCCGATAACCTTAATTGGGTCATTTTAATATTCACTAAAATGTCAGGTGAGCAAAGGGGAGACTGACTTTGCTATGGTTGTTAAATGATTACACAGTTTGGTTTATATTCTCTGCCATACTCCATCAATAATCAGTGGTAAATGTTCAGTTACCACGGGTATAAGTTGTAAACTGAAACAATTGACTCCATTGGTGTGCAGAATGTAACTTAGAGAGCTACAGATGTGGACCTCAGAGGTACATTTGTTATATTAAACAAAAATCATTCAGGGAGCCATTTAGACAGGTACTCTAGAGATGTGAAAGCTAGAATGATGAAAGCAAGGATCTAGTCAATTTGGAAGATTCAATTTCTCTCCTTGTACTTGAGTTTTAAATTCTACCTTAGGCTCACACATTTTCACTTTATATCTACTCACTTACCTGACTTTTGGTCAATGGTCAACAGAAAAAGAGCTGTCTACCTAACCCAGTTCACCCTCTCTATGATGCATTCCTTTCTCAGCTCTATCAGATTTTCTTTCAACACACCAATTTTCCCTTCCAGAAGTTTTCCAGGACAGGTTTGTTTTTACTTCCTATTGGTCCATTTATGCTTTATTCTCCATTTTCTCCTCATACTTACAAATAAAGGTAAACATTTCAGCACCATTTTGTGATGTCTTTTTAAAAAAAATATTCATGCTTTTATAGTCATCTCACTACTCGTCCTGCTTCAAACATTGACCAGCTTCTTTTCATTGTTTCAAATTTATAAATTCCTCATAAACACAGAATCCCACTTTCCAACAAAAGGACACACTAGGCTTCCCTTTTGCTCGTTGACTTAACCCCAAAATACCAACCCAACCTATATCACTTAAGATGTCTAGGTTCCCAAACTTAAGGTTTCTTCTGGTATTTTCTTCTCATTCACCTTCACACAGTTTCTATGTACTATACAGTCCGTCCCTCAAAGACTTCTATGTCTGTGACATTCATCCAGTCCTTCCAGATTGACCCTCCATTTTTCTTGCCACCAAGACCTTATACCCAAAACAAATATCTCAAGAGAAATACAGACCAAGGGGGCTGGGAGGTCAGATGAGACTGTTAATTCATGAATGTATTATTCACATGCACAAACTAAGAAAACATGGAATGATTACCATTCTACAGAAAATCACCTCAAGGGGTCCTGAAAGACTAAAATGAATGTTAGATCTTAAATAGAAGCTAATTAATATGGAAATATTGATATTTACATGGATAGGGATCTTTTTAAAAATTGACAACAGAAAAGGAAAAACCAACAACTTCTTCCTCTTTTAACTAATCAATAGAATGTTACAATATAATAGCACTATAAACATGTGTACAGCAAAAAGAAAGACCTAGAAAGTTGCATCATGATATAAAACACAAGTACTTTTTGATATTTAGTATTTTAAAAGATATTTTGTATTGATATAATAAAAGTAACATATGAATTTAAAACAAAGTTCTCCTCTCTCTCTCTCTCTCTCTCTCTCTCTCTCTGGATTTTTGCTAAAAATCTGTCAAGTATTAACTGAGATAAATTACTTCTAATAATTAAGAAAAACTCATAAAAGGAGAAGATATTGAGACAGAACTTAAGCATATTTTTTCAAAACTACTATTGAACTCAGGGGGAACCTAAATAATCTTTTTTTATTCAAGAAGTTTTCAAAATTCCAGATGTGTAGGAAAAAGATAATAAAATTATAATACCATTGTTATTTAAAAAACTTGAGTTCTCTTGCTAATAGTTAAGGATACTGATTTATTTAAAACATAACATGTTTCTGCTTCATAACAACATCTGTATTATTTTACATTTTTATTGGCAACTTCCACTGTACCCTGGTGATTTCTAGAAATCCTCATACTTCCCTGCTGGTCAGAGTTTCCAAAAAATAATAAACAAATGATTATTAACTATGATCTTTTTATTCTATGACCATGTACTCCATAAGAAGCATTTGAAAAGGCTGAGCTATTAATTTGGGGGGAAATTAGGTCCATACTCCAGATCTCAACTGCCGAGATATTTGATGAGGGAGACAGACCATCTAGCATAGATAGTAAAACACCCACCATAAATATATTGTACCCAAGAGAGCGCCTCAGCATGTGGACTTCCACTAATGTTATACACAGTTCTTGTGGAATGTCCATTGTTCACAGAGAAGCTGCTGTTGTGGGCGGTGTTGCCTGCTGTTAAAAGACACATCCAGGATTTCTTAGCTCTGGGTGATTTAGATTCCCATGGAACATAGTAATGGTTAGAGATAGTTTTGGCTATCAGATCTTGAGGATTATCTAGTGGGTACAGCTAAAAAAATTCCACTAAAAAGAATACGAAGCATAAGACAGCCCCCTCACCAAGAAATTTTAATGTCCAAAATTCAGTAATTCCCAGGTCAAGAAGCCCTATAAGTTTATAGTTCCATAAGTTGGTGCCTGGGCACTTACAGACATTTTGCACAGAAATATCTATTTTATGATCTTTTATGTGGAGAATTGAAACTCCAGAGGGGGAAAATAATCCATGGTGGTAGCCTTCAGGAAAGATATGGTTAAGGAGTTTTAAGATACTATACCTACTGGACAGTTGGGAGCTCAAGTTACTGCACATAGGTAAAGTAAATGTCCCTCCATTTACTTTTTCTTGTATATCACCCAGCCCTTCCAGACTGGAACTTACTTCATGTCCCTGGAACATTTTACCACTCACCCTCTAACAAGACTTGCTCCCAAAGCCTTTAACCATATAGTAGTTTATATGATTCCTATAAAAAATTTTAAAGTTGTACCTAATGAAAATGGAGTTTTTCTTTTTAAATTTGATCTTAATTCCTTTATATTGATTATTTTATTTATTTACACTTGAAATGTTGTCCCCTTTCCAGGATTCCCCTCTGCAAATGCCGCAGACCATACCCCCTCCCCTTTGTCTCTAAGAGGGTACTCACCCTCCCACCCACCTACTCCTGCCTCACCCCTCTAGCATCCCCCTTCCTTGGGGCAACAAACCTGCACAGGGCAAAGCTCCTCTCCTCCCACTGATGCCAGAGAAGGCAGTCCTCTGCTATATATATAGCAGGGAAGCATGGACTCACCCATGTGTATTCTTTAGTTGGTGGTCTAGTCCCTGGGATCTCTGAGGGGTCTGATTAGTTGATACTGCTGTTCTTCCTATGGGTTGCAATCCCCCTCATTTCCTTCAGTCCTTCCCTATCTCTTCCATTGGGGTCCCTGGGCTCAGTCCAATGATTGGCTGTGAATGTCTGCATCGGTTTTAATCAGGTGCTGGCAGAGCCTCTCGGAGAACAGCCATACTAGGTTCCTGTCAGAAAGCACTTCTTGGCATCAGCAATAGTATCTGGTTTGGTGTCTATGGATGGGATGGATCCCAAGGGGTGGGGCAGTCTCTGGATGGCCTTTCCTTCAGTCTCTGCTCCATTTTTTTGTCCCTGTGATTCCTTTAGACAGGAACAATTCTGGGTTAAAAATCTTGAGATGGATGAGTGGCCCCTTCCCTGAAATGGGGACCATGCCTATCTACTGGGAGTGGTCTGGGAGTGGTTCTATGTTTTCTCTGCTGGGAATTTTGGCTAACATCATCCCCATTGGGTCCGAGTGAGCCTCTCGCAACACTAGCATCTGGGACTCTCTAGTGGTTCTCTCAGTTCACTGCACCCTACTGCTGTATATTTCCTGGCCCTCTGGACTAATCTCCTGTCTCTTCCCATACCTGAACCTACCCACTCCTCCCTTTCCCCTCCTCCAAATGCATTTTTTTTCATTCAATGTTGATTCACACGGGATTAAAGAATTAGCGTGACATTGGAGACTATTTGAGGATTTTAGGGATCTTCCATGCCATAGCAGGCTCAAATGTGTGTTAACAAAAACAATTCTATGACCTTGTCAAATCCTGTTGTCTTGTCCTTGTGGGACCAATTTCGTGTCTTGCCTTCTCTTTGATGCAAGCAGGCCTGATCACTGATTTTGTTCCACATCTGTATATGGTGCCCTCTTAGGCATAATGCTTCCCACGCCCCCAACACAAATCTTCATATACGTGTTCCTTTATGCTTGGTTACAGATGATGTAATTGAATTCTGAAGTATCAAGTTTAGAGTAATAATATGAATGGAGCAGGTTGCCTGAAAGGTTAAGTGTTGTAGGACCTTATTCTATACCATGTTTACTTTGCTTACCTATGTCTTTAATATCCCTTTGGCATTTATATTAATGCCTACCTTAATGTATTGAATCTAGATGCATTTGAATGATGTCATAAGAACAAGGTTTATTAGAAATTTCCTGAACAGTTTAGGAACTCTGACTTTGTGAAACTACATATAACAGTATCCTAGAGAATTTGCGAAAGAGAAAAGACTTCTCTGCAATTACAGGAATAGCAAGTAGAGACAATTTAATCAAAGGCATAACCACTTACAAAGCAACAAAAAATCTGGCATCCTGCATTTAGCTATGGAAGCTATAAATAGGTCATATAATTGTATTCACCCACACACATTATACACACCACTGATTATGTGTTAATGTGTTTTGATTTTGTTTCAAAACCAAAATATACTGCCAGTATGTTCTGGGTGAACAGACACTTGGCCAAAATGATGAACAATGTCTTGGAGGAAAGAAAGAAAACTTAAGCAAGATAGAAAAATATTTTCAACTTGAAAGAAAAAATACAAAAGATATAAAGCTGGTTAGATAGAGAAATTATACATACAGACAGGAACTTTAAGAAGCACGTATTACAAAGGTCAACATAAGCCAAGCATGTTGAATATTACCTTGCTTTCCAGATGCTTCTCTTCCATATTTGGAAGTGAAAGTGATGAAGTGAAACAGGACGAAGTTGCTTTTTGCTGTTAAGTGATTTTTTTTCCTATGTTGAGGGATTTGGCTATGCTTCAATTCTCTGGAGAAACTCTATTAAAAGAAAACAATGTTTTTTTTTAAATATTTGAAACCACAACGGGCTAAAATTTGAAGTAGTAAAAAACTTGCGTTTTAAACCTAGAAACGCATCTGATTTTATTTTATTTTAAATTTTATCCTCAAGGAGCACATTACACATTTTAAGACATTCTTGAAGACAGCTTCCAAAAATCTTTCAGTTCATGGGATTATTTTCTAGACTGCAACATTTTAATCTACTTACTAATGTCTGAATGCTACCACACTTATGGTTAGTTCAATCTGTGTGTTGTGTATGCTTGGGTCATTTTGTTGCAACAAACACAGCTTTATATACCTATTGTATGTATGAAGTTCCCCATCATGTCAGGGCAAAAGTGCATTAGATAGGCTAGCAATCTGTAGTATTTAAGCAGCTATACAATCACACTCCAAATTATGGCAGTATATGTGTATATCCTATAAATATAGCATATGGGTAAACTGTTCTCTTGACTTCCATGAAACTGAAAAAAATATGATGTGTTTATTGTCATACTTGAAACATTCTCAAGTACATTTCTAGTGGAGATGATTTTGACTTTAAACAGATACTACTACAAAACAATACAGTACATATAACTCTATACTTCTGAGAACTAGAAAAATTCTCTAAAAACTAGATTCTGGCCTCATACACTTTAAATCTTGTTTGCCTTTACTATATACAAACATCTTCCACAATTATCCTGGGGCATACTTACATATCAGGAGAGTTTCTGGTCCTAATCCTTGGGTCATAACATAACATCACGAATGGGTAGTACTTCCAGAATTTGTCTCACTTCTCACACTGGACAAAAACTAATGATAACATATGTGATGGTCCTAGTTCAAAAAATGAACTTGGGGGATGTCAAATGTACTTCCTTGCTAAGAATTTTAAACTTCTATCTTTCATCTGTGAATAAAGGCAAAGACACTTGACATCCTGAACTCTCTTTGATCTCAGCCAGATCCACTCCTCCCCAAAGCCTAGGTTACCTTAAAAGTCTCATGACACAAAAGGATTGAAATGAGGTCAAGCTTTGGCCAAATTATCACATTTTTTTTGAAATTATACAAAGCACTTGAGACATCACAGGATTCCTTCCACAGTATCCTGGAAGAGAATTGTCCAGTAGCATGTCTTAAGCTTCATCACAGAGTGCTTCTACTTTTATATGGCAATGTTCTTTGTTGGTGAAAAGAATTGTATCATAGCAATTTGCCCACATGTAGATGTTAGAGAATAAAAACCAGCACTGTACATTCATTTTGTATCAACAGCTATCAACTAGTGCTTTGTCTTATTTGTTTCATATCTTCATTCTTTCTTCCCTAACACAAAGACATATTTCCAAATAAACCCAAAGTGTACTATTCACCAATAATTAAAATATATGCATATTTGTGGTTAAGTTTATATTTCCTTTTGTGAAAACATTTGAGACGGTGTATCATTTGTCACTCAGGCTAACCTTGCAGTTTTTCTTTTAGCCAAGACTTGCCTTGAACTTATAGTCCCAGCTTCCTGAATATTGGGAACAAAGCCATGAGATACTGTGCCCAGCTCTAAGTTTACATTTCTAGCACAAGGTTTTATGCCAAATGTATCAGTAGTCATAATTAAAAATGAACATTTGTTTTGATTTCTGTAAGGAATCTTGCATTTATCTTCACTGTTTCCATAACAGAGCCTAAATCTATTCTATGTCATTAATATTTACTATTTGCAACAGAAATGATATTTCATGTGAACTGACAATGACCCTCATTGTTTGCAATAGAGTTGTGAATGAACTTCTGCTCCATGGAATCACATATATTACTTTTTTCTCATTGGTAATAATACTCATTAATCTATGTTAGTATTAACATACAAAGACACACAAAAGGAAAGATGTGATTCTTCATCTTATTTTTCATTATCCTAGCCTAAACCAAACTGGAACTTCCAATCATGAAGAAAAATGTACATATAAGAATATAATGTGTGAAGAAAAGAACTATAAAAATACAAACAAAAAATAATTTAACATGCTATCTGCTAAGGGAGCCCAAGTCATGCTCATTCCATAATGGATGCTTAAAATTTAAAAAGAACACTTGAAAATCTCATCACTAGTATTCAGGTGCAACTGGAAGAGAATTTGAGTTGATGTCTTTAGTTCATGAAGAAATTTATAAGATTTCCTAATCTTACTAGGAAAATAGAGCCTGTTGAGATACCATTCCTTCAGAATTTTTCATTTAGAGTCATAAATGTTCTAGCATACAGTGAAAAAAGTAGTATATTAATGAGAGTATTGGCTCATGAATTACTATAACATTAAAAAGTATGAAAAATTCCTTTATAATTGGGAAGTCCAGTCTGGGCTAGAACCCAAGGATTCTGGAGTAACCTATTCTCAGAGAACCTATGATCTATAAAATGACAACTACATAAGGAAATACAACATGAAGTGACTATTATTACCACTGAAGACTGACAGAGGCTTTCATGGAATAGCGTCACAGTGAAACCAGAAAAACCTGGGACATGAAAATAAAGGTAAGATTCAATATCCTTCTCTGTGATTTTGTTGTCCTTTTTAAGGTATTGCTTTGAGAAGTATGGAGAGACTTAGAGAACACAACAAAAGCTGGCATAATGTTTGCAGGGCAAAAGTTGTTATCACCTTGAATCAGAGTAATTGCTAAGAGGATGGTAAGATGAGCAGAAATTGAGGAAGTGTTTTAGAATTATTTTCCTTTGGGGTTTGGCAATCAACTTCTCTGTGTTGGTAACCCCAAATGAGTCCTGAGAGTCTCCCACCTCTGGGTCTCTGGCACTTTCTATGTCTCCTTTTTTCATTTCTAATTTTGTTAATTTAGATTCTGCCTCTGTGCCCTTTAGTTAGTTTGGCTATCTATCTTGGTTTATCTATCTTGTTGATTTTCTCAAAGGAAAGCTCTTGGTTTTCTTGATTCTTTGTATTGTTCTTGTTGTATTTAACTGGTAGATTTTAGTTCTGAGATCGATTATTTGCTGCCATCTACTCCTCTTGGGTGTGTTGGCTTCTTTCTGTTCTAGAGCTTTCAGGTGTGCTGTTAAATTGCTTGTACCAGATCTTTCCAGTTTCTTTATGAAGGCATTTAGTGCTATGAATTTTCCTCTTAACATAGCTTTCATTGTGTCCCATAAGTTTGGGTATGGTGAGCCCTCATTTTCATTGAATTCTATATAGTATTTGATATCTTCATTTTTTTTCCCTGACCAAGTTATTGAACAGAGAGTTGTTCAGTTTCCACGAGTATGTTGTTTTTGTCATTTTTATTGGTATTGAAGTCTAGCCTTAGTCTGTGGTGATCTGATGTAATGCTTGGGATTATTCCAATCTTCTATCTGTTGAGGCTTCTTTTATGTCTGATTATATCATCAATTTTGGAGAAGGTGCCATGAGGTGCCGAGAAGAATGTGCATTGTCTTGTTGTCAGGTGAAATGTTCTATAGAAACATGGTAAATCCATTTCATTCATAACTTCTGTTATTTTCACTGTGTCTCTGTTTAGTTTCTGTTTTAATGACCTCTCTATTGGTAAAAGTAGGGTGTTGAAGTCTCCCTCTATTATTATGTGAAGTTCAATGTGTGTTTTGAGCTTTATTAAAGTTTCTTTAAGAATGTTTGCCCTTGCTGACTGCCCTGGTTAGGATTTCAGGTACTATATAGAATAAGGATGGAGAAAGTGGACAGCCTTGTCTAGTCCCTGATTTTAGTTGGATTACTTTAAGTTTCTCTCCATTTAGCTTGATGTTGGCTACTGTTTTGCTGTATATTGCATTTACTATGTTTAGATATGAGCCTTAAATTCCTGATCTTTCTAAGACTTTTAATATGAAGAGGTATTGAATGTTTTCAAATACTTTCTCAACATCTAATGAGATGATCACGTGGTTTTTTACTTTGAGTTTCTTTATATAGTAGATTACTTTGATGAATTTCCTTTTATTGAACCATCCCTGCATCCCTGGTATGAAGCCTACTTGATCATGATGGATGATGCTTTTGATGTGTTCTTGGATTCCATTTGCAACATTTTTATTGAGTATTTTTGCATCAATATTCATAAGGAAGATTGGATCTGAAGTTCTCTTTCTCTGTTGGGTCTTTATTTTAGATATAAGCATAATTGTAGCTTCATAGAAGGAATTGGGTAGTGTTCCTTCAGTTTCTATTTTGTGGAATAGTTTGGATAGTATTGGTATTAGGTCTTCTATGAAGGTCTGATAGAACTATGCATTAAACCTATCTGGTCCTGGGCTTTTATTGGTAGGGAGACCTTTTTATTATTTTTAGCATTTCAAATAATATATCCTTTCTTGGTTTCCTGACAATAACTCCTCTATCCCATCCCCCCAATGTGGGGTGTTCTCCCATTCAAACACCAACACTTTCCTGCCTCCCCACCTTGACATTCCCATACACTGGGGGGGGGGTCCAGCCTTAGCAGGACCAAGGACTTCTCCCATTGGTGGCCAACAGGGCCATCCTCTGCAATATAAGCAGCTGGAGCCATGGGCCTATGCATGTGTACTCTTTGGGTAGTAGTTTCATCCCTGTGAGCTCTGGTTGGTGGGTATTATTCTTATGGGGTTGCAAACCCCTTCAGCTCCTTCAATCCTTTATCTAACCCTTCCAATGAGGACCCCATTCTCAGTTCAATGCTTGGCTGTGAGCATTCAACTCTGTATTTGTCATGATCTGGCAGAGCCTCTCAGGAGACAGCTGTATCCTACTCCTATCAACATGCACTTCTTAGCATCAGCAATATTGTCTGGGTTTGGTGGCTGTATGTGTATGGAATAGATCCCCAGATGGGGCAGGATCTGAATGACCATTCCTTCAGTCTCTGCTCCAAACTTTGTCTTCATGACGCCTCCTATGAATATTTTTGTTCCTCCTTTTAAGAAGAACTAATGAATCCCCACTTTGGTCATCATTCTTCTTGAGCACCATTTGGTCTGTGAATTGAATTTGAGTAATCTGAGCTTTTGAACTAATATATACTTATCAGTGAGGGCAGGCATACCATGTGTGGTTTTTGTGATTGGGTTACCTCACTCTGGATGATATTTTCCAGTTCCATCCATTTGCCTATGAAGTTCATGAAGTCATTGTTTTTGATAGCTGAGTAGTACTTCACTGTATAGATGTACCACATTTTCTGTATATATTCCTCTGTTGAAGGGCATCTGGGTTCTTTCCAGCTTCTGGCTATTATAAATAAGACTGTTATTTATAACATGTGCCTTTGTTGTATGTTGGAGGATCTTTTGGGTATATGCCCAGGAAAGGTATAGCTGGGTCCTCAGGTAGTAGAATGTCCAAATTTCTGAGGAACCTCCAGACTGATTTCCAGAGTGGTTGTATCACTTTGCAATCCCACCAAATATAGAGGATTATTCCTCTTTCTCCACATCCTCACCAGCATCTGCTGTCACCTGAGTTTATGATCTTAGCCATTCTGACTGGTGTGAGTTAGAATCTCAGGGTTGTTTTGATTTGCATTTCCATTATGACTAAGGATGTTGAGGATTTCTTTAGGTACTCTCACTCATTTGATGTTCCTTAGTTGAGAGTTCTTTGTTTAGCTTGGTACCCCATTTTTAAATAGGGCTATTTGGCTCTCTGGAGTCTAACTTCTTGAGTTCTTTGTATATTTTGGATATAAGCTCTCTATCAGATAAAGGATTGGTAAAGATCTTTTCCCAATCTGTTGGTTGCCATTTTGTCTTAATGACATTGTCCTTTGCCTTACAGAAGCTTTGTCATTTACTGAGGTCCCATTTGTCAATTCTTGATCTTACAGCATAAGCCATTGGTGTTTTGTTCAGGAAAATTTCCCCAGCGTCCATGTGATCAAGACTCTTCCCCACTTTTCTTTTATTAGTTTGAGTGTATCTGGATTGGTGAGGAGATCCTTGATCTACTTGGACTTAAGTTTTGTACAGGGCAATAAGAATGGATTGTGGGGGAATACGGGGGAGGGCAATAAGCCGGATGTATAGGGGGAATACCTGTATGGGGGAGGGGAAGGGGAGGGAATGGGGGCTTATGGACAGGAAACTGGGAAGGGAAATAACCTTTGAAATGTTAGTAAAGAAATATATAATAAAATATTTTTTAAAAAGAATGGATTGATTTGCATTTTTCTACATGCTGACCTTCAGTTGAACTTGCACCATTTTTTGAAAATGCTATCTTTGTTTTCTTGGATGGTTTCAGCTTCTTTGTCAAAGATCAAGTGACCATAGGTGTGTTGGTTCATTTCTGGGTCTTCAATTCTGTTCCACGTGTCTATCTGCCTGTCTCTGTACCAATACCATACAGTTTTTATCACTATTGCTCTGTAACACTGCTTGAGGTCAGGGACGGTGATTCCCTCGCAACTTCTTTTATTGTTGAGTATAGTTTTCACTTATCCTGTTTTTGTGTTATTCCATATGAATTTTCATATTGCTATTCCTAACTCTATGAAAAATTGAGTTGGAATTTTGATGGGGATTGCATTGCGTCTATAGAATTCTTTTGGCAAAAATGAATTGCCAATTAATCCTGCCAGTCCATGAGCATGGGATTTCCATCTTCTGAGATCTTCAATTTCTTTCTTTAGAGACTTGAAGTTCTTGTCATACAGATCTTTCACTTGCTTGGTTAAAATCACACTGATGTATTTTCTGTTATTTGGGACTATTGTGAAGGGTATCATTTCCATAATTTCTTTCTCAACCTGTTTAACCTTTGAACAGAGGAAGGATACTGATTTGTTCGAGTTAATTTTATACCCACACACTTTTTTGAAGTTGTTTATCAGGCTTATTAGTTCTCTGGTGGAATGTAGGGATCACTTAAGTATACTATCATATCATCTGCAAATAGTGATATTTTGACTTCTTTCTTTCCAATTTGTATCCTTTTTTACCTCCTTTCCTAGTCTGCTTGCTCAGCTGGGACTTCGAGTACTATATTGAATAAGTAGGAAAAGAGTGAGCAGCCTCGTCTAGTACCTGATTTTAGTGGGATTGCTTCAAGTTTCTCTCCATTTAGTTTAATGTTAGCTACTGGTATGCTGTATATTGTTTTTACTGTGTTTAGTTACGCGTCTTGAATTCCTGATCTTTCCAGGACTGTTATCATGAAGAGGTGTTGAATTGTCTCAAAAGATTTCTCAGCATCTAATGAAATGATCATGTGTTTTTTTTCTTTGAGTTTGCTTACATAACGAATTATGTTGATGGATTTCTGTATAGTGAACTATCCCTGCATCCCAGGGATGAAGCCTACTTGATCATTATGGATGATCATTTTGATGTGTTCTGGATTCACTTTGTGAGAATTTTATTGAGTATTTTTGTGTCAATATTCATAAGGGGAATTGGTCTGAAAATCTCTTTTGTTGCATCTTTGTGTGGTTTAGGTATAAGCATAATTGTGGCTTCATAGACGGAATTTGGTAGTGCTCTGTCTGTTCCTATTTTGTGGAATCAGTTGGACAATATTGGTATTAGGTCTTCTATGAAGGTCTGATAGAATTCTGCACTAAACCCATCCGGTCCTGGGCTCTTTTGGTTGGGGGACTTTTAATAACTGCTTCTATTTCTTTAGGAGTTATGGGGTTGTTTAGATGGTTTATCTGTTCCTGATTTAACTTTGGTACCTGATATTTGTCTAGAAAATTGTCCATTCCACCCAGATATTCCAGTTTTGTTGACTATCGGCTTTTGTAGTAGGATCTGATGATTTTGTAAAATTTCCTCAGATTCTTTATTATATCTCCCTTTTCATTTCTGATTTTGTTAATTTGGACACACTGTCTGTGCCCTCTGATTAGTCTGGCTAAGGGTTTATCTATCTTGTTGATTTTCTCAAAAAACCAGCTCCTGGTTTTGTTGATTCTTTGTATAGTCCTTTTTGTTTCTGCTTGGTTGATTTCAGCCCTGAGTTTGATTATTTCTTGTCTTCTACTCCTCTTGGGTATATATTTCTTTTTTTTCTAGAGTTTTAGGTGTGCTGTCAAGCTAATGACATATGCTCCCTCCTGTTTCTTTTTGCAGGCACTCAGAGGTATGAGATTTCCTATTAGCACTGCTTTCATTGTGTCCCATAAGTTTGGGTATGTTGTGCCTTCATTTTCATTAAATTCTAAGAAGTCTTTAATTTCTTTCTTTTATTTCTTCCTTGACCATGTGGGTGTTCTGTCCTTATTGTTGTTACTGAAAACCAGCCTTAGTCTGTGGTGATCTGATGGAATTCATTCGATTATTTCTATCTTCCTGTATCTGTTGAGGCCTGTTTTGTGACTGATTATATGGTCACAATTTTGGAGAAGGTTCCATGAGGTGCTGAGAAGAAGGTATATCCTTTTGTTTTAGGAAGGAATGTTCTATAAATATCTGCTAAATCCATTTGGTTCATAACTTCTGTTAGTTTCTCAAGGTCTCTGTTTAATTTCTGTTTCCATGATCTGTCCATTGATGAGAGGGGGTGTTGAAATCTCCTATTATTCTTTGAGGTGCAATGTGTGATTTGAGTTTTAGTACGGTTTCTTTTATGCATGTAGGTGCCCTTGCATTTGAAGCATAGATATTTAGGATCGAGAGTTCATCTTGATGGATTTTTCCTTTGATGAATATAAAGTTTCCTTCCTTATCTTTTTGATGACTTTAGGTTGAAAGTAGAAATTAGAATGGCTTCTCCAGCTTGTTTATTCAGACCACTTCCTTGGAAAGTTGTTTTCCATCTTTTTACTCTGAGGTAGTATCTGTCTTTGTCTCTGAGGTATGTTTCCTGTATGCAGCAAAATGCTAGGCCCTGTTTACCTATCCAGTCTGTTAGTCTATGTCTTTTTATTAGAGACTTGTGGCCATTGATGTTGAGATGTATTAAGGAACAGTGATTGTTTCTTACCCTTATTTTTGTGTTTAGAGGTGGAATTAAGTTTGTGTGTCTCTCTTCCTTTGGTTTCATTGCAAGGAGATTACGTTCTTGCTTTTTCTATGGAGTAGTTTCCCTCCTTGTGTTAGAGTTTTTCATCTATTATCCTTTGTAGGGCTGGATTTGTAGAAAGATATTGTGTAAATTTGGTTTTGTCATGGAATATCTTGGTTTCTCCATCTATGTTAATTGAGAGATTTGCTGGATACAGTAACCTGGGCTGGCATCTGTGTTCTCTTAGGGTCTGTATGACATCTGTCCAGGATCTTCTGGCTCTCATATTCTCTGGTGAGAAGTCTGGTGTAATTCTATAGGTCTGCCTTTATATGTCATTGACCTTTTCCCCTTGCTGCTTTCAATATTCTTCCTTTGTTTTTTGCCTTTGTTCTTTTAACTATTATGTGATAGGAGGAATTCCTTTTCTGGTCCAATCTATTGGGAGTTTTGTAGGTTTCTTGTATGTTTATGGGCATCTCTTTCTTTAGGTTAGGGAGGTTTTCTTCTATAATTTTCTTGAAGTTATTTATTGGCACTTTAAGTTGGGAGTCTTCACTCTCTTCTGTTACTATTATCCTTAGGTTTGATCTTCTCATTGTGTCCTGGATTTCCTGCATGTTTTCGGCTAGGAACTTTTTGTGTTTTACATTATCTTTGATTGTTGTATTGATGTTTTCTATGCTATCTTCTGGCCCTGAGATTCTCTCTTCTATTTCTTTTATTCTGTTGGTGATGCTTGCTTGCATCTATGAGTCCTTATCTCTTCCCTCGGTTTTCTATCTCCAGGGTTGAGTCCCTTTGTGCTTTCTTTATTGTTTCTATTTCCATTTTTAAATCCTGGACAGTTTTGTTTAATTCTTTCACCTGTTTGGTTGTGTTTTCCTGTAATTCTTTAAGGGAATTTTGCTTTTCCTCTTTAAGGGCTTCTACTTGTTTACTTGTGTTGTCCTGTATTTCTTTGAGGAAGTTATTTTTGTACTTCTTAAAGTCCCCCATTATCATTATAAAATGTGATTTAAATCTAAATCTTTATTTTCCATTGTGTTTGGATATCCAGTATTTGTTTTGGTGGGAGAACCTGGCTCTGATGAAGCCAAGTAGTCTTGGTTTCTGTTGCTTAAGTTCCTGTGCTTGCCTCTTGCCATCAGGTTGTCTCTGGTGTTAACTTGTTTTGCTGTTTCTGACAGTGGGTTGACCCTCCTGTAGGCCTCTGTGTCAACACTCCTGTAGACATGTTTTTTTGTTGTCTTTCAGCCATTTCTGGCAACAGAGTGCTCTGCTCTCAGGCATTTAGGCGCTCCTGATGACTGTCTTTCAGCTCTAGGTGCAGGCAGGAATCAGGAGGGTCCTGACCCGACTGCTCCTTGGTCCCTGCACCCAGGGGGCACAGATGGCACTAGGCAATTTCCTCTTCATCCTGGAATGTGGTCAGAGGGTAGTCTCCTCTGATTTCTCAGGAGTGTCTGCACTTCTCAGGGTCCAGCTCTCTCCCCCACAGGATTTGGGTGCAAGGAGCTGTTTGACTGGTTTGGTACAGTTCCAGGGACAGACCAGAACTGCAGATACCCGCAGCTGACTGTTCCTATATTCCTGTGTCCAGAGGCACTATGTAGTTTCCTCTTGGATCAAGGATGTGGCCAAAGGCAGGCAGAAGTGCCAGTCTGTCCTGTGGTCTCAGTATGGTCCAGACTTCTGGAAGTTCAGATCTCTCCCCCACAAGATTTGAGACCGGGAAGCTGTGGGATGGGATCAGTTCAGTACCAGGCACAGTCAGAGAGAAACAGGAAGCACCCTGTCCCAGAGGACTTCTGTTTTTGTGTGTCCTAAGTCCACCAGGCAGGTCACTTGGAGCAGGAAAGTTGGTCTTAACTCTGCTCTCAGGTGTGTAGGTGCTCCTGGTGTCTGTCTTTCAGCTCTTGGTGCAGGCAGGAATCAGAAGGGTCCTGCCCCTTACTGCTTCTAGATCCCTGTACCCAGTGGTGACACCTTGCACTAGATGATTTCCTCTTGGGTTGGGAATGTGAGCACCAGGTATTCTCCTCTGATTTTTCAAGAGTATTTGCACTTCTGAAGGTTCAGATCTCTCCCCCACAGGATTTGGGTGCAGGGAACTGTTTGACCAGTTCAGTTCAGTTCCAGGCACAGACCAGAACTGCATACCTGCAGCTGACTGTTCCTATATTCCTGTGTCTAGAGGCACTATGCAGTTTCCTCTTGGGTCAGGGATATGGGCAAAGATGGGCAGAAGTGGCAGTCTGTCCTGTGGTCTCAGGATGGTCCGCATTCTGGGTGTTCAGCTCTCTCCCCCACAGGATTTGGGGTTCATGAAATTCTTAAGAACAATGCTTATGGACTGGAGAGATGGCTCAGTGGTTAAGAGCACTGACTGCTCTTCCAGAGGTCCTGAGTTCAATTCCCAGCAACCACATGGGGGCTCACAACCCTCTCTAATGGGATCTGATGCCCTCTTCTGGTATGTCTGTGGATGGCTATAGTGTACTCAAAAATAAAATCTTTAAAAAAAAAAAAAGAACAATGCTTATGTGGAATAATCACTCCTATAATTTAATGACACTCTTTGCTGCCGTATAACTAAGATACAAATACAACTTTGTATGTTTAAATTATTAGCTGCATTACCTATGACTTTAGTTTATGTTCTTAAAGTACAAACTCTCACTACAGGCAAAAAGGATTACCACACTTAACCACTTTTTTTTCTGTAATCAATGATTTTTTTAATACCAAAATTAAACAGAAGGATACAGACCTAAACCTACAAATCTCATAGGCTACTACTGTGAAGAGCCACATATTTGCTCAAGCACTAGGAGACCTTGACTGGTATTTCTCTCTGAAAGTCATTTATTTTTTTCAGTATTCTTTTCCAGTTTAAACACATTCATTCACATATATTTAAATTCCTTTAGATAGTTGATTTTAAGTTTTACTGCTGATGTAGAGAGTCAATATCATCAATAAACCAGCAGTTAAAATATTAAGACCAATTTACTCTTCAAATCTACATTTCTTGCACAAATCTCACTAAAATGTTAAAATATTATCTGATGATAAATGGTATTTCTTGACATAGTCTCAATAATTTATTATGTATATAGCACATATAACAATTTTTTTGGGATAGCTGGTTTATTTTAAATGTGTTTTCTCTCAAAATAGTCCTTAATTTTTGATAATGTAGGCTTTTGTAGCATAAATTTATTTTTTAGGATAATGAGGCTTGAACTCAGACATTTAACATAAAAAGCTATGTCACCAAACTACATTCTAGATCCCTACATAATCATTGTTGAGAAATATGTATTACATAGCTACTTTTTGTGGGTGAACATGCCAGTGTATGTCAATGCCTATTACTGCAAGAGTACATTTTCCAAAAGTAACACAGCTGCAAAATAATGACAGTGTTGCCTTGAATGGGAGTACTCCCCATAGCCCATATGTTTGAATGCTTGGACCATAAGAAGTGACACTATTAGTACACATGGTATGTACTCACTGATGAGTGGATATTAGGCTAAAGCTCAGAATACCCATGATACAATTCATAGACCATATGAAGCTCAAGAAGAAGGAAGACCAAAGCACAGATGCTTCAGTACTATTTAGAAGGGGGAACAAAATAATCAGGAGAAGTAGAAGGTGGAAGGGACTTGAGAGTAAGAGAGGAGTGGGAGGGGGAAAATGGGGCAGGATCAGGTGTGGGAAGAGACAGGGAAGATGTACAGAGGGTCAGGAAATTGAACAGAGGTGTGTAGCAAGGGGAATGGGGAATGGGGAACTGGAGATAGCTACCAAAAAGTCTCAGATGTCAGGAAACCAAGAGGCTCCCAGAAACCAATGGACATGACATTAGCTGAAATACCTGACAAAGGGGAGGGAGAACCTGTAGAGACCATATCCAGAGGTTAGGCATGGCCCCCAGTTGAGGGATGGGGCCACCTACCCATCTCCAAAATTTTAACCCAGAATTGCTCCTGTCTAAAGGAAATGCAGGGACTGAAGGAAAGGCCATCTGGAGACTGTCCTACTTGGGGATCCATTCCATATGCAGCCACCAAACCCAGACAGTATTACTGATGCCAAGATGTGCTTGCTGACAGGAGCCTGATATAGCTGTCTCCTAAGAAGCTCTGGCAGAGTCTGACCAGTACAAATGGGAATGCTTGCAGCCAGTCATCAGATTGAGCACAAGACCCAAATAGAGGAGTTAGGGGAAGGACTGAAGGAGCTGAAGGGGTTTGCAACCCCATAGAAAGAACAATATCAACCAACCAGTCTCTCAGGAACTAAACCACCAACCAAAGTGTACACATGCAGGGATCTATGGCTCCAGGTGCATATGTAGCAGAGGATGGCCTTATCTGGTATGAATAGGAGTAGAGGCCCTTTGAAAGCTAGATGCCTCAGTGTAGGAGAATGCTAGGGCACTGAGGTCGGAATGGGTGGGTGGGTAGGTGAGCTCCCTTATAGACAGACGTATGGGGAAGAGGGTGGTATAGTGGATTTGCAGAGGGAAAACCTGGAAAAGGCATAACATTTGAAATGTAAATAAATAAAATTTCCAATAAAATATAAAAATAAACAATAGGAGTGTCCCCTACAGACCCATGAGTTTGATGCTTGGACCATAAGAAGTGACACTATTAGGAGGTACGGCCTTTCTAGAGTAAGTGTGGCCTTCTTGGAGGAAGTGTGTAACTGTGGGAGCAGGCTTTGAGGTCTCTTATGCTCAAGATACACCCAGTATAGCATTCACTTCTGCTGTCTACCAATTAAGATGTAGAACTCTCACCTATTTCTACAGTATCATGCCTCTCTGCATGCCATCATGCTTCCCACCATGAAAATAGTGGAGTAAACTTCTGAACTGTGAGCCAGCTCCAATTAAATATTTTCCTTTATAAGTACTGCTGTGGTCATGGTGTTTCTTCATAGCAATGGAAACCTTAAGACAATGACATTATATAACCTCAATGCCAAACATGCAAATAGTCATATTTTATATCTCTAGTTAACTTAAGGGGACAACTAAGAACAAAAACACAGTGTACAGTTTTTGATCTCTGGTGAACCATAGCAAGAATTGTCCATTCTCCAGACTTTATAATCCATTCTCCACAGATTTGTGATTATCATCCTTAACAAATAGTAACTGTGCCCAGCCAATATTACAAGTCAAGTAATTTTATATCCCAGACTATTACTTCGTGCCCAGAAAGTCTCATCTTATTTATATTTTCTGTAAAGTAATCTTGAGTTCCCACCAGGAGACAACTTTATATTAAATGATGTAACTGCACTTTGGGATATAGATCCTATTAGTATATTTCATATTAGTATATTATCCCTAATTTGAAAATCTCATCTGTTAGGTTAAAGCATCGCTTCACTTTTTGCTCACTTACAACTTACAAAAAGACATGTTGAACAAGTTAGTTATGTCAATACATGTCTGTTAAGCCCATGAGCTGAACTCCAAAAGGACTGAAAGAATTTTTTAAGTGCTCTGCTTACACTGCTGCTCTGTTCGGATCACTGACCCAATTAAAAACATGCATGGACAGAGTTGTAACACTTTGTGATTTAAATGACAAGTGTATACAAAGGGGCCACATTGGGTGTTTCAGTGTTTCAGGAGTGACCTCTTTCAGTTGCCAACAACTCAGAGTGCTCCATTTAGAAGACCTGGCTTGAAAAAAATCCCAAGGCTAAGAAAGATATTGAGCACAAGATTTCTCCAGAAGAAAGTGTATTTTTCTATAGTTGTCTTCCAAGCTTGGGGTTAACAACTCTTATTTATTCCTATAAATGACCTTAGAACTTGCAATTGGCAGCCTACGACCTACTAAAGTGCCATACCCAAAATGACAGAATTCTGGCTCTTCTTTTACCATCCACTAAAACACCAAAAGAAGACCCACTTATTGAATTTGTTGCTTGGTTCCTGTCCCATCTCTAGCTTTCCTTGGCTTCCATCTTCTTGGCTCTACTTCCCATAACCTACCTCTAGTCTAATACCTGCTCTTTGATTACATTGGCTCCTTGGATATCTAGCTAGTACTCTGTCTTAAATATAATTCAAAATCATTTTGGTACTCATACATGAATCTGCCCCTCCACAAAGACTTTAGCCTCCATGAGTTCTCTGCTTAGACAATGTATTCACATGATTTAACCTTGTTGGTGCAAAGTAGGACAGTCAAAGGAAAAGGCTGTGCCCTGAAGGTACTCTATGTCACTTGTGGTTGTTTAACTTACCAATGGCTCCAAATCAAACTTTTCATTTTGGCTAATTCTACATATCCACAACAAATGCTCTGGACTGTTCCAAAATACTTTCCCTGCAGGCTCTCCTCCTCTTGGGACATCACAGGCTGATAGGAAAGAGGAGAGAAGTTTGGCACATTGGACACTAACTCTTTTTTTCCAACTTAATATTTTTATTGACTATTTGGGAATTTTATATCATGAATCCCTATCACATCCACTTCCCAGTCCTCCCAGGTATGCCCCAACCCTTGTGACCCACTCTAAAAAAGAAACAAATCCAATTTTTGTTGCCCATATACTCAGTGGAGCAAGATCAAACTTCCAATGACCATCTTCTTCCCTACCAGAAGCTATCACTTATGAAGAATTGTGCTTCAGCATTCTTATCACAATTTTTGAAGAGTTCTCTTCAACGGCTTCCTGTCTGGTCACTTGATTGGAGGCAGGAGGGAGGCACAGAAGTGTTGGCAACCAGGACCAGACTGACGGACTAAGCAAAGCTAGAACCCTGCCCTGAGCAGATTCCTGAGAAGGGCTTGACCTTTTCAAAGAAAGAACATGTCCCCAGAAGACTGTTGCCTCTTTGTCTAAGGAGGATATCTTGCAGTTTAGTGATTCACCTTATGTCTTTGGGCACTTCCCAGTACTCCCGCACCCCACTCTAAGCTTCAGTTCCTGCTTCAATTCCTGCTTCAGAGCTTTAAATGCTGTACATTCCTCTCAATAAACAGACCTTGACAAGGACACTGCTTGGTCTCACTCCTCTTTCTCGCCCATTCTCCCACAGGTATGGGTCCCCCTGGACTCCCACAAATAACTGGGTCCCCTCTGGTAGGGGCAGTGGCACCTAACGAGGGGCTCGAGGTAGGGAACCTCACCGGACAGAAAAAGAAGTTGAGGACCCGGGGTATTTGTGCAGAGACCTACACAGATAAAGTGAATGTAGCTGTGCCAATCGGGTGTTCACGACTGCGTGCACTCACCACTCATGAGAGAAAGACTTAGCAGGTAAGATGTTTCAGTCTAATTGAGAATGGGCAAAAAATGTCTAAGGAAGTGGTCCTTATCAAAGACCTTAAGGCTTCTCTCAGGGAAAGGAGAGTAAGAGTTAAGAAAAAGGATCTCTTAATTTTTTTTTTTGTCTCTGTGTCAGAAACTTGTCCTTGGTTTATTATTGAAGGACCAGAAATTAGCTCCTATAGTTGGGAAAAGGTTGGAAAGTGTTGAAATGACTTATTGTAAGAAAAAGGATCCGAGGCAGTTCCAAATCAGGAGATAGCATCTGTGTCTTTGTGTCTTTGTGTTTTGTGCCGGCTAAACTCTGTATCTGTATTTGCTACACTGGATCTGTATTTGCTCACGAGTTCTGGAGTTCTGGTTTTGCAGTTGCTCCCATCTCAGGCTGAGAGGGAGGCTCGTGTCTCAGGAGAGATGTGCCAGGGACTCAATGATTGCGCTGCCCTGGGAAACTTCCCAGAAGGTGAGGGAACCCAGGGACGCCTGGGAGATTCTGGTCTGGGTGCCGTCTGTATTTCCAGAGTGGTCTTTGTCTGTGTGTCTTAGGTCTTTGTTTTGTGTTACTTGTGACTTTGACAATGGGAAGAGGAGTGATGTGGAACCCACTCTCCTTCATCAGTCTTTGGTGAGCTCATGGAAGCTCCCATCTGAATAAGTTCGGTTTTGTGGCAATCTTGCAGCGGCCGATTGTTTTTTGCTTTTCTGCTATTTTTTTTGTCTGTTAATCTTTTGATTGTCTTTCTATGTGACTGAATGCTTTTGTCCTCTTCGGTGGACCTCTATTTTCTGGACTCTCTTCCTGTTTTCTCACCATCCCACCTGGGATGCTTGTTAGTGGCTGTTACAGGAAATCAATAATACTCACTTGAGTGTTCTTTAGAAACAAGAATTTCATGTTTGCCCTGGGTTCCATCGGGATAGGTGTGGGGATAGGCTTGATTTCTATTGCAAATGATGTAACATTGCATATGTTAGTACTCCTAACACTTCCTGAGACTGTGCCACAGGGATCACAACCTGTATAAGTTTAGAAGTTCTAAAAGGCAGTCATGACCTTTGTGTGTAGGTTCAGATAGTGTCCAGATTGGAATCCTGATGCTAAAGACTTAGTAAGACACAAAAGAGAGTTGAGAATTACTTAGGGCTATCTTAAGGCAGATCCTAGGTGCTGCGAGGGCAGCTACAAGGACATCTGCTGTTGCCGTGCAACACAAGGATTATGGAGAATTCAGGACTGCCATTGACTTAGATATAGAAAGAGTAAAAAAGACTTTTTAGCTGACCTCCAAGAATCCTTATCCCCCCTCTCAGAGATAGTCCTTCAGAATAAAAGAAGATTAGACCTGATATTCCTTTTAAAAGGAGGTCTGTGTGCTACACTAAAAGAAGAATGTTGCTTCTATGTAGACCAGTCAGGAGTAATTAAAGACTCCATGAGTAAACTTAAAAAAATGTTAGACAAAAGACAGAGAGACAGAGACCATCAGGGATGGTTCGAGAGCTGATTTAGAAGATCTCCTTGGATGACTACTCTGATATCTTCCCTTATGGGACCCTTCTTAATTATGCTTCTGTTTCTGATTGTAAGTCGAGGTGTGTTAAATAAGCTACTTACTTCACTAGAGAAAGAGTGAGTGCTGTTCAGATTTTGATGTTACATCAGCAATATCATGTTTGAATTTAGTTCTATGATTAGAACTAGCCACTAGAAGAAGTGGGGAATGAAAGGTAGAAGTTTTAAAGTTGCCCCCCTAGACACAAAGTTTAGAGTAGAAAAAAAAATTGGTTAGGCCCTGGAATTGTATGTTCCAGGAAGCTTCTCCTAGGACTATAGAATGGGTAAATACATCAGCTGGTTTGGCAACTCTCTCCCAGGAACTAGCTGACCATAAAGTTAGATTAAAATCTTAGAGAAGAATCTTGAGAAGCAGGAAGCTTCACCCAGGAACTAGCGGACCATAAAGCTAAACAATCTTGAGAAGCAGGAAGCTTCTCCCAGGAACTAGCGGACCATAAAGCTAAACAATCTTGAGAAGCAGGAAGCTTCTCCCAGGAACTAGTGGACCATAAAGTTAAACAATCTTGAGAAGCAGGAAGCTTCTCCCAGGAACTAGCAGACCATAAAGTTAATCTTGAGAAACAGGAAGCTCCTCCTTGTGATTTTTCCACTGGTATTCTCGACATTTTCCAATGATGTCCTTCCTACCCCCTTTTCCCCAACAGCAGTTTTTTGGCAGCAATATCCTCTTTACTGGATACATTTATCCGCCTCCTTAACTAGGGTCCTTCCCACCTATCCCTTGCTGGTGGCATACGTCTTGGAAGAGAACAGTCCCATAAGCTCTTTGGAAAGGACCCCAATGCTTTAATCTTACCCTATAGCCCCTCCCAGGTCTCTTGGCTCAGTCAACTTGTAGACGAATGGACAATTAGCTGCATTGCCTTTCAGGGTAAGATAGATAATCATTACCCCTCAGATAAGTTGATACAGTTTTTTCACAAAATTATAGTCCCAGTGGTCTTTCCAAAAGTAACATGTGACAGTTTTAGTTTTTCAAAACAGTGTTTCTCTGTATAGCCCAGAATATCCTGGAACTTGCTGTGTACACCAGTCTAGTCTTGAACTCTCAGAGGCTAACATGCCTCTGCCTCCCAAGTGCTAGGATTGGAGGCATATGCCACCATCACCTGGCTCAAGACTGCTACATCTCTACTGATAATAGTATTGCTTATTTTGAACTCTCTTGCTATCTTGTTGTTCACTACTCATTTAAATGCACAAGGAATTTTTACAATAAATATTTTTAAATCTATGATTTATCTCTTTGCAAATAGACTGTATTTGTATTTTTGTTTCATTTTAAACCATAAACATGATAAAGACTATAGGCTAGTTAGTCAGATGTAACATATGTATATTTTCCAAGAAAGGAGAGACTGTTGGATTCAAATTATGATTCTTTTCATCACTTATTAAAAGATAAAATTGCCTAACTTCATAACTCTTCAAAAAATTAAATCTGTTGATATTTTCATTGGTTTTTTTTTGCTAAATTTAGAAATGGCAAACTATAGAAAAATCAAAAGGAAATTCTCCCAATCCCTTTAGGACCATAGTAGCAAAAGACAGGTAAAATCAAGATGAGAACCATTATTGCCTTTATTTTTGTTCCATTTACTTTTTTAGAATTATGTTTACATAATTTCTGCTCAACTACCCCCACTTCTAATCTTCATGTGCTCCTCTATTCTAATTATATTTCCTGACTTCTTTATTATATTTCAAATAAATATAATTTATTGGATATATTTAGTGTGGCATATATATATACATACATATATATATGTACATATATATATATATGAATGATTAGAGCTAACACATAGGATTTGATAACCTATAGTGGGATTTTTCCTAGAGATGGCTGATTCTAGCTCTCTTAGCAGCCATCAATTTTCTGCAGCTCATCATCTATGGATGAGGCCTTGGGGTGTTTCCCCTATCCATGGTGGTATGTCAACTAATATTTTCATTTATTGTGGAGGGCTTGTTTTGGCAACCATATTGTTAAAAATTCATGGGCACAGCCTCCTTGTAGTGAACAGAAGACACTGTGGCATAGCAGATGCCCTGGTCCTCTGGATCTTAAAATCTTTTCCCTCATCTTTTGAGATGTTCCCTCAGTTGTAGCTGTGTCGGTTGTAGATGTTCCTCTGGTCAGCTGTCTACATTTTGAACATTTGTGGAATTTTTGATGGATTTTCTACTGCCAATGAAGTTTCTTTGACAAGGAGTGGAAACTACACTTAAACTATAACTTTAATTTTTTTCAATGCCTATTTTTAATTATGGTTCTTAAGTGCTTTAACCTCCGTTTTAGCCCACCACCCACCGGAGGTAGTAGAAAAGAAAGGATATGGGGGAAGTGGACTTGTTTAGAAAGGTTTTATGGAGCAACTCCCATCTGTGTTATCTAGAAATTGGAGTTTAGTTCACAGATCAGAAACAGCAGTTTGATCCACTTGCAAACACTTCATTTCATGGATATACCAGCAATCCAGTTCAGTAGTCAGGATAAGAAACACAAATCAGTAGCAGTAGCACTACCTAGCAGAGACAGCCAAATCTCAGCTTTGGCACAAGTAACCAGGAAGAACCAGGGCCAGCAGGAGTTTTTGGCTATGCCTCTCTCAGCAAAGCAAAGATCAGCAAAGTCACAAGACCAACAAGCCCTCCTCAAACACCCATAACAGCAAGTCAAGCTCAACCTCTGTTACTGTCTCTTGTCCTTTTTATACTCCCTCCAAACATCACATGTCCTCCACTGGTCTTGCCACAGCATGTTCACCTGTCTCAGTTGACATCATTCTGTCAATCAGCCCAAGTCTGTGGAAGTGGCAATAAGCTGAGGCACAGCATCAGAACATTCAACCTATGGAGTCCCAGCATGTAAGGCAGTCCTATACATGTGTGTTGTTAGTGAAGAATCCTTCATCACATATCGTTTCACAGGCTTGTTGTAGCGGCTCATCCTTTCTCCTGTATCTGCTTCAGCAAAACGCTCCTTCATGATTCTGCCTTAGTCTTTCACCTATGTCCACTTCAGGAAAACACTCCTTCATGTGTTTGCTCCAACAAAATATCATAAAACACAACTGAGTTTTCAAAGAACCCTTAAGTTTCCTCTGCACTTACCTATAGCTTTAGTAAGCAGTTGGGAATTACATTGTTTAGGAAAGTGTCAGTAGTTACTTTTATTTTATATTTTTTAGCAGCTTCCTCTAGTTGGTTAGATTTGCAGTAGCAGGCTTGATATTTTTCCTATTGAGTGGGCCTTAGTCCGATCAGGTGATGTTGGTTATGCTCAAGATATAAGTACCACTGCTGCACATTTGGGAATATTTTGCTGTTCTGGTTATTGTGGTTCATAGGCATTACAGCTAAGTAGGATTTTTTAATTGCTTTTTTTTCTTGTCAGCCTGCCTAACATCTTTAGATGCAATGAGATCATTTCTTCCTTTATTCCCCCAAGTCGTGTGTCTGAAGTGTGTGATGTCTCTAGTAATATGGTATTACCTTTAACTATTGAGAGGCAACCAAGGACAAATGCAATAGTGTATATTGTTTTGGAAGTCTCTTGGAGACCTCTGACCAACAGCTCAAATTGATATTTTACACACACACACATACACACACACACACACACACACACACACATATGTATATGTATATGTATGTGTGTGTGTACAAAATTTTATATGTCATGTATTTTCAAGTAATCAGAAACTAATGTTTTCCTATGGCTTTTTTTACAAACATCCTTTATGTTATCTCTTTTTTCCTTCTCCCTCTACATTGCCCCATTTCCCCATGTTTTGCCCATTTTCACCTTTATAGCATCTGTACCTAGGTAGTCTCCTCTCAAGAGTTCCAACCATGTTCACTTTTTACTTTCCTGGTTTCTGAAGTTACTTCAGGTTATCTAGAGGTTCTCAACTAGGGTCTACAAATAAGAGAGAATAGGTAGGGTTTGTCTTTGTTAATCTGGGTCACCTCACTCACTGTAATATTTTCTAGTTCCATCCACTTACCTGCAAATTTCATGATTCCATTTTTTCTTTACAGTTGTATAGTATTCCGTATGTAACACAGTTTCATTATCTATTCATCAGTTGACAGGCATTTAGGTTGTTTCCATTTTGTAGCTCGTGCAAGTAGAGTACCAACAAACATATCTTTATTAAAAAGTCAGGGAATTAAAAAGAAGGGAATTTCTGGTTCTTTGCAAAAGAAATAATGAAACTTGGAAAGGATCATCATGCTCTGAATAAAGATTAGTGCTTTAAATGTGAGAATTTTGTTTACCCTAGGAGTTCGGATAATTTATTTTACTCTTGGTATTAGAATGAATGAATCACTTTTACATTCTCATCATTGTGGAGTCTCTTTCACGTCTATCTTCTTGTAAATATCACTCATTTTGTAGCACAATAATTTAAATCTGACAAAGTTTTGGTTAGACTAGAACTGTAGCAAACAATGGACATAGGAATTATCCTATTCATCAAGGTATTGCCAGATTTTAGTAACCCACTCCAGTGAACTATAATAAGATTTTGTTGATTTTTTGAAAGCACTGGGAGTTTAAAATTTACACATTAACTAAGTGTCCGGATTATATTATTTTTCTTCCTAACAGGAAACTTTTGTGTCTGAATCCATTTGACCCAGAATTATTTTAGTTCCTTTTGAAAGAACAATTCAAAATAAGGAAAAATTAAAATGTATTAGGTTATATAACTAAAGACAAGGAATATAGAACTGGTTTCATGTAAAAAGTGTGTGTGTGTGTGTGTGTGTGTGTATATATATGTGTGTGTGTGTATGTATGTATGTATGTGAGTGCTTGTGCGTGTGTGTGTAGGTACACTTGTGCCACAGTATATGTTTGTAGGTCTGAAGACAACTTATTGGGGATGTGGGGATGTGGGGACACCCTCTTGAAGACTTGGAGGAGTAATGGGATGAGGAGCTGTTGGAGGCCCGAATGGGAGAGGGATATTGAACGGTCTGTAAAAAATGATTAAAGATAATTTTAAAAATTCATCCACACTATAGAAGGTGCCAGTATTTCATTTCTTTATTTGTGAATTTATTAATCTATTGGTATGCATTTGTGGTTTCTATCTTTTGGCTCTTCTGGATGTGGTGGTTATTACTGGCAATAAGATTTAGATTCACTTAGAAGAACAAGTCTATTTTTGTGCATGTAGGGGATTATCTTGACTAGGTTGAGGTAGAGAAACCCAACCTAAATGTGGGTGGCATGATTCCCTACAGTTAGATCCTGAAGCTGAATAAAACTGAATGAGTTGTGCAGCAGCATCCATTGTTTTCTATTTCTTGACCATAGATGAAATGTGACTAGCTGCCTGAATATTCTGTCACCAAGATTTCATGACCTTAATGTACTGTGCTTTCAACCCTGAACCCAAATAGTCAACTCTTCTGACTTCTCTTCACCTCTCTTTCAATCTCTCCACTCCTTCCTTCCTTTCTCCCTTGGGCTGCTTTTGTCAGAGTATTTTAGAAGAGCAACATGAAGAGTACCTAAATAAATTACATTGAAACAGACTTGTTTTTATATTTTTGATATGAATACCTAAAAGTGAAATTTCTATAAATCTTGATTGTTCTTTTTCTCTAACTGGCTTCATACTCAACAGGCAATAAAACTTGGTTCTTGTTCTTCAAGTTAATTTTAAAAAGATATATTTTTCTTTCCTTTTGTTCCTATTGCCCCCTGTGAGACGATGAATGGAACACTGAAGCCAGAGTGATGCTCCTTTATATCTGGGTGGCTAACAACACTGTTATATATGAATACTGTCGTCCATAGAAAATATATATAGTGTTTCAAGAAATATGGATATTGGTAGGCAGAGAGATAACCACTATAGTATCATTCTATGTCTATGCAAAAATTTTATTTTTCATGTTCTTAAGGGATGCTTGGAAGAGAGGAGAGTTTGAGTTGGAGATTTGACAAGAATGAAAGAAGTTTCATGCTTGCCTATTCGGAGCAATAATTACTATCCTCTGGAGAGAACAGTTTGAGGACATCTCAAGGGCTAAAAATGTGCTGATGTTAGGACCCCACAGATTTGTCCTTGATACAGCCCCAAGGGAAAAAACAATATCCTTAATGACTTAAGAAGCATGGCTATGGTGGTGAGCCTGAAAAGTAGAAAACATTCAAAGGCTTTATCAACTGGCAAAATGATAAATTGTAGTATTTTCTTATAATGACACGTTTTACCATCATCAGAACACTAAAATTACTCTAGAACTATATATACATAGATAGATAGGCTCCAAATTTATAGCTGCAAATTACCATTCAGTGCAATCAATCAAGCTAAAGAATTGTAAGTACTTTGCAACAGCAAAATGCAGTTCTTAGACAAATATACAAGAGTATTTCTAGAAGGTTTGGAGATAGAACAAAATATTTGGAAGATGAGCTAAAAATTAAGTAGTAAGGAATAAATGAGCATGGAAAGAATTACAGGTATTTCTATTTTGTTGTACTGTTGTTTTTTTTTTCTTTTTTTTAGTTTTAGAATTTGCTAAGTCAAATTGACTAAATATGAACAGTTAATTCAGGTAGGCTGGGCTGTAGTTTCTTACTGTTAAGTTTTTAAAAACTCTTTCCAGTGAACACATTAGCACATGATTATAGTTCAACAGGAAGTCAATTATTAGTTTTGGTTTTATATTTTTATTTATTTTTGAGACAAATTCTCTCTATTATAAAGCTCTGCTTGTCTTGGAACTCATTATGTAGCCCAGGCTGCCATCAAAGTCACATTCATCTGCTTCTCACGCCTGGGTGCACAGGCCAACATGCTTGGCCCGTATGCTTTCTTTATTCTTAAGTTTTCACAGTATATATGCACACCAAAGATAGAGATTTATAAGTTATTTTATTTTACCTTGCTTTTGAGAAATATTAAAAATAAGCTCTTGTCAAAATGCACATGCTGTGCTGTTCTATATTGTGCCATGTTCCATCATTTATATATTGGAGAGTGTTTTGTCCTTGATCTTTCCTGTACTCCTAACAAAATGCCCAGTATGTTTTCCATTAACCTCAGAATTCCTCCTAACATTCAGTCTTACAACCTTGACATGTCTCCCCTTATCTTAGTAAACAAAGAGATTGCTCCATGGCTGTTAAAAGCTGGCAAAAATAAACTGTCCAAATCAGAATTCTTGTGAGAAGAAAGTCCTGGGAAGTGAAGATAGATTTCAGAAATCCTATTCATACCAAGAGGGAAAAGTCATTAAATAGTTGTGAACAAGGCAGTTGGTGACAGCCTTGTCTCCTTGGGTTTTACAAAAATGATAGCAGAAGTATTTGCAACATCTTGCTTGATTCTGAGGTGGTTCACATTTTATAATAGGAACTTTACAAGGCAGACAAAGAATGTTAGAAAGAGTATTGCTCGTTGAGCACTGACATCACTATGTGGGAATGAGTGAGTATTGTCTTACACAATGGAATGTGTTCTATCCCTCCTCTGAGAGAGAATTTGGCTTGCTATGCAAATTAAAATATTGTTTTGAAAAAAAATGTTGCATTGAATTACAGAAAATATTTCCAGTCCAGTTCTTTGGTCCACTGTTGGCAAAGCAGTTGACAGCAGACGTGTCTAGCCAGTTTGTCTGGGCCATGCTCTGGATTTTGTGATAGAGACCAATCAAGAAGAATTGTCCTTTGGCAAAGAAGTAAAAGCACTCTAAGTGCTTGGGGTCTGTGTTTAAATGATTTTATCAGGCACAGGAGAAAGGAAGGATGGTTTACTTGTAAGACTTTTAAGCCAATAAAAGCATTTCAAATATGAATGAATGCTATTTCACTTTCCCTTTGTTGGGGAGTTGGCAGGTGAGATAATGGTAGCTAGTTACTTGGAGTGGCTGCTCTGTTCTCTCAAGCTTCCTTGGGAGGATTTGGCTCTGAAGAAAGTTTTTCTGTTTGAGCCTTTGCAACCTGGACATAACCTGAAAGTTCAGAAATACTATATATCTCACAGATCTGGTCTTTGAGGTCATTTGGCTGGACTGAGCCTGAGTTCACTGGTGGGCATTCAGTGAATAAATGATATTATCATTTTAAGCCTATGATTCATTTATGCTCATAGCTTGTATATCAAGCTCATGGCTTATGCATTCATCTCATGGGTTATGCATTGCTCTGGGGCAGTGGTTCTGGAAGCATTATTCTGAATAATATTCTCAGCACACTGCAGAGTTTGGTAGAAATGGATGCTCTTGCAGTCTACTTCAGACCTACTGGTGTTGGGTCCCAAAAATCTGTCTTGTTATGCACTCCAGTTGCCGAGATCCACACATGAGATTGAGAACCACTGTTTCAGGAGGATCAAGCTACTTGAATAGAGTGAACTCCACATCTAAACCTCTTCTCTGCTCCTTCTACTGTAATGATTGTTCCTGATTGAACTGTGCTTCAATTATTGATGAGAAAGATAAAACAGAAATTGATATTCATTGAACAGTTAGGGAAAGTCAGTGTTTGACACTGGTCATATCATCTTATATTGCAAGTAACTGTGAAGGCATGTTATTTGATTCTATTTATAAAATGTATCTTTAATTGATAATTACTAATGGTAGCATATTTAGCTGTTTGGAAGTTGGAAGATAATTTATTTTCTTCTTCTATTGTTAACTTGCAATCTAGTTTTCTGTGTTCAGGGAAGGAGGCTGAGCCTAAAAGAATGAAACATGATCACGTGTAAATTTTCCTTCTCTTTTTGAGTGACTCATTTAATAGTGGACATGTAATCTGGATCTGGTCAGTTCAGTGTACAAGGAAATTTGTGAAGGCTAAGGAAATTAAACTTCCTTAATGGCCTGTATAAATAAAAAGTGCTCATCAGTTTGGACTGCTGTCTGTCATGATACACTGTTTGATTAGAATTGCAGAAGCTATCTTGCAACCAAGAGAAAAAGCCAAGCTTTTATATACTATTATAGATTTCCTTATTTTCATTACAAACATTTTTATTGGGTATTTTATGTATTTAAATTTCAAGTGTTATCCCCTTTCCTGGTTCCCCCTTCTCCCATCCCCCTCCCCCTTCATCTATGAGGATGCCCCTCCTTCCACCCACCCACTCCCACCTCAACACCCTGGGATTCCCCTACACTGGGGGAATGAGCCTTCACAGGACTAATTATAGATTTCCAATTGCATGAGTTAACATAACTTTTTGTTAGTCATCTTGTATCTTGATAATGAAAATATATAATAAGTATACATAGTACAGGCAACAGAATACAGATACAAATCCAATTTCAACCAATGATTAAAAAATATTCTAGTGTGTTCTTTCACTCATTCATATGGGTTCCCATAATTTCTAATAAGAAAATCGTTTTTCATGGGTATGTGAAAAAAATCTCTGGAACTTCTTTTTAGTGTTTCCATGAAATATGTACTGCTTGAAAGTTGACTTTTTAAATTGTATTTAGTTTTCAGTGGACAAAATGAATAAAATTTTCTCAATATCAATTCATGAAATTCTAAGTTTCAGGAAAGTGACCTGCAGAAATGTGAAGGTCTTTGTAAACAACGTTATAGTACATGTAATTTAATGGTTTATTATCATTTCTGACTTGAGCTAGAATCACTGAGGAACCTCAAATTCTTGTGTGTTTGTGTGTGTGTGTATGTGTGTGTGTGTGTGTGTGTGAGAGAGAGAGAGAGAGAGAGAGAGAGAGAGAGAGAGAGAGAGAGAGAGAGAGAGAGAGAGTTTACTGAGAAGATTAACAAAGTACGCAAGATCTACCCTCAATACAAATGCTATCATTCCATGGGCTGGGGTCCATAACTTAATAGACAGGAAAAAGTAAGCTAACCAAAAGCAGTTATTTGTATTTCTTTGCTTCCTGGGTTCAGAAGTCAAATGATCAGTTCTCTCGTGGTCCAGCCACCCTTCTTTCCCGACCGTAGTGGACTGTATCTTTGCAGACTGTGATCCCAAATAAATCTTCCCACTTTAAGTTACTTCTTACCAGGTTTGGTTAAAGCAGTAAGAAAAATCACTACCACCTGCAAGATATTAGATTGTCATACTTGTCAGGTACTTGGTTTGTTTCCCATAATTTTGTTATGAACACATTCTTCCTCCAAAAATACAAACATTCCACAAAGCCACGAAACACTCTTTTTTTCTTCTCCAAAAAGTAATCACTGAGTATCTGTTAGTATCAGATTATTACACTATTGTGTATGCTTTTTATATATTTATATGGTATTTTTCTCCCCACAAAGTTTCAATGCTTAAAATGGTTGGGGTTATGAATATTCTAAATTACTTGCATTCAACAATTAAAATTCATTTTTTCTTGAGAAGAAGGCCTAGAGCTTTTGCATGGAGACAGTATTTTAGTTGCTTGCTAATTTACATAAAAGCTAAGTATTTCAAAATATTTTTTATAAAGTATCAAATGTCATATTGTCATTATAATCCTATTGTTTTTATAATGCTATTGAACAAAAGTCAGTTTAGGGAAAATGTTTTATTTTCTTTTTTTTTTCTTTTTTTCGGAGCTGGGGACTGAACCCAGGGCCTTGTGCTCGCTAGGCAAGCCCTCTACCGCTGAGCTAAATCCCCAACCCAATGTTTTATTTTCTGATGTCCTTTAAAAGAGCAATACTGTACCTAACAGAAATATTGAGAAATAAACTCTTTTGCTATCTGTTTATGGAAGTCAATTTCAGACCATTCTGGACAGAGTCTTTGAGACCAACATTGTTCCTCAGCTGCTACTCAGTCTGCTTGCATATATATGCTGATGTTCTACTGGTCTGGTCTTAGATAATTCTGGAAAGTCAACAATCTCACCATTATGTGTTGTTCAATGATAATTCACAAATTGATGGACGTAGAGCACATATGCACTGATAGTGAGTTTCTAAAATCTAGAGTGGCTTTACAAAGTGATTTTCAGCCTCAAATGATGGATTACTTACTTCACTTATTGCTTGGACTAAATGACTCACAAAAGCAACTTAAGGAATGAAGGATTTGTTTTGGATCATGGATTGAGCAGATACACTGAGCGGTGGGAAGGCATAATGGCAGATCAAGAGTGAACTTGTAGTGAAGATGCAAAGTGAGGGGTTACAGACAAGGCTATATGGTTTGGAGTACTTTCTACCCTTATAAGGGGCTCAGGTTTGCTTCCAAGAGCCCACATGGTGGCTTGCTTATACTTGGTTGTAACTCCAGTTCTAGAGGATCTGGTACCCTATTTGGACCATCAAGGGTACCAGGCAAACATTTAGTACACTTGTGTGCAGGACAAACCATATATATTTCACTTTGATGTGTGTGTGTGTATATATATATATATATATATATATATATATATATATAGAGAGAGAGAGAGAGAGAGAGAGAGTTAGTAAAATCTAGAGTATATATATATATATATATACACATATATATGTATATATAATGTGTGTATGTGTGCGTAAGCACATATTTATGTATATATGTATATTATGTGCATACATATGTATTTATGAATATATATAATCTTTAAAGAATAAAAAACAAAAATGAGTACTGGAGAAATGGCTTAGTGGGTAAAAGTATTGCTATTCCTACAGAAGAACTGAGTTCTCTTCTCAATAACTATGTGGTGATTCATCATCTGCAATTCCAGTTTCCCTGAATCTGACATCCTCTTCCGGCTTCTATGGGCATCTGTATGCACATGGTTTGTTTACATACATGCAAACAGAATCTGCATTGTGTGTGTGTGTGTGTGTGTGTGTGTGTGTGTGTATTTGTGCATACACATAAAATAAAAAAGTAAGAAAAACAGGAATGAGAACTGGTGCTCAGTCACGAAGTCCCCAACTCTGGCCCATTGTATGGAACTGCCCCCATCCAGGGTATAGCTTAAGTTTATAAACTGTACCCTGTACCTCTCTGAAAACACCTTTCGAAACATGCAAATAGGTAACTCCTACTTCTCTGACTCTAAATATGATGACGTTGACAATGAGGATCCTCTACTCACTGTGGGGACTATAGCTTTTCTATTTTGACACTGAAAATTATAGGGTATCCAAACATAGATTATACATTTACACATGGAGAAAGGTGATTTCTCAGACCACAATTCTTTAAAACTCACAGAATGCTCCAAGTAGTAGCAACATATCATAGCTTGGGAGTCTACTAAGTACACAGAACACTGAGCTCTACTGCAGAGTTTCTGAATCACAGTCTGGAGTTTGCCAAGATTCCTTGCTGATTTGTGTGCACCTTAAAGCATAAGAGGTGCTATTTCAATGTTATCATTTGAAGACTTTGTTTTTTCCTACTTAGTCGCCCGTAGTGGTTTCATTGAAATTCCAAGGAATCTTAAGGGACACTGTTTGCAGAGACTTTCAGAGAGACCATAATATTGGTAATAATGGACCAATTGAGCAGTTCCTGGTTTAGCTCTAGCAAGCCATGCAATTGATAAGCTCAATACATTGCATGGGGGTCCCAAATGCTCTAAGTACTGACCCTAAGCAATTATGTCTGACACTGAGAGATTAGGACAGTGACACATGGACAGGTTTGAACAAATCAGTATGAGATAACACTGTAGAGACAGATAAAAGGAAAGGATCTTTTGTTGGGTATGGAATTGTGCCTTTGTAATACCCAGTCTTGTCATGTCTTCACTTAACAGTTAAATTCAGTGAACTGTGATTTTATTTTTCAATATTAACACTGGGTGGTTTATAAGACCTGACTTCTTACTCTGTGTTATGACTTAAAATTAGACCCGAGTCTTTTTCAATAGTCTTACTTAATGCCATATGATAATATATTTTAATATTGAGATATTATTCTTCTATAGCAAAATTAACACAGATTCTTGTCTCAAATATATTTGGACAATTGTGTGTGTTATCTATAAAAATAAAATAAAATGTCATTTCTATAATTTCAGAAAGCTCTTTTGTAATCCCTTCTGGTCAATTCAACTACTATCTTAATTTTTGTATCACACATGAATTTTCCCATTTCAGTACTTCATATAAATAGATTTATGGATATGTACTCCTGTATTCTTTCAATCATCATAGAGTTACTGGGACTATCCATGCTTCAATGGACATGATATTTTTAATGTCTGAATAGTAATTGTTTATATGAATCTGCCCAATTTTATTCAATTCTACACTTTTGAGCATATATGATTTCCAGTGTTGTACTGTGATGAATAGGATATGTCTCTCTGATAATTTACAAACAATTTGTTTTGTGATCATGAACTGTTTATTTATCTTAAATAATTACATAAGAATGAAGTTTCTGGCTCAGAGAAAATATAAATGATTAACAATCAGAAAACTGCCCAACAGTTACTGAAACAGTATGCCTTACTTTGCATTCTCACTAAAAATATTTCCAAATTCTAGTTATTTTTGATTTTCTAACAATATTTTATATTGTTGTCCTTCAATATTTTGTTACATTTGCATTTCACTTATAACTAAGGAGGTAGGAGTTTATGTTGTATACTTAGTTGTGTTCCATGTAATCTATATTCTTGAAAATATTAGTGCTTATTTTTTACTGTTGACTTTAAGAGTGTTACAGACAGGCTTTAGCCTCAGAACTGGCTGGAGTCATGTTAAATGTTGTCTAATTGTCTTTTATTTTCTTTTCAGTCCTCATTCCTGTCCTGGAGAGCCTGTTGACTGACTGAGCTGGCTTGTTCAAATGGCACCTCAACATTGGGCTCCAGTAAGCAGGGTACAGTGAACTACACCATAGGAATTGAAAGCACATGTGAAGGAAAGTTAAAAAAGATTTGGGCCAGTGGTGAATAAACCTTGTAAAAAGGGACAAGGTACTGACCGGTAAAGTGTTTTTGTGTATGTGTTCTTTAGAGTTATGCTAAAATCTAGAGAAACAAAGATAATTCTCATAGATGTTTTTAGTCTTTGGACCCTGACTAGAGACAGTCTACACCCTAGACATGAGAGAGAATGGGTTTGAGAAAAGCTGTCCTCCCCGACTCTCTGGGGATGCTTTGACCAAAGAGAAGGAAAATGTGCTTAAGCTTTTTTTGGACCTCTCCTAGGGACAGAAGGAGTTTGGGAGAGGTCTTGCCTCCTTGCTGGCTCCTATTGGAGAAATGCTTATTTCTGGTTCTGGGTCCCTTAGGTAGGGTATCTGGGTCCCTTTGGTAGGTCACCATCTAGTTCTTTCCCCTCTCTGTCTATTGTCTGTCCCTTGGTGCACCAATCTGTCCATGCCTGTCAGTTTGTATTTTTTGTTTCATTGCTTGAATGTTGTTCTGTGTTTCATGTTCAAAAGAAAAAACAATGGTTAAAACTTTATCTGCTGGTTGTTCACCCCTTGATTTAGTTTTAACTCGTTTCAAACAAAATAAAATAAAATAAAATAAAATAAAATAAAATAAAATAAAATAAAATAAAATAAAGTCTCAATTGACCTTTGGAGCTCTGGACCTGTCTAGAAGTCTAGAGTAGCTGGAGAAGCCTTGCCAGAGGTTGATTGGCTGTACAGGCTGCTCTTAAAGGGCCAGCAGCTTCTAGACTTCAATGGTAAGGAAGCTGGTAGTTTTTCCTAGAAAAATTTCTGTGATTGTGTTTATTGACTTCAACAGGTGACAAGATGCTCCTCTCTTGAAAATTGCAGGTAGGAAAAGTAAGAAAATAGTGTTTGGTCTAAATATAAAAGATATATGTAGCCATTTCATTTTTGTTTCTGACTGGCATTAAATGTATAAATATGCTCTGCATGTCTTGGTTATAGATTACTAGCTTTAAATTTATTGGGTATGACTAAAAATTTGTAACATTGGTAACAGAAAGTTGGCTTAAAACTGGTAATTCAGATGGAGTTATTCTAAATAACACATGGCATGTGCCAACCCAGGGAAACAGATCTCTAAAGATACCTCTAACTTGGGTAATATTTTGTGTAATTCTTATCCTAGAAACCAGACTTATAAAAGATAAGATTTAGGGAAGTATCTCTTTGAGGTATTGGAGGCTGCAGAGTTGTGCGTTCTTGTGCAGGAATTGGCAGCCAAACATTATAGCATGAGGGATGGACTTGGTGTTGATTTTGGAGAGACTAGATTGTTGGAGGTTGAGTTTTGCTTTCCAAAGTTGTGGTTGTGCTCTGGTATTGCAAGTGAAACTTGAAGATTGTGGTTAAGTTGCCAGTGTTACGTTGGCTGCAGATTGCGGTTCGATTACAGGCTGAGGATTTTAACTCACACATATTTGTAATTAAGAAAAAATCAAGCAGTTAGAGATTGTTGAGGATTTGTGAAGGGTTGATGAGGCTATGGAACTGGTGAGAGCTTACAGCCTGTTTACTGACTCCAACCACTATTTCAGGAAATGCATACAGATTTATTAAGGATTTGGAGGATTGTTTTTATTCTGTTCTTTTGCATCCTGGTGATTGTAAAAGATTTGCATTTAGTGAGCTTTCTTGTAATTTTGGAGAGTCCATGAAGCAATATCATTGGAATGTTTTGCAAAGTAATGGCTAATAGCCCTACATTATGTAAATCTGTCGCTGCTTCAATACAAGAAGTTAGGACTTTGAATCTTCCAGAGTATATTATTTATTATATGAATGGTATTTTATTAGCTGATCCCTCTGAAGGAGTTTTCCTACAAGCCTTTGCTCTTGCAATGAGCTTTCAATTTTTGGAGTAGTTGTTGCTGCAGAAAAGATTCAAAGACAATATCCTTTTCAATTGGGGGACATTTGTTATATCTTAAATTCTGGCACAGAAAATTCAAATAAGAAAAGATAATATACTTTAAATTATTTTCAAATGCTGTTGGGAGGTATTAACTGGCTTAAGACCTCACCTCGAGTTCACCACAGGAGGACTTAAGCCTTTGTTTGATATCCTCAGGGGGGATGCAAATCCTAATTCCCCTGATAACTGATGAGGGAGGAATAGCTCTGCAGAAAATAGAGCAAGGTATTCGTTAACAACAAATACTTTATATAGACTATGATCAATTGTTGACTGTTTGTACTCACAGCAGTCCTTTGGCAAAAGGGACCATTAATGTGGATTCATCTTCTTCATCTCCAAGTAAAGTTTAAACACTATTGTTTATCAGTTTAACAGTTTTTAAACCTGTCTAGAGTATGTTTCTTTACAAAGCTGTGTCATACCATCCTTTGGGCCCTCTGCTGGAAAAGTAGAATCAAGTCTCAAATAATGCCTTTTAAATTGTATCCTCTAGTATTATAGATGTAGGACAGTACTGTATCATACCTCTGTGGATGTAAAATAGCTTGTACCTGCTTTATGATACGTAGTAGTGACTGTGCTTTATCAGAGCTGTTTTTAATGATGTTGCTCAGAATGTTTTCTTTCCAGATGATGATTGAGAAGCTAATTTAAAAAAAATGGTGCCAGGTACCACAAGAGTAACAGAACTGTGCTGTTTTCTCGGGTTTTGTTTTTTTTACTTTTTTTTTTTTAATGGAGTGTGCTGGATATCTCTACAGTTTTGTTCAGATGACTGCAGAACCTGGAAAAGCTGTTGCTGCTGTTGATGCATAACACACTGCTATTATTGGTCTTTTTATATAAATATATATATATATATACAGATATATAATTTGAATTTTTTGAAACTTTACCTGTGCTGTCAACTTTCGAAAAAAGTATCCCCGTTTACTGTGTTGAGTTGGCACTGTACAGAAATTAACAGCCATATTGGTCTAGAAATGTTGAACTTAAGTTTTTTCCATTTGTACAGGGGTAACACACTGTATTAAATATGTAAGGTCTTATATACGTGGGTTTGATTAAAAAAACTAATAAAGTATTCTCTAAATTAAAAAAAAAAGAAAAACTAAAACTAAATAGAAATAATGATAATAACAACAACAAAATCCAAAACTATAACCAAGAAATATAGCAGTCTTCAGGACAAGTAAAAAATAAGAGTAGTGGGTGAATTCAATGAAAACAAATCTATCACTAGCAGTTTGCTTAAGTAACTTAGGTCAATACTTTCAGAGTGATCAAATTCAAAAGGAGATATGGTAGAATATAATAAATATTATGTACTTGTTCCACGTGAAAAGAGAACTTCAAAGAGAAGGTAGGAAATGAATACTGCCACATCATGAACATGAAAACACTTCCCCCATGTTTCATTTGATTGGTTCTAAAATAGCTCTATATAACAACTGTAAGGAGAAGCAGATTAAGGAAACCAAAGATCTCCTGGAAAAAGATCATTTTCAACACTCATTTATGTTTCTCAGCATCATCTAGCTTAGTCCTTTTTCATTTCCTCAAGTTGCTGATATGGGTACTTTTCACACCTCATTTTCATAAGCAAGACATTATGAATTATGCAACATCATACTAATAACAGGGTATGGAGACACGTCACACAGAAGAGCTCACATTTCAAATATTAGTACAAGGAGCTTCTTCGTGAATTGTGTAACATTTCCAATTCTGAAAAGGAACAGGTGGGATCATGTGCCATCGATATCAAAGACTTTCCAAAAGGAGACAGTACATGTGGACTATAATGTACAGTCCACTCCTTCTTGTAACACAATCAGGAAAATGAGCTCATCTACTTCACACATTATGTGGGTTTTCAGTATGATTCATGAATTGAATGAATAATGCTATAAAGGGAAAAATTATTTGGCAGAAAAAAAGGAGGAAGAGAGAAGGATCAATTGACACAGAATGTCATTTGATAGTATCTGTAAATCTCCAGAGTTGGAGTTTTGAGGATAATTCCAACAAAATCCCAGATATTGGTTTGGAAAGTGTCTCTACAATCTGTGTTCTACTTTTGTGGCATTCCAATGAATGTTGTCCTAAATTATAAACACTTTCTTTAAACTGAAGTACCTGTAAATTGGTAGCATTTGTAGTTTACTTTAATGGAAGAAAATCTGGCTAATATTGAAGAAGAGATATTTGTTTTGAAATTTTTGGAGGAAAATCTATTCTGTTTTAGTAAAAAAATTAATAAATAAATGAGCCATAGTTATGAGTACTTCATTGTATACAGCCCACCTCCAATAACGGGCTCATCTACATAATGACATTTCCTTTGTTATTTGAGCTATAATAATTAAAGATGTCATTGGAAGTTGGAGATTTTAATAAAATATCCATTTGTCCAGCTGGTACTGGTCATATATTTCTGTACTCTCAGCACTCAGGAGGCTGAGGCAGGAAGATTGAAGAGTTTGATGTCAGCCTGGGCTACAAAGTGAGACAGTGTCTGAAAAAGTAAATATCTCTTGTTTTAGTTTTTATTGTTATTTTTATTTTTTTGGCCTTTCTAGACAGATTTTCCCAGGTAGTATAAAACGTAGTGGATTTGTATTAAAGAATTTTAATACATACCTGTCATTATATTTTGTGTCTTACCCCAACTGTATCCCCATTCCCTTTCTCTCCTTGTTATCATTTTAATGAATACAGTTGCTAGTATTTAAAAACGGAAGTACTAAAGTATATAAATGAATACCCTGCTATCCCAAAGGGATCTCTATTCCCTTGTCACCTCTCCTCCTACCTTCATCAGACCTGCTGAGTCTGAACCATACAGGTAAGATCATCTTCCCCCACCCTCCATCCCTGTTTCCTGAATCCTCTGGAGCAAACCAAGCTGCCTTGAGTACCCTGATAGCCCCACGGGGATCTCCATTCTCCTCCCACCTCTCTGCTGACCTTCACTGGATCTATGGCTCCTGAAACATACACACCTGTGGATCCTAAACCATAAAGACCAGCAGATCTGGAATCATACAACCCAAGGATACCCATCAGAGGCCTGCCACACCAGGAATATTCAGGTTAACTCCTCTCCCAATACCTACTACAACAGAAATATCCAGGGACCAAAGCCATCCAAATGGCTAAAAGTCCTCAAAAGAACACAAGCAAAAAATGTCAGAGCAATATGACAGCTTCAGAGCACAGTTATACGTCTACAGCAAGCCCAGGATATCCTAACACAACTGAAACACGAGAAAATTACCTTAAATCGAATCTTATAAAGATGATAAAGGCCTTTAAAAAAGGAAATGAATTAATCACTTATACAGGAAAATACAATCAAGCAGGTAGAGATCTTTAAAGAGGAAACAAATAAATCTCTTTAAAATATACAGAAAAATACAATTAAAAAGGTGAAGGAAATAAAATTGTGCAAGACCTGAAAGCAGAAATAGGAGAAATAAAGAAAACATAAACTAGGGAATCCTGGAGATAGAAAACCTAGAAAAGAAAACAGGAACAACAGATGCAAACATCACCAAAATAATAGTAGAAACAGAAGAGAGAACTTCAGGAGTAGAACATACAATAAATGAAATTGATATATTAGTCAAAGAAAAATGTTAAAATTCCTAACATAAAACATCCAGGAAATCAGATACCATGAAAAGACCTAACCTAAGAAAAATAGGAATAGAAGAAAGTGAAGAGTCCCTGCTCCAAGGCCCAGAACCTATTTTCAACAAAATCATAGAAAACTTCCCCAACCCAAAGAAAGAGATGCCTATAAACATATAAGAAGCTTATAGAATACCAAATAGACTGGACGAGGAAAGAAAATCCTCCCACCACATAATAATCAAAACACAACTCTATAGAACAAAAAATATTAAAAGCAGCAAGGGAAAAAAGCCAGGTAACTTACCAATGCAGACCTATCAGAATTATATCTGACTTTCCAGAGAGACTCTAAAAGCTAGAAGGGCCTGCAAAGATTTCCTGCAGCTTCTAAAAAAGATGGGTGGGTGAGAGGACGAGCATCCTTATAAAATCAGGGGAAGGGGGAAGGGAAAAGTAGAGAACCAGGAAAGAGGATAACATTTGAAATGTAAATACATAAAGTATCCATTTTTTTAAAAAAGTAAATTTCTTAATCACCCCAGATGGAGAAGTCAATATTTCAAAACGAATCCAATTTCAAAAAATATATATCCACAAATCTAGCCCTATACAAAACACTAAAAGGAAAACTCCATTCCAACCCAAGGAGGATAACTACATCCAAGAAATCATATGAAATAAGTAATTCCATACCATCAAAAACAAGGAAAGCACATGTGCATGCAAGAGCATGCACACACCACCGCCACCACCACCATCATCAAAATAACAGGAAATAACAAACACTGGCCATTAATATCTCTCAAAATCAATGGACTCAATTTCCCAATTAAGACACAGGCTAAGCAAATGGATAGGAAAACAGGATCCATCATTCTGCTTCATAAGAAATATAATTCAGCAATGAAGATAGATATTAACTCAGAATAAAGGGATTCAAATTTGTTTTCTAAGCAAACAGACCTGAAAGCAAGTCAGAGTACCCTTTCAAATATAAAAACAACATAGACTTTCAACCAAAATTAACCAAAAGACACAGGGAAGGACACTTCATACTCATCAAAGGAAAAATCTACCAAGATGATATCTCAATTCTGAACATCTATGCCCCAACACAAAGGCACACACATTGGTAAAAGAAACATTGCTAAAATTTAAATCAAACACTGAATCCCACACATTAATAGTGGGAGACTTCAACACCTCATTCTCCCCAATTGACAGGTCATCCCTACAAAAACTACACAGAGAAATAGCAATATCAACAGACATGAGTGAAATGAACCTAACAGACATCAATAAAATACTTGACCCAAACACAAAAGAATATAATTTCTTTTCAATACCTCATGAATCCTTCTCCAAAATTGAACATATCACCAGTCACAAAGTATGCCTCATATATACAAGAAAATTGAAATAACGCCTTGTTTCTTATCAGGACACCATGGATTATAGCTGAACTTCAACAACAACGTTGCCTACATACCCGTGGAAACTGAAGAATTCTATACTCAGTGATCCCTGGGCCAGGGAAGAAAGAAAGAAATTAAAGACTGTCGTCTAGAATTCAATGAAAATGAAGGCACAGCATACCCAAATTTATGGGACACAATGGAGGAAGTGCTAACAGGAATGTTCATAGCATTAAGTGCCTCCATAAAGAAAATAGGTCACATACCAGCAACTTAAAAATAAACCTGAAAGCTCTAGAAAACAAAAGAAGTAACACTTAAAGGGGAGTAGAGAAAATGCCATCTGGAACCCTGGTGCACAGAAGCTCCCGGAAAGGGCAGCACAGATCTTCCTGGTTGCTGCCACTGTGGAGAGCTTGTAGCCAGCACCCCAGGAGCAAACTTGAGCCTCGGGACCACAGGTAAGACCAACTTTTCTGCTGCAAGCGACCTGCCTGGTGAACTCAGGACACACAGAGGCAATATTCCTCTAGGACCGGGCACTTCCAGTGGTTAGCTGGAGTCCCAAACCCACGAAACCCTGCCCTCAGCAACTCTCTGCTCCCAAACCCCGTGGGAGAGAGACCTCACCGCCTGGTCAGGTGGGCATTCCTGAGGCTGCAGAGCGGAAGAGACCACCAACACTGCCCACCCCTGCCCACATCCCTGGCCCAAGAGGAAACTGTATACAGCCTCTGGGTTCCCGTAGAGGAGGGCCCAGGAGCAGCAGGTCCGCTGTATGTGAGACACCGCCAGAACCTGAAGGGACCTACCAGATAAACAGTTCTCTGCACCCAAATCCCGTGGGAGAGAGAGCTAAACCTTCAGAGAGGTAGACATGCCTGGAAAACCAGAAGAGACTGCACTCTGCCCACATCTCTGACTCCAGAGGAAAACACCAAACGCCATCTGGAACCCTGGTGCACTGAAGCTCCCGGAAACGGCGGCGCAGATCTTCCTGGTTGCTGCCGCCTCGGAGAGCTCATAAGCAACTCCCCACAAGCAAACATGAGCCTCGGGACCACAGGTAAGACCAACTTTTCTGCTGCAAGTGACCTGCCTGGTGAACTCAAGACACAGGCCCACAGGAACAGCCGAAGACCTGTAGATAGGAAAAACTACACACCCGAAAGAAGAACATTCTGTCCCCATAACTGGCTGAAAGAAAAGAGGAAAACAGGCCTATAGCACTCCTGACACACAGGCTTATAGGACAGTCTAGCCACTGTCAGAAATAGCAGAACAAAGTAACACTAGAGATAATCTGATGGTGGAGGTAAACGCAGGAACCCAAGCAACACAAACAAAGACTACATGGCATCATCGGGGCGCAATTCTCCCACCAAAGCAAACACGGAATATCCAAACACACCAGAAAAGCAAGATCTAGTTTCAAAATCATATTTGATCATGATGCTGGAGGACTTCAAGAAAGACATGAAGAACTCCCTTAGAGAAACACAGGAAAACATTAATAAACACGTAGAAGCCTACAGAGAGGTATGGCAAAAATCCATGAAAGAATTCCACGAAAACATAAATAAACAAGCAGAAGCCCATAGAAAGGAGTCACAAAAATCCCTGAAAGAATTCCAGGAAAACACAATCAAACAGTTGAAGGAATTAAAAATGGAAATAGAAGCAATCAAGAAAGAACACATGGAAACAACACTGGATATAGAAAACCAAAAGAAGAGACAAGGAGCTGTAGATATGAGCTTCACCAACAGAATACAAGAGATGGAAGAGAGAATCTCAGGAGCAGAAGATTCCATAGAAATCATTGACTCAACTGTCAAAGATAATGTAAAGTGGAAAAAGCTACTGGTCCAAAACATACAGGAAATCCAGGACTCAATGAGAAGATCAAACCTAAGAATAATAGGTATAGAAGAGAGTGAAGACTCCCAGCTGAAAGGACCAGTAAATATCTTCAACAAAATCATAGAAGAAAACTTCCCTAACCTAAAGAAAGAGATACCCATAAGCATACAAGAAGCCTACAGAACTCCAAATAGATTGGACCAGAAAAGAAACTCCTCCCGACACATAATTGTCAAAACACCAAATGCTCAAAACATAGAAAAAGATTAAAAGCAGTAAGGGAACAAGGTCAAGTAACATATAAAGGCAGACCTATCAGAATCACATCAGACTTCTCACCAGAGACTATGAAAGCCAGAAGATCCTGGACAGATGTCATACAGACCATAAGAGAACACAAATGCCAGCCCAGATTACTGTATCCTGCAAAAATCTCAATTAACATAGATGGAGAAACCAAGATATTCCATGACAAAACCAAATTTACACAATATCTTTCTACAAATCCAGCACTACAAAGGATAAGAAATGGTAAAGCCCAACATAAGGAGGCGAGCTATACCCTAGAAGAAGCAAGAAACAAATCGTCTTGGCAACAAAACAAAGAGAAGAAAAGCACACAAACATAACCTCACATCCAAATATGAATATAACGGGAAGCAATAATCACTATTCCTTAATATCTCTTAACATCAATGGCCTCAACTCCCCAATAAAAAGACATAGATAAACAAACTGGATACGCAATGAGGACCCTTCATTCTGCTGCCTACAGAAAACACACCTCAGAGACAAAGACAGACACTACCTCAGAGTGAAAGGCTGGAAAACAACTTTCCAAGCAAATGGTCAGAAGAAGCAAGCAGAAGTAGCCATTCTAATATCAAATAAAATCAATTTTCAACTAAAAGTCATCAAAAAAGATAAGGAAGGACACTTCATATTCATCAAAGGAAAAATCCACCAAGATGAACTCTCAATCCTAAATATCTATGCCCCAAATAAAGGGCACCTACATATGTAAAAGAAACCTTACTAAAGCTCAAAACACACATTGCACCCCACACAATAATAGTAGGAGATTTCAACACCCCACTCTCATCAATGTACAGATCATGGAAACAGAAATTAAGCAGGGACATAGACAGACTAAGAGAAGTCATGAGCCAAATGGACTTAACAGATATTTATAGAACATTCTATCCTAAACCAAAAGGATATACCTTCTTCTCAGCTCCTCATGGTACTTTCTCCAAAATTGACCATATAATTGGTCAAAAATGGGCCTCATCAGGTACAGAAAGATAGAAATAATCCCATGCGTGCTAACGGACCACCACGGCCTAAAACTGGTCTTCAATAACAATAAGGCAAGAATGCCCACATATACGTGGATATTCAACAATGTTCTACTCAATGATAACCTGGTCAAGGAAGAAATAAAGAAAGAAATTAAAGACTTTTTAGAATTTAATGAAAATGAAGAGACAACATACCCAAACTTATGGGACACAATGAAAGCTGTGCTAAGAGGAAAACTCATAGCGCTGAGTGCCTGCAGAAAGAAACAGGAAAGAGCATATGTCAGCAGCTTGACAGCACACCTAAAAGCTCTAGAACAAAAAGAAGCAAATACACCCAGGAGGAGTAGAAGGCAGGGAATAATCAAACTCAGAGCTGAAATCAACCAAGTAGAAACAAAAAGGACCATAGAAAGAATCAACAGAACCAAAAGTTGGTTCTTTGAGAAAATCAACAAGATAGATAAACCCCTAGCCAGACTAACGAGAGAACACAGAGAGTGTGTCCAAATTAACAAAATCAGAAATGAAAAGGGAGACATAACTACAGATTCAGAGGAAATTCAAAAAATCATCAGATCTTACTATAAAAACCTATATTCAACAAAACTTGAAAATCTGCAAGAAATGGACAATTTCCTAGACAGATACCAGGTACCGAAGTCAAATCAGGAACAGATAAACCAGTTAAACAACCCCGTAACTCCTAAGGAAATAGAAGCAGTCATTAAAGGTCTCCCAACCAAAAAGAGCCCAGGTCCAGACGGATTTAGTGCAGAATTCTACCAAACCATCATAGAAGACCTCATACCGATATTATCCAAACTATTCCACAAAATTGAAACAGATGGATCACTACCGAATACCTTCTACGAAGCCACAATTACTCTTATACCTAAACCACACAAAGACACAACAAAGAAAGAGAACTTCAGACCAATTTCCCTTATGAATATCAATGCAAAAATACTCAATAAAATTCTGGCAAACCAAATCCAAGAGCACATCAAAACAATCATCCACCATGATCAAGTAGGCTTCATCCCAGGCATGCAGGGATGTTTTAATATACGGAAAACCATCAACGTGATCCATTATATAAACAAACTGAAAGAACAAAACCACATGATCATTTCATTAGATGCTGAGAAAGCATTTGACAAAATTCAACACCCCTTCATGATAAAAGTCCTGGAAATAATAGGAATTGAAGGCCTATACCTAAACATAGTAAAAGCCATGTACGGCAATACAGTAACTAACATTATACTAAATGGAGAGAATCTTGAAGCAATCCCACTAAAATCAGGGACTAGACAAGGCTGCCCACTGTCTCCCTACTTATTCAATATAGTTCTTAAAGTTCTAGCCAGAGCAATCAGAAAACAAAAGGAGATCAAGGTGATATAGATTGGAAAGGTAGAAGCCAAAATATCATTATTTGCACGTGATATGATAGTATATTTAAGTGATTCCAAAAGTTCCACCAGAGAACTACTAAAGCTGATAGACAACTTCAGCAAAGTGGCTGGGTATAAAATTAACTCAAATAAATCAGTAGCCTTACTCTACACAAAAGAGAAACAAGCCGAGAAAGAAATTAGGGAAATGGCGCCCTTCATAATAGTCCCAAATAATATAAAATATCTGGGTGTGACTTTAACCAAGCAAATAAAAGATCTGTACAATAAGAACTTCAAGCCTCTGAAGAAAGAAATTGAAGAAGACCTCAGAAGATGGAAAGATCTCTCATGCTCATGGATTGGCAGGATTAATATAGTAAAAAATGGCCATTTTACCAAAAGCGATCTACAGATTCAATGCAATCCCCATCAAAATACCAATCCAATTCTTCAGAGAGCTAGACAGAACAATTTGCAAATTCATCTGGAATAACAAAAAACCCAGGAGAGCTAAAACTATCCTCAACAATAAAGGGACTTCAGGGGGAATCACTATCCCTGAACTCAAGCAGTATTACAGAGCAATAGTGATAAAAACTGTATGATATTGGTACAGAGACAGACAGATAGACCAATGGAATAGAACTGAAGACCCAGAAATGAACCCACACACCTATGGTTACTTGATTTTTGACAAAGGAGCCAAAACCATTCAATGGAAAAAAGATAGCATTTTCAGCAATTGTTGCTGGTTCAACTGGAGGTCAGCATGTAGAAGTATGCAGATCAATCCATGCTTATCACCCTGTACAAAGCTTGAGTCCAAGTAGATCAAGGACCTCCATATCAAACCAGATACACTCAAACTATTAGATGGAAAAGTAGGGAAGTGTCTCAAACACTTGGGCACTGGAGAAAATTTCCTGAACAAAACACCAATAGCTTATGCTCTAAGATCAAGAATCGACAAGCAGGATCTCAAAAAACTCTAAAGCTTCTGTATGGCAAAAGACACTCTGGTTAGGACAAAACGGTAACCATCAGATTGGGAAAAGATCTTTACCAACCCTACAACAGGTAGAGGGCTTATATCCAAAATATACAAAGAACTCAAGAAGTTAGATGGCAGGGAGACAAATAACCCTATTAAAAAATGGGTTTCAGAGCTTAAGAAATAATTCACAGCTGAAGAATGCCAAATGGCTTAGAAACACCTAAAGAAATGTTCAACATCTTTAGTCATAAGGGAAATGCAAACAAAACAACCCTGAGATTTAACCTCACACAAGAGAGAATGGCTAAGATCAAAAACTCAGGTGACAGCAAATGCTGGAGAGGATGTGAAGAAAGAGGAACACTCCTCCATTGTTGATGGGATTGCAGACTGGTACAACCATTCTGGAAATCAGTCTGGAGGTTCCTCAGAAAATTGGACATTGAACTACCTGAGGACCCAGCTATACCTCTCTTGGGCTTATACCCAAAAGATGCCCCAACATATAAAAAAGACATGTGCTCCTCTATGTTCATAGCAGCCTTATTTATAATAGCCAGAAGCTGGAAAGAACCCAGATGCCCTTCAACAGAGGAATGGATACAGAAAATGTGGTACATCTACACAGTGGAATATTACTCAGCTGTCAAAAACAATGACTTGATGAAATTCATAGGCAAATGGATGGAACTGGAAAATATCATCCTGAGTGTGGTAACCCAATCACAGAAAAACACACATGGTATGCACTCATTGATAAGTGGCTATTAGCCCAAATGCTTGAATTACCCTAGATGCACAGAACACATGAAACTTAAGAAGGATGACCAGAATGTGAATGCTTAACTCCTTCTTTAAAGGGGGAACAAGAATACCCTTGGCAGGGAATAGGGAGGCAAATTTTAGAATAGAGGCAGAAGGAACACCCATTCAGAGCCTGTATATGGTCCATACATATACAGCCACCAAACTAGATAAGATGGATGAAGGAAAGAATTGCAGACCGACAGGAACCGGATATAGATCTCTCCTGAGAGACACAGCCAGAATAGACAGATGGACCACAAATTCTTTATTCCTTCTTCAGTTGAGGTATGTCTAGGCTGTTTCCAGTTTCCAATGTTAAAGACATTGTTAATTTTGCAGCTAAATGATTGGTTCTTGAAAATATTATCCTGAGTGAGAATGGGGATACTATCCCCATCCCAAAATGACATGGGGTATATACTCATTTTTGAACGGATATTAGCCATAAAATACAAGGTACACATGCTACACTCCACAGATCCAAGGATGCTAGGCAGGAAGAAGGCAAATTCAATGTCAAATTCATAGGTGAATGCCAGCAGCAAACCATGGTACTGTGAATGGGACCCCCTTTGAAGGAATCAGAAAAAGGACTGAAAGAGCTTGAAGGAGCTTGAGACCCCATATGTACAACAATGCCAACCAACCAGAGCTTCCAGGGACTAAGCTACTACCCAAAGACTATACATGGACTGACCCTGGGCTCCAAGTGCATAGGCAGCAATGAATGGCATATTAAGGGAACCAGTGTAAGGGGAAGCCCTTGGTCCTGCCAAGACGGAACCCCCAGTCAATGTGATTTTTGGGGAGAGGGCGGTAATTGGGGAGGATGGGGAGAGGAATACCCATATAGAAGTGGAGGGGGTGGGGCTAGTGGGATGTTGGCCTAGAATCTGGGAAAGGTAATAACATTTGAAATGTAATAGAAATTACCTATTTAATAAAGATGGGGGAAAAAAATGAGGTTCAAATCTAAGCAGAGAATTCTGAACAGAAGATTCTCTTATATTTTTGGTTGTGAGCCTAGCCTTTAACGGCTGAGCCATCTCTCCAGCCCCAGAAGATTCTCAAATCTCTGAGAAACATTTAAATAAATGTTTGAAGTCTTTAGTCATCAGGGAAATGCAAATCAAAACAACTGTCAGGTTCCATAGTACACTGCTCAGAATGACTAATATCAAATACTCAAAGACAGCACATGCCGGTGAGGATGTGGAGGAAGAGGAACACTCCTCCACTGCTGGTGGAATTACAGACTTGTACAATCACTTTGAAAATTGAAGCAGTTTCTCAGAAAACTAGGAATAGTTCCAATTCAAAACCCAGCTATACCACTCCTAGGCATATACACAAAAGATGGTCCACCATCCCACAAAAACATTTGCTCAAATACATTTATAACAAATTTATTTGTAATGTTTAGAAACTGGAAACAGCCTAGGCATCCCTTAACTGAAGAAGGAATAAAGAATTTGTGGTCCATCTGTCTATACAGTGGAACTATTAAAAACATCGTCAATTAAAGACATTGTTAATTCTGCAGCTAAGTGAATGGTTCTTGAAAATATTATCCTGAGTGAGAATGGGGATAATATCCCCATCCCAAAAGGACATGGGGTATGTACTCATTTCTGAATGGATATTAGCCATAAAATACAAGGTACACATGCTACACTCCACAGATCCAAGGACGCTAGGCAGGAAGAAGGGCACATATAAGAGTGATTGAGTATTACTTGGAATGGTCATTAAAGAGAGATAGAGAGCGGGAACTAATTCAGAGTCAGATGTGGGGAGGGGCAAGAGGTATGGCCAGATGGCTATGAGAATGAATGCAAATCCACAACAACAAAGGCAAGAGAAGGTAGGGAGCATCTCCTGGAAAGGACAGAGACCTGGGATAGGTGAGGTGTCCAAGAATTGATTGGGGGTGTCCTTAGCTGTTACTGCATTGGGCATATGGAGCATAGGAAGGCTTCCTCCTATGGCCAGGCAGGAACCCCAGTGGTGTGATAGGGACATGAACCCACTCACAAAGCTTTCAACCTGAAACATATCCTGTCTAAAAGAAATGCAGGGATTAATGGTAGAGCAGAGACTCAGGAAATGGCCAAACCAATAACTGGCCCAACTTGAAATTCATCCCATGGACAAGCACCAATTCATAACATTGTTAATGATTCTTTGTTATGCTTATAGCCATGAGTCTATTATGGCTGCCCTCTGAAAGGCTCCACCCAGCAGCTGACTCAAGACAGATACAGACACCCACAGCCAAACATTGGATGGAGCATGGGAACTCTTATGGAAGAATAGGAGGAAGGACTGTAGGCCACAGAGGGGATACGAACTCCACAGGAAGATCAACAGAGTCAACTAACCCGGACTCTTAGGGCTCTCAGAGACTGAATCACCAACCAAAGAGCATTTATGGGCTGGACCTAAGCCTCCACATTGATATGTAGGAGATGTGCAGCTTGGTCTTCATGCTAGCCCTGAACAACTGGAATAGGGGCTATCCCAAAAGCTGTTGCTTGTGCATGGGATATGTTCTTCTGGCTGAGTTGTCTAGTCAGGCTTCAGTGGGAGTCAGAGCACTTAGCCTGGCAGAGATTTGAAGTGTCAGGGTAGGGAGGATGCCAAGGGGGCCCACATACTCAGAGGTAAAAGGGAGAGGGAATAGATGGAAGCATTGTGGGAGGGATTACTGGAAGGAGGGCAGAGAGTGGGATGTAAAGTGAATATCTTAAAAACAAAACAAAAGAACACATATATTATATACTCACAGATAAGTGGATATTAGGTAAAGAACTTGGAATACCCATAATACATCTCACAGATATCACATGAAGCTCAAGAGGATGGAAGATCAAAGAGTGAACATTTCAGTCCAAATTAAAAGGGGGAAATTAATCAAGAGAAGTAAATGGTGGGATGGACTTGGCAGAAAGAGGTGGTGAGAGGGGCAGAATCAGGTATGGAAGAAGATGGAATGGATGTACAAAAGGTCAGGAAATTGAGCAGAGGTATGTAGCAATCAGGAATGAGGAATTGGGATTAGCAACCAGAAAGTCCCAGATGCCTGGAAAGCAAGAGGCTCCCAGGACCCCACAGGGATGACATTAGCTGAAATACTCCCACAAAGGGGAGGAAGAACCTGTAGAGACTATATCCAGAGGTTAGGCATCCCCCACCCTGTTGAGGGATAGGGCCACCCAACCATCTCCAAAATTTTAACCCAGAATTGCTCCTGTCTAAAGGAAATGCAGGGACAAAGAGTGGAGCAGAGACTGAAGGAAAGGCCATCCAGAGACTGCCCCACCTGGGGATCCATCCCACATGCAGACACCAAACCCAGACACTAATGCTGATGCCAAGAAGTGCTTGCTGACAGGAGCCTGATGCAGCTGTCTGCTGAGAGGTTCTGCCAGATCCTGAACAATACAGATGCAGATGGTTGAAGCCAAAAATCAGACTGAGCACAGGACCCCAATGGAGGAGTTAGAGGAAGGACTGAAGAAGCTGAAGGGGCCTTATCTGGCATCAGTGGGAGGGGAGGCCCTTGGTACTGTGAAGGCTTGATGCCCCAGTGTAGAGGAAGGATAGGCCAGTGAGGCAAGAGTGGGTGGGTGGGTGGGGGAGCACCCTCATAGAAGCAGGGTAAGGGGGGATGGGATAGAGGCTGTGAAGAGGGGAAACTGGGAAATAACATTTGAAATGTAAATAAATAAAATATCCAATTAAAAAATAAAACAATTGAATACAAAGTATTCCAATTCCCTTGAAATCCTACACTTTTTCCTAGCAACTTGTTATTAATTTTATACAGTCTTTATAGACTCATTGCATTTTTATCTGAAACTGGGATTATATTACTCAATAAGTTACTTTTACCATTTCCTAATAAATTGTACACAAACTTCTGGTTGCATATTATAGTGATTAATTGCCTCATAGTAAAATAGTTTGATCAGAACTTTCTATTTTCCTAAGTATCTTATCAACTACTAATAATTGCCTTTTATAGATGCTGATACAGCAACAAGCATTCTTCTAGTTTGTACTGATATGCTTATTTCTCTAGAATCATGTCTCTAACTTAGGAACAAAAATAGATGTTCATGTTTAAATTGGATATTGACCAAATCAATACCATTTTATGCTTAGCTTAATGTAGATATATTTGTTCATGTATGAAAATATTTATAATAGATGAAAAGACTTGGTTCAATTTACAAACACAACTTTCTGTTTTCTAGGAACTGAGGGAATCCAGTACCACTAAGCTCACTTAGCACCAGATGCCCTATCATCATCATCATCATCATCATCATCATCATCATCATCATCATCATCATTATTATTATTATTATTATTTTAACATCCCCCAATGTTGCCCCCTCCGAGTCCCCTCTCACATAACTTTCCCCACCACTTTCTCACTATTGCCCCTGTGAGGTTGCCTCCTCCCCCAAGAATACCCCCTCCTTAGGGAATCAAGTCTCTAAAGGATTAGGCACTAGGCACATACACTTCCACTGAGGCCAGACAAGAGAGTCCTTTGCTAAATAGGTGTTGGGTCTCAGATCAGCCTCTATATGCTCTTTGGTTGATGGTTTAGTACTGGGAACCACCAGGGGTCCAGGTTAGTTGACACTGAGGAAAGCTGACTGAGACAGATGCAGACACTCACAACTAAGGATTAGAGAAGGATTGGGGACACCTAATGAAGAGTTAGAGGAAGGATTGTAAGTTTCTAATATTATTGTCCCATAAAAAGATACAGGGAGCCTTGTACAAATGATTAATCCTAGGTGTGGGATGGACAGTTATACAAGGAGCCTGGAATAGTTATCATGCTCAGTAAGAAAGTAATAATAATAAAAACCTGTCAGAATTATGACAGCATATCAGAGGGATATAAATGTTATTGGAAAGACCACATCCAAGTATACATAGGTAAAACTATTGAAGTAAATAACATACTGGAAGCACGTTTGGATTATAGCTCTAAGGACAAAATGTCTGTGACTCCATACTGATATGAATAATTAATTGATTGAAAACTAAGACAAGGAAAACTTCTTCCATGTAGAAAAATTCAAAATAATTTGTCTACATCAGTCATACTGTTACATTTTTTTAAGATGGAGAACAATCCCTCGTTTCTTAAATGAGATCTGTACATAATAACTTCTTTCTCAATTATATCTGGAGAGGTGCAGAAAGAGTTACCTTTAGAGTGGAGAAATATGGCAAATACAATACAGCCTAGTATTCAAGCCCAACAGATATACAGAAAGTCGTATTGGTGATACATATCACTGAGTATTGACTATTTCAGGGGCAGAAGACACCGTAGAAAATATTGACACAACAGTCAAAGAAAATGCAAGATGCAAAAAGCTCCTAACATAAAACATCCAGAAAATCCAGGACACAATGAGAAGATCAAACCTAAGGATAATAGGTGCAGAAGAAACAAGGACTCCCAACTTAAAGGACCAGTAAAAACAATCATCAAAATTATAAAAGAAAACTTCCTTAACCTAAAGAAAGAGATGCCCATAAACATATAAGAAGCCTACTGAACTCCAAACAGATTGGACCAGAAACGAAATTCCTCCCTTCACATAATAGTCAAAACAACAAATGCTCAAAATAAAGAATATTAAAACCAGTAAGGGAAAAAGGTCAAGTAACATATAAAGGCAGATCTATCAGAATTGCACCAGACTTCTCACCAGAGACTATGAAATCCAGAAGATCCTGGACAGATGTCATACAGACCCCAAGATAACAAAAATGCCAGCCCAGGCTATTATATCCAGCAAAACTCTCAATTAACTAAGTTATTCTACTAAAAAAACAAATTTATACAATATCTTTCCACAAATCCAGAACAACAAAAGATAATAAATGGACAACTCTAACACAAGGAGGGAAACAACACAATGGAAAAAGCAAAAATGTAATCCTCTTGCAACAAACCCAAAGGAGAGAGCCACACATACATAAATCTACTTCTAACAACAAAAAAGTCAGGAAATAAGAATCACTATTCCTTAATACTTCTCAATATCCATGGACTTAATTCCCCAATAAAAAGACATAAACTAATAGACTGGACATATAAAGAGGACCCAGCATTTTGCTGCATACAGAAAACATACTTCAATGACAAAGACAAACACTACATTAGAATAAAAGGCTGAAAAACAATTTACCAAGCAAATGACCCCAAGAAACAAGCCAGATTAGCCATTTTAATATCAAATGACACCAACTTTCAACCAAATGTTATCAAAAACAACAAGGAAGGACATTTCATATTCATCATAGGAAAATATACCACGATGAACTCTCAATCCTGAATACCTATGCTCCAAATGCAAGGGCACCTACATTCATGAAAGGAACCTTACTAAAGCTCAAAGAATATATTGCATATCACAATAATAGTGGGAGACTTCAATATACCACTCTTGTCAATGGACAGATCATAGAAAGAGAAACTAAACAGAGACACGGAGAAAATAACAAACGGATTTAACAGATATCTATAGAACATTTCAACAAAACAAAAGAATATACCTTCGCTTTAGCACCTCATGGTACCTTCTCCAAAACTGATCATATAATTGGTCACAAAACAGGCATCAACAGATACAAGAAAATTAAAATAATGCATTCTATCAGATCACCACAGACAAAAAGACCACATACACACAGAAGGTGAACAATGCTCTACTCGATGATAATCTGGTCAAGGAAAAAAATAAAGAAATTCAAGATTTTTTAAAAATTTAATAAAAACGAAGTCACAACGTACTCAAACTTATGGTACACAATGAAAGCAGTACTAAGAGGAAAACTCATAGCTATGAGTGCCTCCAAAAGAAACTGAAGAGAACATACATTACCAGCTTCACAGCCCACCTAAAAGTTCTAGAAGAAAAAGAATAAAATACACACAAGAAGCATAGAATACAGGAAATAATTAAACTCAGGGCTGAAATCAACCAAGTTGAAACAAAAAGGACTATACAACGAATCAAAAAAACCAGGAGATAATTTGTGGAGAAAATGAAAAAGATAGATAAATCCATAGCCAGACTAACCACAAGGCATAGAGAGAGTATCCAAACTAACAAAATCAGAAATGAAAAGTGAGACATAATAAAAGAAACCAAGGAAATTCAAAAATTACCAGATCCTAAAACAAAAGCCTATTCTCAACAAAACTGAAAAATCTGGAAGAAATGGACAATTTTCTAGACAGATACCAAGTACCAAAGTTAAATCAGGATCAGATAAACCATCTAAACAGTCCCATAATTCCTAAAGAGAAGCAGTCATTAAAAGTTTCCCAACCAAAAAAAGCCCAAGACCAGATGGGTTTAGTACAATATTCTATCAAACCTTCATAGAAGACCTAATTCTGTCCAAACTTCCACAAATAGAAACAGAAGGAACACTACCCAAGTGCTTCTTAAAAGCCACAGTTAAGATTATACCTAAATCTACATCTACACAATGGAATATTACTCAGCTGTCAAAAACAATGACTTGATGAAATTGATAGGCAAATGGATGGAACTGGAAAATATCATCCTGAGTGAGGTAACCCAATCACAGAAAAACACACATGGTATGCACTCATTGATAAGTGGCTATTAGCCCAAATGCTTGAATTACCCTAAAAACACAGAACTCATGAAACTCAAGAAGGATGACCAAAATGTGAATGCTTCACTCCTTCTTTAAAAGGGGAACAAGAATACCCTTGGCAGGGAATAGGGAGGCAAAGTTTAGAACAGAGGCTGAAGGAACGCCCATTCATAGCCTGCCCCACATGTGGCCCATACATATATAGCCACTAAACTAGATAAGATGGATGAAGCAAAGAAGTGCAGGCTGACAGGAACCGGATGTAGATCTTTCCTGAGAGACACAGCCAGAATATGTCAAATACATAGGCGAATGCCAGCAGCAAACCACTGAACTTAGAATGGGAACCCCGTTGAAGGAATGAAAGAAAGGACTGAAAGAGCTTGAAGGGGCTTGAGATCTCATATGAACAACAATGCCAACCAACCAGAGCTTCTAGGGACTAAGCCACTACCCAAAGACTATACATGGACTGACCCTGGGCACCAACTGCATAGGTAGCAATGAATAGCCTAGTAAGAGCACCAGTAGAAGGGGAAGCCCTTCGTCCTGCCAAGACTGAACCCCCAGTGAACGTGATTGTTGGGGGGAGGGTGTTAATGGGGGGGAGGATGGGGAGGGGACCACCCACATAGAAGGTGAGGGGGTGGGGTTAGGGGGATGTTGGCCTGGAAACCGGGAAAGGTAATAACAATTGAAATGTAAATAAGAAATACCCAATTTAATAAAGATGGAGGGAAAAAAGTGAAAAAAAAAAGAAAAGAAAAAAAAGATTATACCTAAATCATGCAAAGACCCAACAAAGAAAGAGAACTTGAGACCAATTTCCTTTATGAATAGCGATGCAAAAATACTCAATGAAATCCTTGCAAATTGAATCCAAGAACACATCAAAATGATCATCCATCATGATCAAGTAGGTTTCAGCCTAGAGATGTAGAGATGGTTTTATATACAGAAATCCATCAATGTAATATACTATGTAAACAACTCGGGGGGGGGGGGCATGATCATCTCATTAGATGCTGAGAAAGCATTTGACAAAATTCAACAGCCCTTCACATTAAAAGTCTTGGAAAAATCGGGAATTCACAGCCCACACATGAACAAACAAAAGGCAATATACAACAAACCAGTAGCCAACATCAAACATAATGGAGAGAAACTTGAAGCAACCCCACTAAAATCAGGGAGTAGACAAGGCTGTCAACTCTCTCCCTACTTATTCAATATAGTACTGAAAGTCCTAGCCAGAGCAATCAGACAACAAAAGGAGGTCAAAGGGATACAAATGGGAAAGGAAGAAGTCAAAATATCACTATTTCCAGATGATATGATAGTATACTTTAGTGTCCATAAAAATTCCACCAGAGAACTACTGACCCTGATAAACAACTTCAGCAAAGTGGATGGATATAAAATTAACTCAAAGTAATCAGTAGCCTTCCTCTACTCAGAAGATAAACAGGCTGAGAAAGAAATTAGGGAAATAATACCCTTCACAATAGTCACAAATAATACATAATTCTTCAGTGTCACTCTAACCAAGCAAGTGAAAGATCTGTATGAGAAAAAATCTCAGAAGATGGAAAGATCAACCATGCTCATTGATCAGCAGGATTAACATAGTAAAAATGACCATCTTGCCAAAAGCAATGTACAGATTCAATGAAATCCCCCATTCAAATTCAAACTCAATTCTTCAAAAAGTTATGACTAGAAATTTGCAGATTTATTTGAAATAACAAAAATCCATAGATAACAAAAACTATCCTCATCTATAAAAGAGCTTCTATGGGAATCATCATCCCTGACTCAGGATGAGTAATTTAAGGACCATCCTTAGACATTGTAAAAGCAATATACAGCAAACCAGTAGCCAACATCAAACTTAATGGAGAGAAACTTGAAGCAGGGACTGGATAAGGCTGCCCACTCTCTCCCTACCTATTCAATATAGTACTTAAAATCCTAGCCAGAGCCATTAGACAACAAGAAGAGGTCAAAGGGATACAGAGGGGAAAGGAAGAAGTCAAAAATATCGCTATTTTCAGATGATATGATAGTATACATTAGTGACCCGAAAAATTCTACCACAGAACTCCTAAACCTGATAACTTCAGCAAAGTGGCTGGATACACTATTAACTAATACATATCACTAGCATTCCTCTACTCAAAGAATAAACAGGTTTAGAACGAAATTAGGGAAATGACACCCTTCATAATAGTCACAAATAATATAAAATAACTTGGCGTAAGTCTACCCAAGCAAGTGAAAGTATGACAAGAACTTCAAGCCTCTGAAGAAAGAAATTGAAGAAGATCTCAGAAGATGGAAAGATCTCCCATGCCCATGGATTGGCAGGATTAATATTGTAAAAATGGCCATCATGCCAAAAGCAATATACAGATTCAATATAATCCCCATCAAAATTCCAACTCAATTCTTCATAGAGTTAGAAAGAGCAATTTGGAAATCATTTGGAATAGCATAAAACAATTCTCAATAATAAAAGAACTTCTGAGAAATCACCATTCCTAACCTCAAGATGTATTACAGAACAATCGTGGTAAAAACTGAATGATATTGGTACATAGAAAGTCAGGTAGATAAATGGAATAGGTTTGAAGACCCAGAAATGAACCCACACACCTATGTTCACTTGATCTTTGACAAAAGAGCTAAACCATTCTGTGGGAAAAGACAGCATTTTCAACAAATGGTGCTGGTTCAACTGGTGGTCAGCATGTAGAATAAGGCAAAATGATCCATTCTTATCTCCTGGTACAAAGCTCAAGTCCAAGTGGATTAAGGACCTCCACATAAGAACAGATAAATTAAAACTAAAAGAAGACGGAGGAAGGGAATCCTTGAATGCATAGGCCCAGGGCAAAATTTCCTGAACAGCACATCAGTGGCTTATGGTCTGAGATCAAGAATCATAAATGGGGTCTCATAAAACTGCAAAGCTTTGGTAAGGCAAAGGACACTGCCAATAGGACAAAACACTAACGAACAGATTGGGAAAAGGTCTTTAGCAATCCTACATCTGCCAGAGGGCTAATATCTAATATACAAAGAACAGAAGAAGTTAGGCTCCAGAGAATCAAATAACCCTATTAAAATGGGGTACAGAACTAAACAAGGAATTCTCAACTCAGGAATACTGAATGGCTGAGAAGCAGGTAAAGAAATGTCCAACATCCTTAGTCATCAGGGAAATACAAATAAAAACAACCCTGAGATTTTACCTCATATCAGTCTGAATGGTTAAGATAAGAAACTTAGGTGACAGCAGATGCTGGTGAGGATGTGGAGAAATAGGAACACTACCTCATTGTTTTTGGGATTGCAAGCTAGTACAACCACTCTGAAAATCAGTCTGGAGATTTCTTACAACATTGGACATAGTATTACCTGAGGACCCAGCTATACCACTCTTGGGCATACACCCAAAAGATCTTCTAACATATAACAAGGACACATACTCCATTTATTTATAATTGCTAGAAGCTGGAAAGAACCCAGATTTTTTTCAACAGAAAAATGGATATAGAAAATGTGAAACATCTATACAATGGAGGACTACTCAGCTGTTAATAAAAATGATTTCATGAAATTCTTATGCAAACTACAAAATATCATGCTGAATGAGCTAACCCAGTCACAAAAGAACACACATGGTATGCACTCAATGATGAATGGATATTAGTCCCATATCTTGGAATATCCAAGATACAATTCACAGACCATATGAATTTCAAGAAGAAGGAAGTTCACAGTTTAGATTCTTCAGTTCTTCTTAGAAAGGGGAATAAAATACCCATAGGAAGAAATATGGGAACAAAGAGTGCATCAGATTCTGAAGGAAAGGCCATTCTGAGATTACCCTACCTGGGGATGCATCTCATATGCAGCCACCAGACCCAGTCACTATTGCTGATGCCAAGAAGTACATGCTTACAGGAGCCTGATATAGCTATCTCCTGAGAGACTCTGCCAGAGCACGACAAATACAGAGGTGGACTCTTGCAGCCAACCATTGAACTGAGAATGAGATCCCCATTGGCAGAGTTAGAAAAAGTATTAAAGGGAGACCCGGTGAGAGAGAGACCCAACCGCCTGGTCAGGTGGGCACTCCTGAGGCTGCAGAGCGGAAGAGACCACCAACACTGCTCACACCTGCCCACATCCCTGGCCCAAGAGGAAACTGTATAAGGCCTCTGGGCTCCCGTGGGGGAGGGCCCAGGAGCGGCAAGACACCTGCCTGAGACACCACCGGAAACGGAAAGAAACAGACCATATAAACAGTTCTCTGCACCCAAATCCCGTGGGAGGGAGAGCTAAACCTTCAGAGAGGCAGACAAGCCTGGGAAACCAGAAGAGACTGCTCCCTGCACACACATCTCGGACGCCAGAGGAAAAAGCCAAAGACCATCTGGAACCCTGGTGCACTGAAGCTCCCGGAAGGGGCGGCACAGGTCTTCCTGGTTGCTGCTGCTGCAGAGAGCCCCTAGGCAGCACCCCACGAGCGAACTTGAGCCTCAGGACCACAGGTAAGACCAACTTTTCTGCTGCAAGAAAGCTGCCTGGTGAACTCAAGACACAGGCCCACAGGAACAGCTAAGACCTGTAGAGAGGAAAAACTACACGCCCGAAAGCAGAACACTCTGTCCCCATAACTGACTGAAAGAGAGGAAAACAGGTCTACAGCACTCCTGACACACAGGCTTATAGGACAGTCTAGCCACTGTCAGAAATAGCAGAACAAAGTAACACTAGAGATAATCTGATGGCGAGAGGTAAGCGCAGGAACCCAAGCAACAGAAACCAAGACTACATGCCATCATCGGAGCCCAATTCTCCCACCAAAACAAACATGGAATATCCAAACACACCAGAAAAGCAAGATCTAGTTTTAAAATCATATTTGATCATGATGCTGGAGGACTTCAAGAAAGACATGAACACACTTAGGGAAACACAGGAAAACATTAATAAACAAGTAGAAGCCTACAGAGAGGAGTCGCAAAAATCCCTGAAAGAATTCCAGGAAAACACAATCAAACAGTTGAAGGAATTAAAAATGGAAATAGAAGCAATCAAGAAAAAACACATGGAAACAACCCTGGATATAGAAAACCAAAAGAAGAGACAAGGAGCTGTAGATACAAGCTTCACCAACAGAATACAAGAGATGGAAGAGAGAATCTCAGGAGCAGAAGATTCCATAGAAATCATTGACTCAACTGTCAAAGATAATGTAAAGCGGAAAAAGCTACTGGTCCAAAACATACAGGAAATCCAGGACTCAATGAGAAGATCAAACCTAAGGATAATAGGTATAGAAGAGAGTGAAGACTCCCAGCTCAAAGGACCAGTAAATATCTTCAACAAAATCATAGAAGAAAACTTCCCTAACCTAAAAAAAGAGATACCCATAGACATACAAGAAGCCTACAGAACTCCAAATAGATTGGACCAGAAAAGAAACACCTCCCGTCACATAATTGTCAAAACACCAAACGCACAAAATAAAGAAAGAATATTAAAAGCAGTAAGGGAAAAAGGTCAAGTAACATATAAAGGGAGACCTATCAGAATCACACCAGACTTCTCGCCAGAAACTATGAAGGCCAGAAGATCCTGGACTGATGTCATACAGACCCTAAGAGAACAGAAATGCCAGCCCAGGTTACTGTATCCAGCAAAACTCTCAATTAACATTGATGGAGAAACCAAGATATTCCATGACAAAACCAAATTTACACAATATCTTTCTACAAATCCAGCACTACAAAGGATAATAAGTGGTAAAGCCCAACATAAGGAGGCAAGCTATACCCTAGAAGAAGCAAGAAACTAATCGTCTTGGCAACAAAACAAAGAGAATGAAAGCACACAAACATAACCTAACATCCAAATATGAATATAAAGGGAAACAATAATCACTATTCCTTAATATCTCTCAATATCAATGGCCTCAACTCCCCAATAAAAAGACATAGATTAACAAACTGGATACGCAACGAGGACCCTGCAGTCTGCTGCCTACAGGAAACAACCTCAGAGACAAAGACAGACACTACCTCAGAGTGAAAGGCTGGAAAACAACTTTCCAAGCAAATGGTCAGAAGAAGCAAGCTGGAGTAGCCATTCTAATATCAAATAAAATCAATTTCCAACTAAAAGTCATCAAAAAAGATAAGGAAGGACACTTCATATTCATCAAAGGAAAAATCCACCAAGATGAACTCTCAATCCTAAATATCTATGCCCCAAATACAAGGGCACCTACATATGTAAAAGAAACCTTACTAAAGCTCAAAACACACATTGCACCTCACACAATAATAGTGGGAGATTTCAACACCACACTCTCATCAATGGACAGATCATGGAAACAGAAATTAAATAGTGATGTCGACAGACTAAGAGAAGTCATGAGCCAAATGGACTTAACGGATATTTATAGAACATTCTATCCTAAAGCAAAAGGATATACCTTCTTCTCAGCTCCTCATGGTACTTTCTCCAAAATTGACCATATAATTGGTCAAAAAACGGGCCTCAACAGGTACAGAAAGATAGAAATAATCCCATGCGTGCTATCGGACCACCATGGCCTAAAACTGGTCTTCAATAACAATAAGGGAAGAATGCCCACATATACGTGGAAATTGAACAATGCTCTACTCAATGATAACCTGGTCAAGGAAGAAATAAAGAAAGAAATTAAAAACTTTTTAGAATTTAATGAAAATGAAGATACAACATACTCAAACTTATGGGACACAATGAAAGCTGTGCTAAGAGGAAAACTCATACCGCTGAGTGCCTGCAGAAAGAAACAGGAAAGAGCATATGTCAGCAGCTTGACAGCACACCTAAAAGCTCTAGAACAAAAAGAAGCAAATACACCCAGGAGGAGTAGAAGGCAGGGAATAATCAAACTCAGAGCTGAAATCAACCAAGTAGAAACAAAAAGGACCATAGAAAGAATCAACAGAACCAAAAGTTGGTTCTTTGAGAAAATCAACAAGATAGATAAACCCTTAGCCAGACTAACGAGAGGACACAGAGAGTGCGTCCAAATTAACAAAATCAGAAATGAAAAGGGAGACATAACTACAGATTCAGAGGAAATTCAAAAAATCATCAGATCTTACTATAAAAACCTATATTCAACAAAACTTGAAAATCTTCAGGAAATGGACAATATCCTAGACAGATACCAGGTATCGAAGTTAAATCAGGAACAGATAAACCAGTTAAACAACCCCATAACTCCTAAGGAAATAGAAGCAGTCATTAAAGGTCTCCCAACCAAAAAGAGCCCAGGTCCAGACGGGTTTAGTGCAGAATTCTATCAAACCTTCATAGAAGACCTCATACCAATATTTCCAAACTATTCCACAAAATTGAAACAGATGGAGCCCTACCGAACTCCTTCTACGAAGCCACAATTACTCTTATACCTAAACCACACAAAGACACAACAAAGAAAGAGAACTTCAGACCAATTTCCCTTATGAATATCGACGCAAAAATACTCAATAAAATTCTGGCAAACCGAATTCAAGAGCACATCAAAACAATCATCCACCATGATCAAGTAGGCTTCGTCCCAGGCATGCAGGGATGGTTTAATATACGGAAAACCATCAACGTGATCCATTATATAAACAAACTGAAAGAACAGAACCACATGATCATTTCATTAGATGCTGAGAAAGCATTTGACAAAATTCAACACCCCTTCATGATAAAATTCCTGGAAAGAATAGGAATTCAAGGCCCATACCTAAACATAGTAAAAGCCATATACAGCAAACCAGTTGCTAACATTAAACTAAATGGAGAGAAACTTGAAGCAATCCCACTAAAATCAGGGAATAGACAAGGCTGCCCACTCTCTCCCTACTTATTCAATATAGTTCTTGAAGTTCTAGCCAGAGCAATCAGACAACAAAAGGAGATCAAAGGGATACAGATCGGAAAAGAAGAGGTCAAAATATCACTATTTGCAGATGACATGATAGTATATTTAAGTGATCCCAAAAGTTCCACCAGAGAACTACTAAAGCTGATAAACAACTTCAGCAAAGTGGCTGGGTATAAAATTAACTCAAATAAATCAGTTGCCTTCCTCTATACAAAAGAGAAACAAGCCGAGAAAGAAATTAGAGAAACGACACCCTTCATAATAGACCCAAATAATATAAAGTACCTCGGTGTGACTTTAACCAAGCAAGTAAAAGATCTGTACAATAAGAACTTCAAGACACTGAGGAAAGAAATTGAAGAAGACCTCAGAAGATGGAAAGATCTCCCATGCTCATGGATTGGCAGGATTAATATAGTAAAAATGGCCATTTTACCAAAAGCAATCTACAGATTCAATGCAATCCCCATCAAAATACCAATCCAATTCTTCAAAGAGTTAGACAGAACAATTTGCAAATTCATCTGGAATAACAAAAAACCCAGGATAGCTAAAGCTATCCTCAACAATAAAAGGACTTCAGGGGGAATCACTATCCCTGAACTCAAGCAGTATTACAGAGCAATAGTGATAAAAACTGCATGGTATTGGTACAGAGACAGACAGATAGACCAATGGAATAGAATTGAAGACCCAGAAATGAACCAACACACCTATGGTCACTTGATTTTTGACAAAGGAGCCAAAACCATCCAATGGAAAAAAGATAGCGTTTTCAGCAAATGGTGCTGGTTCAACTGGAGGGCAACATGTAGAAGAATGCAGATCGATCCATGCTTATCACCCTGTACAAAGCTTAAGTCCAAGTGGATCAAGGACCTCCACATCAAACCAGACACACTCAAACTAATAGAAGAAAAACTAGGGAAGCATCTGGAACACATGGGCACTGGAAAAAATTTCCTGAACAAAACACCAATGGCTTATGCTCTAAGATCAAGAATCGACAAATGGGATCTCATAAAACTGCAAAGCTTCTGTAAGGCAAAGGACACTGTGGTTAGGACAAAACGGCAACCAACAGATTGGGAAAAGATCTTTACCAATCCTACAACAGATAGAGGCCTTATATCCAAAATATACAAAGAACTCAAGAAGTTAGACCGCAGGAAAACAAATAACCCTATTAAAAAATGGGGTTCAGAGCTAAACAAAGAATTCACAGCTGAGGAATGCCGAATGGCTGAGAAACACCTAAAGAAATGTTCAACATCTTTAGTCATAAGGGAAATGCAAATCAAAACAACCCTGAGATTTCACCTCACACCAGTGCGATTGGCTAAGATCAAAAACTCAGGTGACAGCAGATGCTGGCGAGGATGTGGAGAAAGAGGAGCACTCCTCCATTGTTGGTGGGATTGCAGACTGGTAAAACCATTCTGGAAATCAGTCTGGAGGTTCCTCAGAAAATTGGACATTGAACTGCCTGAGGATCCAGCTATACCTCTCTTGGGCATATACCCAAAAGATGCCTCAACATATAAAAGAGACACGTGCTCCACTATGTTCATCGCAGCCTTATTTATAATAGCCAGAAAATGGAAAGAACCCAGATGCCCTTCAACAGAGGAATGGATATAGAAAATATGGTACATCTACACAATGGAATATTACTCAGCTATCAAAAACAACGAGTTTATGAAATTCGTAGGCAAATGGTTGGAACTGGAAAATATCATCCTGAGTGAGCTAACCCAATCACAGAAAGACATACATGGTATGCACTCATTGATAAGTGGCTATTAGCCCAAATGCTTGAATTACCCTAGATCCCTAGAACAAACGAAACTCAAGACGGATGATCAAAATGTGAATGCTTCACTCCTTCTTTAAATGAGGAAAAAGAATACCCTTGGCAGGGAAGGGAGAGGCAAAGATTAAAACAGAGACTGAAGGAACACCCATTCAGAGCCTGCCCCACATGTGGCCCATACATATACAGCCACCCAATTAGACAAGATGGATGAAGCAAAGAAGTGCAGACCGACAGGAGCCGGATGTAGATCGCTCCTGAGAGACACAGCCAGAATACAGCAAATACAGAGGCGAATGCCAGCAGCAAACCACTGAACTGAGAATAGGTCCCCTATTGAAGGAATCAGAGAAAGAACTGGAAGAGCTTGAAGGGGCTCGAGACCCCAAAAGTACAACAATGCCAAGCAACCAGAGCTTCCAGGGACTAAGCCACTACCTAAAGACTATACATGGACTGACCCTGGACTCTGACCCCATAGGTAGCATTGAATATCCTAGTAAGAGCACCAGTGGAAGGGGAAGCCCTGGGTCCTGCTAAGACTGAACCCCCAGTGAACTAGTCTATGGGGGGAGGGCGGCAATGGGGGGAGGGTTGGGAGGGGAACACCCATAAGGAAGGGGAGGGGGGAGGGGATGTTTGCCCGGAAACCGGGAAAGGGAATAACACTCGAAATGTATATAAGAAATATTCAAGTTAATTAAAAAAAAAAACAAAGAAACATGTGAAAATAAAAAAAAAGTATTAAAGGAGCTGAAGGGGTTTGAAACCCATAAGAATAACGATACCAACCAACCAGAGCCCCCAGGGACTAAACCACCATCCAAAGAGTACACATGGACAGACTTATGGCTCCAGCTGCTTATGTAGCAGAGGATAGCCTTGTTTTGCACCAATGAGAGGAGAAGCCCTTGGTCCTGCCAAAGCTTGACTCCCCAGTGTAGGAGAATATGGAGTGGAGGCAGGAAGCGGTGGGTGGATGCATGGGGGAACAGCCTCATAGATGAAGAGGAGGGGGGAAGGGATAGGAGGGTTATAGTAGGGAAACTGGGAAAGGGAATAACATTTGCAATGTAAGTAAATAAATAAAATCCAATAAAATAATAAAAATAGAATCATTACATCAAGAAACATCTATATAGTTTCACAGAATTGACCAGAGCAAAAGGAAAAAGAAGTAGAAAAGTCAGATACAGTAGAATAAGTATGTACACCAAGGCCAACTGAAAAAAAAGTACATCTTATATCTGTTAAGTAAGTGGCCTAAGAACAATGACTTTTCATCAGAAATAAATCCTTAGGTTCCCAGACATTGGAATATATCTCAGTTTTTCCTTGCAAATCACCATTTCTTGGGAAGATGTATAGTTTCAGATCTGGTACAGGACTCTGTGATGCTATGTAGGAGTAAAATCAAAACAAAATGTCAACGACAAACTGGATCACCTCAAAAAGTTAGTAGAATCAACTTAGCCAGGTCTTTCTTACATAAAAACATGAGTGTTCACCATAATTGCAGTTAATAATTTCAGAAATAATCATTACAAAAGAAAATCTAGTGGTTAAAATGAAAATGGCCCCCATAAGTTCATAGAAATTAGCACTATTAGGAGGTATGACCTTGTTGGACTATGAGTGGCCTCGTTGAAGAAGTCTGTCACTGGGAGTGGGCTTTGAGGTTTTAGAACCTCAAGCCAGGCCCCATGGTTTACTTGCTTTTCCTGTTGCCTGCCAATCTAGATGTAGAAATTTCAGCTGTCTTTCCAGCACCATGTCTACCTGCATGCTGCCATGCACACTGTCATGATGACAATGCACTAATCTCTGAACTATAAGCCAGACCCAAATAAATGTTTTATTTATAAGAGTTGCTATAGTTGTTTCTTTCACACCAATAGAAACCCTAAAATATAAGTAAAGAAAAAATGAATGAAGGAAAGAAAGAGATAAGGATCATTGCAAATCTCAAAGCAGAGAAAGGTCAAGGATTTGAAGTATTTCAGCACATATAAGCTGTGCTGATGCTAAACCAATGCCTTGACCATGTATGAGAACTCTTGGGCAAAGTAATATTTAACTGAAGTATAATGTTTGGAAGAGAGGAGGGAAAAATAAGCTATATATATATAACCTCCTATTAGTGGGGAGACAGGGGAGGGAGAGAGAGAGTAAGAGAGAAATAAATAATGAAGTTACCTTATTATGAGATGACAACATCCCTACTAGATACCACAGGCTAAGAAGTAAAACTTCAGTGCTAGGAATAGATTACCTCTTTTAGGACTTGCCCAGTGAGGTCCCATAGACTCCTACATATTACAGAATCTTGTCAATGTTCTTGGATCTCATTCACACCTTGATAGTAAGACCCAAATGCTGAGGACTCCATGTACTTGAGTACCATGGACATAACAACATAGTACTACGCTTGAAGTATCGTTCCTTCTGGCTTGATCTCGGAGTGCTGGAAGGTGCTGTTCATGCTACCAATCAGAAAAGTAATAGTTAATCTTACATAGATGTAAATCCTTTAATGTACAACAGCATCTTGCCTATCAAGACATGTCTGCTGATGCAACAGTAGCATAAATATCATTGAAGCAACCAACCACCTTTTTATTGGATTTAACTACCACTCCCCAAGATTAAGCCCATACCTGGCATCACTCTCACTCCAAAAACCCAAGGCTTGGCAAGACATAGGCCTACTAGTGTAATTCTGATAAGTGAACATACTATTAAATCAATTGCTAATGACTAATATCCATAATGAATGTAGCCCTTACTGGAGAATCTTCTATTTGCAATAGATGGTGGTTAATAAAAAGATTTAGAACAGAAAATAAGAAACTGCAGAATTTCAAGCTCTACATAGAACATTTGTATCATATTCTCCCATTCTGAGGTTCAGGGGGCATTTCAGAAGAGAAGTTACAAACGCTGTAAGAGCCAGAGGTGGTGGTGGGTAAATACAAACAAATGGTAGCCTGAGAACACAAGGCACCTCCACATATGAACTTGCAGTGGTTATGACTCATACAAAAGCCCTAGGTAAACTCAAGCCAGATCAAATCCCAGAACGAAGAGGAGAATGAACATGAACCCCTACCCATGGAACTATTAACAATTGATAGCTGCTTGGAAGTGGGGGGGGGCATGGTGTAAGTTTTCTCTAAGTGAGTAGCCTAGTTGACCAGTGAAAGGCTACACATCCAAAACTCTGACAGAAAACATAAATTGGTCTTGATTGATGGGTTAAAAACAAACAGACAAACAAACAAACAAACAAACAAAAAAAAAAACCAAAATGAGTACGCAAAGTTTGGTGTGTAGGGAAAGGGAATGGATCTAGGAGAATTTATAGGCTGAGATGAATATGATCAAAAGACATTGTACAAAATTCTTTTAAAAAAACTAGTAAATATTTTTAATGAGGTAGTGAAGCAACTATGGAAAGCAAAACTTGATCTTTTTTTATAGAGAAGAATTTTTTTTCTAGTAATTAGCCCCATTAAACAAAAAAGTGTGACATACATGCATATGTAAAACCTGTTAGAGAAACAAGTCAGGTCCCTCATGGTAATAGTATCTAAATGTGTGTGCAGGTTTTGGTTCCCTCTGGAACTGTAGTAATGGTCAATTGTAAGCCACCTGACATAAGTACTGGTAATTGAACTCGGGTCCAGTAGAAGAACAGTGTATGTTCATAACCTGTTAATCATTTCTCCAGCCCCCAAATGCTTTTACTTTTTGGTAGAACTTGCTTTTAACATTCTAGACATAGTTAGATTTCTATTCCATGCCATAGTATGCCTTCCTCTCCAGGTATATCTAGTGAAGACCTCATTGTTTGTTCCATAAGTTGGTTCTGATACTCTTGTGGTTACCTTCAGCCCTGTCATAAAATGTTTTTCTATCTTGCAACTGTTATCATCAGTATGCAACAACTATTTTCAGTTTGACCTCCTATAGGGACATTGGTCTTCTCATGACGTCATGGTACAAAGTTCTGTCATGACCAGATAGTAATTTTTAACCATAGTTTATAAACCTTGTGAAGCTAAAACAAAAGAGTTGTATTGCAGAAGGAAAATGGCAGTGACTACCATGTTACAAAATTGAGTCTCCCTATCCATATACCTACTCATCCTGGTAAGATTTGTCTTACCATACCTAAACCTGTCTTCCCCATACCCAAAGTCTTCTAAAACCTTAAAAGAGGAAACGAAAGTTTATCACTGATTACCAGCCTCTGGCTGCATGTGGTAAGGATGCATGTCTAGTACATATGGAAGACTTGTTGTGCAGATGTGTAGATTGTGTTGTCATGGGTTATGTTTTGTATCACTACCCCACTGTCACTAAAGAGCGATCATCCTCAGAAGAGATTCAAACATCTCTCTTCACCAACAAAATGTACCACAGAGGTTCAACACGAGTATGTAAGTTTTCTCCCAAGGCTCAAGTATCCCAGGACTGATTTCTGTAATTAAGAGCCAGGGTTAAAATTCCAAGGATTCCTTTCATCCTGATTCAGAAGTCTCAGTGAAAGGCAAGCTGTCCCCAAGCATGTGACCTATGGTGAAAAGATCACCCTTGATATGGAAGGAGTTGAGAATAAGGGGAACAACCAAACATGATACCCTTTGCATTTCCAGGGCAAACACCAAGGGATAAGTTACATTCCAACCCTTGCTGCCCATTCAAATTGTTCAATTTGACCCGGGAATTCCATTTTATCCTGTGCTCCATCTTGAAAGCTTAGAAGGCACACTGATGTACTGTGACCTCGTGGTAGGGTAGAGTATAGGCAGGCAAGGTATTCTCATCTCTCATCTGAAAAACAATCTTCTAATTTCTTCCAGCCATCACAGGCTGCCTACTGGGTTGCTGTTTGTGTAAAATAGATAGTTCCCCCTTTCTCTCTTTCTCCCTCTCCCTCCCTCTTTCTCTCTGTCTCCTATTCCGCCCATCTGCCTACTGTCACCTTCAGCTGTAACTTGAGAGCATCAAGGAAAATGGGCTAGATGGAAGGACATGTTATGACACAGACATTGCCGTCTGAGAATCCAGAGGGTTCTCCCAAGTACAGGGGAATTTGCCTCAAGAAGGCAGCCAAGGAGGAGAGGCTTTGTTCAGCTCTGTATCTCTCACAGGCCTGGCCCATACCTCTGAAGTACATATGTGAACTGCATACTACCGACGTTCATATGTAGAGTCTCCAGATGACAACAGGGGCAGTGAGAATGGGAGTTAACTAGAGATGTCTCCAGTATCCTAGCTTCAGGGTTGTTTCCATCAGGCTCCATTGTTAAACAAATGGCCCATCCCAGTTATTTGGCAATCTTGACTCAGTTCTCTTCATCTTCAGCCCTAGAAGCTGACCTCTGTCCTTTAGGTCATTCCCACAGCCTGGGGTAATATCTTTTAGAGGTTAACACATCTATGGAACTAGATGCTTTAGTTTAGTCTCTTCAAATTACTCAGTGAGAATGTACCAGTACATCTTGACTCATACATGTGCTTATAAAGGTTCTAAATTAAGACATAGTGGCGGGCTGAAGAGATGGCTCAGAGGTTAAGAGCACTGACTGCTCTTCAAGAGGTCCTGAGTTCAATTCCCAGCAACCACATGGTGGCTCAAGACCATCTGTAATAGGATTGATGCCCTCTTCTGGTGTGTCTGAAGACAGCTACAGTGTACTTACATACATAAAGTAAATAAATAAAATATTTTTTAAAAAATTAAAAAAAAGACATAGTGGCAATGATGACACCTCTGTGTATGGCTGCCTTCTTGAAGAAGGTTTTCCTGTACTTGGGAGAACCCCCTGGATTCTCAGGCAGCAAATGTCTGTGACATAACATGGCCTTCCCTGACTTGTTTTCCTTGATGTTCTCAATACCATTCCTGTTCTGTGGTTACCTTATATTCAGTATTTTCCCCTGAGACTTTGGTTAATAACTCTCTGGCTCTGTTAAAATTTCTCTGGCTCCCTCAAGCCTTTTCTAGATTTTCTTTTCCTCTGCCTGTAGACCCCTGAGGAGAAATTGACCATTTTCTTGCACTGCTGCTTATCAAAGGATTCATTATGCAGATGTCGCGTCTAGGAAAATCTGTTTCCTTCATTAACACTGTTTCATTTTAAGGGATAATCCCATGTCTTTATACTCCAAATGAGAATATTGCTGCGATCAGAACAGAGGTGCTCAACAAACAACTACAGAGTGACTTCATTGTGAAAGTTGGCATTACTTCACAGCCTAAATGATCTCAGCCAAGACTTCATGCTGGACAGTCCTTCTGGTTGAGCACAATATTTTATCTAAAAGTGCACTGCGATATAACTGTGAATCATTAGTTTATGCTGCCTTGATTACTCAACGGCTCATATATGATAGATGTCTTGGATACAAAATCATAGCACACAGCAGCAAGCTCTTTCTGAAAACATACTTCAACAAGGAAGGGTAGCCAGTTAGGACCTGGCAGCTACAGACGATAATTCTGTTATACTCCATAGCCTCCAAATTCCTATCTTGCTTCTAAGTGATGAGGAATTTTGAGTCTCCAAGGAAAGCATATAACATGAGAAAACTTTGTCAGGAAACTACAGGGCCCTGGGGCCAGAGTTTAGAAAACACTTATGCAGCTGAGGCTGTTTTCAAGAAGTTTTGACTGTATAAATCCCTCTTTGTCAGAGTTACCACATATTAGTCCAAGACAGTTATATTTTCTTCCTATAAGCATTCATGGTGTTCTGCATCTGGTACATTTGCCAAATTGCAGATTTATTCCTACTTCTCTACATCTGTTAAAAGAATGTGTATTCCATCTCATCAGGGAGTTCCTTGAAGTCACAGGTTGCTAATTCCAAATGGATAGAAGCAGTGATTAATCTGGGAGATATCACTATTCATGCAACAGATGTCCATTATGATGAGTTACACATTTGTTCCATGTTTACACTAGAATATAAAAAGAAGATTCAAGAATTTTGTAAAAGAAAAGAAAAAGAAAATGGGGGTGGGAAGATAGGGAGTTACAAAATACTTGAAAATGTTTATTCAGGTGCCAAGTTAGATGCGACAGTGACTAGCAGTATGTCTGGAAGGTGGCCGGTAAAGAGTTGAGAAAAGGTCGAGAGCTAGGGGAGAGAGGGAGAAACAGGAATCTGTATTCCTGGCTTCATTTCAGGGTGTGGATATTAACTCAGTCCATCTCACTTGGCTGACAGAAGCACTAATGCCCAAACCGGCAATTTCATCAGCATCAGTTACACAGAAGATGGGATTTCAGAGGAAGGCACGAGAAAAGGGAGAATGATACATGTGATTCTATTCAAATAATTAAAAACAAAGTTGGCAGTCTATCTTCCTGTCAAGAATAATAAATATCAGACTATGGACTTGGAAAGAAAAGTGCAAGTGGCTTCCTGCTGCTCCATATTAACTTTGGTCCAATACAAACTTAAGAGTTGACTTTTCACACACACACAAATCCATTTTAAATGATCCTCATATATGTTTTTCTAGTTAATTCTGTGGGCAGAACAATAGATGAAGAAGAGGCTACCAGCCTAAGGTAAATGGTATAAGAGGACACATGTCTGGGCCACACTAAAGCTATTCACTTGGATGGTAAAACTAAGGTGTTTGTACTTCCAAGTTTCTTCTTCATAGCTGATTAAAGGTTTCTAATATTGTTCTATTTTTTCATTGTTTGCCTCTTGTTCTCATAAAATCAGTACTAAAGTGCACCCTTAAAAGATAGATGGTAGACAGATCAGATGCATACATATACAGACCAAAAACTTAATGATTGAAGATGGGCTGAAATCAGTGAATAAGATGTTCACAGAGATAGATATTATTAACCAATGTGTTCATTAGTCTGTGTGTATTCTGTACTCATGGACAGCTTATCATCAATGTGACCAAATACCTTAAAGAAGCAAAGGTCTATTTCAACTCATGGTTCCAGTGGGCTCAGTACATTATTAATTTACCTATGTACATGGGCACAATGTCCTGGTGTACAGGATGTGCAGAGAAAAAAGATTGAGAATAAAATATAATTTTGAAGGCATATATTCCCAATGACTAAATTTTTCTCACTAGGACTCAACACCCAAATTTTCTACCACTTTCCAAGCAAATGACACAGGTTGATAACCAAGCATGCAATATACAAGCCTGTGTAGCATATTTATATTCACAACACAACATTCTGTCTTGCATCTTAAAAGGACCATGGCTATCTCTATGCAAAATGTATTTATTGATCATAAGAGTCCCCAATGTTGACAGTTCCAACATGGCTCAGAAGCTAAGTCCAGACCTTTCTGAGTTTAAAAGCAAACTTCTAGCTGTAAGGCTCTGTTAAAATAAAAAATAAAATAAAATAATAAGTTAACTACTCTAATGGCGCAGGGAAAATATTCCCATTACAAAAGAAAGGAAGAAGAAAAGAAAAGAAAAAGCTTGATCTAATATAACAATTTCAGCTTGCATACATATTGAAATTGATGGCATAAGTTTAAGAAACAGGGTTACCAAATATGAATTATCTTCCTGTGTGAAGACTAAGGAATGTCAGTGCCTCAGTTTATTCCCATGGCACAGCCTCCACACTGGGGCCATGGTTTCTGTGTTGAGTAATACGCCAAAGAATTTTATTTGGTCTATTCCTTCCAGATAAAAATGTATAAACCATTTGAACTTATAAAAAAGTGAAACAGGGTTACCAATAATTGAAGAGACAGATGCTGACTATCTGTGTGGCACAACAATGGGGGTTCATGATCAAAGTCAGTACAGAAACCTACTGCAATTGCCAAACATCTCTGATAAACCTTTCAGCAAGTGTTTTAGCAGGCACAAGCAGAGGAGGTTTCTCAAGACCTCACTAAAAGGCCTCTTAACCCACATGTAGCTAAATCTGAGTGAGCATGAGATTTCATTTCTCACTTGAAAAGAATAGTTTGTATTGTCCTCATTGGAAAACTCGAGGCCGTAAAAGGAAGGGGATTGAAGGCATGCTGTATCCCAATTCTCCTCTGTAATATATAAGGGCTCTCAGAAGTAAATATTAGTGATACCTCATTGACAATAGATAAAATAAGAGCAATTCACCCTTTGTCCAGACTACATCGATGTATAGTTCATTATTTTAAACTTGCTTATAAAGTATCACACTTCGGTCCTACTTGGTGCAACTATTTCTCACACATCCAGAATTCATTCTTCCCCCCACTACAAGCAGAATCTCAAAATCCTATTCGTTTTCCTATAACTTGTTAATTTTTCCTTGTCTTCCAGTTTATCACAATTAACTCATTGCTATCCTTTAATTTAACCATGAAATATTGGGTTAACGTATCCCTTATAATGCATAATAGACAAAAGTAAGGAGAACAAATCTTATGAATATAAATGTGGATGTGTATGCCCTTACCCAAACAAGGAAGAAAACATAAATGAATACCTCCACCCACATTTCGACAATGGATTGGGTGGCAACGCTTAGTGTTTATAACTGTCTTGTCCAGTATGCATAGAGATTACAAACGTACACAGTACCCAAGTAGTGTCATCATCCATTTAGAATATTAAACTCATGTCTACCACCACCATAACTAAGTCACCCCTTCTGTACAGTGTTTCAGTTCAGGATTCTCCAATACCGTGAATCCATAACAGAGACCGAAATCACTCACTACTTGATACTTTCTTCGTCTCAAGAGAGGCAAGCAGATCAGATATAAAAGTGGAAAAGAGGTAAGCGAAACCCATTCATGTTATGTTACCTGTATCTTCTTTCCATTTCCAACCTCCTCTATATATTAACCTTTAAAACTAAATCTGAGACTTTCTGGTGGGCATAAAATTTAACTTTACCTTCACCTGATATCTCTGTCTGTTTCCCTGTGCTCTTCCCTCTCTCCCTCCCTTACTCCCACTCGAATACAGTTTACAGGAAGTATTTTCATTTTAATTATAGTTAAAAGGAATGTATTAGCTTTCTTTGATCTAAGTTGAGTAGCTCAGTCGATTAGAGACTAGGGTTGGTGGATTTAGAGTCTTCATGGACACATTTTGTTTTGGACTGAGGAAAAGCCTATTTTCAGGAACTTCAAAGTCTAACTCCTCCCAGCCAGTTGGTTCGCAATGTGTGGTGCTTGTCAATGGCAAGCGTAATATGTATGATGGTTCAGTGCAATCTTTCCCCTATTCTTAAAAAAAGAAAAAAGAAAAGAAAAAGAAAACATTTCCCCTTTAATGACAGTCTTTAAGTGACATGAAATTCTTTTTTATTAAAAGGAGAAAATATGATCAAGATGTTAATATAATTTATATAAGCTTAATTAAAACAATATTAAAACATTCTAGAAAGTGGTAACTCTCTTGTAGAAACTTTTCTTGCATACAGGTGCATATCTCACACACACACACACACACACACACACACACACACACACAACCTCAATGCAATGACAATCTCTGAGATCTTTGGAATGTCAAATAAAGCATTTAGGGGTCAGTGTTCCTCAGACTCTTTTAATGATAACAAACATCAGTGACATATTATATATAAAATTTTACAGGCTTTTTTGGGAAATGTTGACTGAGTGGGAAAGAAGGAATTAGGAGCTTCTATAGAAGAGCTTTATGGAAACAGACAGATGTCTGGGCCCCCAACCCAGACACATCAACATTCTTTGTGTAGGTTCAGGAGACTGTGAGTCTAAAATGTTCTTTTGGGTATTAAAACATTTAAACTAACCAATTTAGAGTCTGTACCTAGAGAAGCAGCCAAGTTTTCAAGATCAGTTGCTAGGTTCTAAGATTCATAAGGAAAAACTCACTCAAATTCAAGGGGAGTTGAATTTGTATTTCTGAAGAGATGAAACCTGCAAAGAAGTAATGATAGAGAAACATTTAAGTCAGACATAGGATGATTAACTCTACCTTTTGTAACATTCTCTCCTCTCTTCTGCAGGCTGGCTATAGTCCTATTGGATTATCTAAGCTGTCATCTAGAGCTTCAAACACTTCCCTTCAACCAATTAGCCTGTATTTACTTCCCCTGGAGGTGCCATTTTTTACTGTTTTAAAGATAAACATGGCATTTTTTCTTGATATTTTATTTTGACTTCTCAAATTCAGAAATTGTACAAGAATGGCAAAAATAAAATTCCATATGCCCACAACCACTCCTTGCTAATATTTTTGTTTCTTCCTGACAACTCTCTCTTTTGCTCTCTCACATATTTTGGAGTAAGCTAAGGCTGATGCCACAGTCCTAAAGAGTACAGCAGGTATCTCTTATGAATGTCACCTCATCACCATTTTCACACCAAAGAATTTGATACTGACAAAGCAACAGTATTTAATATCATGTTAAATACTGTTATTTAAGTGTTAAATATTTAGATGTTAGTGTTAAATACAAGCCTATATCTGTCCAAATTTTGTCATTTATACCTGCTTTTTAAAACATCACCCAGGATTTAATAACGTGTTACTTATCATGTTTTGACACTAAGTGATGGAATCTTAGCAGTCATCTTTTGTATTGTTTACCGCAAAATAATATTAATAATAATAATTTCTCCCTGGTAATACTCTGCCATGAAATCTATTTTATCTAAGATGAATGTAGTCATTCCAGCTTTCTTCGGACTAGTTTTATTTTTTTAATCCATTCACTGTGACACTCCTTATAACTTTTAAATTTAAAGTAAGTCAACTCCAGGCAGCATATAGATAATATCTACTCTATTAATTTCTGATGTTTTCTTGACTATTCATCAATGGATAAGTGGGTAAACATAATATTAAATCCCTGCTTTGAGGAACATAGATTGCTCTTGCAGAGGACTCAAGTGTCTCTTCCACTAACCCTGCCAGTGGCTCACAACTCTTTGAGGAGCAGAGGAATTCCTAAATGTATAAAGTCTTGAATGAATATGTTTATTGTTAGCATGAGCCAGCAGTGTCCAGTACCCTAGCCTCAGATCCATGGAAAAATGTCAAAGCCTCCCATCAATGGTAAAGCTTGGAGTGATGACCAAGCCTTCCTCTGATCTGAGTTAGAATGTTGACTGTGTGTACAAAAATAAAAATAAAAATAAAAAATGTCCACCATAGCTTCTCCCCCTGAATATTAATGACCTGAAAACTGCTATCCTACAGAGATTAGCTAAACTTGCTTCTTGTTCATCCACATATGTTAAACCTGCTCCCTTGCTAAGCTGTATATAATCTCTTTCCCTTGTTTATCTGTCTGCAATAACCCCACCTTTTTGCTCAACAGTATATTATGTACACACAGAGTTTATAGGAGCTGCAGTTTCTTCATGATAGAGCCCAGCCTACCCAACCCCAGATTTTCTCTGTGTCTTTGTATTGGTCATTTCTTCATGCCCTCACTGCCCCAAGGCAGATCCATCCCTGGAGCTGTACTGTGTGTAGCATAATTCCCTGTATCTCTGACTACAGGGAACCAGATGGATACTACTTTCTTCTCATCTTTGCAGGCAACTTTATTCACATGAGTATATCCACACACAGGCACACATACAGATGATAAATAAAAATAAAGTGAAATCTGTAAAATAAAGATTTTGCTTTTTGTTGGACTGTTTAGACTGTTTATGTTGAAAATCATTATTAGTGTGATTTGACTGAAGCATATCATCTTGCCATTTGTTTTCTATTTGTTCCTTCTAATCTTTATATTCTTGTACCAGTATTTTGGTTATTTGTAGTGGTTTTATTTTATTGTCTTAATTGGTATATTAACTAAGACATGTTGCTTTAAGATTTGTCATTTACATTTGTGACCAGTCTAATCTAAAAGATATTATAGCATTACTTGTATAGCATCTAAAGCTTCCAGTAGTACATTTCTATTTCCCCTTGAATTCCGAGATGACGAAATAATGTGATACATTTATTTTTTTCTGTAATACACACTTGACATTGTTGCTATTTTTGTTCAAATATTCCATGATTTCTAAAAATACTTAAATAGAAAGAAAACATTTATTTATTCATATATCAATCATTTCCAATTGTATTTTCCTTTGTGGATTTGTAATTCCAATTGGCATAAGCTTCCTTATGCCTGAAAGATGCTCTTTCACTTTTTTTTTATATTTTTTTTATTAACTTGAGTATTTCTTATATACATTTCAAGTGTTATTCCCTTTCCCGGTATCCAGGCAAACATCCCCCTCTCCCCTCCCCTTCCTTATGGGTGTTCCCCTCCCAACCCTCCCCCCATTGCCGCCCTCCCCCCACCAGTCTAGTTCACTGGGGGTTCAGTCTTAGCAGGACCCAGGGCTTCCCCTTCCACTGGTGCTCTTACTAGGATATTCATTGCTACCTATGAGGTCAGAGTCCAGGGTCAGTCCATGTATAGTCTTTGGGTAGGGGCTTAGTCCCTGGAAGCTCTGGTTGCTTGGCATTGTTGTACATATGGAGTCTCGAGCCCCTTCAAGCTCTTCCAGTTCTTTCTCTGATTCCTTCAACGGGGGTCCTATTCTCAGTTCAGTGGTTTGCTGCTGGCATTCGCCTCTGTATTTGCTGTATTCTGGCTGTGTCTCTCAGGAGCGATCTACATCCGGCTCCTGTCGGTCTGCACTTCTTTGCTTCATCCATCTTGTCTAATTGGGTGGCTATATATGTATGGGCCACATGTGGGGCAGACTCTGAATGGGTGTTCCTTCAGTCTCTGTTTTAATCTTTGCCTCTCTCTTCCCTGCCAAGGGTATTCTTGTTCCCCTTTTAAAGAAGGAGTGAAGCATTCACATTTTGATCATCCGTCTTGAGTTTCATTTGCTCTAGGCATCTAGGGTAATTCAAGCATTTGGGCTAATAGCCACTTATCAATGAGTGCATACCATGTCTGTCTTTCTGTGATTGGGTTAGCTCACTCAGGATGATGTTTTCCAGTTCCAACCATTTGCCTACGAATTTCATGAAGTCGTTGTTTTTGATAGCTGAGTAATATTCCATTGTGTAGATGTACCACATTTTCTGTATCCATTCCTCTGTTGAAGGGCATCTGGGTTCTTTCCAGCTTCTGGCTATTATAAATAAGGCTGCAATGAACATAGTGGAGCACGTGTCTTTTTTATATGTTGGGGCATCTTTTGGGTATATGCCCAAGAGAGGTATAGCTGGATCCTCAGGCAGTTCAATGTCCAATTTTCTGAGGATTCTCCAGACTGATTTCCAGAATGGTTGTACCAGTTTGCAATCCCACCAACAATGGAGGAGTGTTCCTCTTCCTCCACATCCTCGCCAGCATCTGCTGTCACCTGAGTTTTTGATCTTAGCCAATCGCACTGGTGTGAGGTGAAATCTCAGGGTTGTTTTGATTTGCATTTCCCTTATGACTAAAGATGTTGAACATTTCTTTAGGTGTTTCTCAGCCATTCGGCATTCCTCAGCTGTGAATTCTTTGTTTAGCTCTGAACCCCATTTTTTAATAGGGTTATTTGTTTCCCTGCGGTCTAACTTCTTGAGTTCTTTGTATATTTTGGATATAAGGCCTCTATCTGTTGTAGGATTGGTAAAGATCTTTTCCCAATCTGTTGGTTGCCGTTTTGTCCTAACCACAGTGTCCTTTGCCTTACAGAAGCTTTGTAGTTTTATGAGATCCCATTTGTCGATTCTTGATCTTAGAGCGTAAGCCATTGGTATTTTGTTTAGGAAATTTTTTCCAGTGCCCATGTGTTCCAGATGCTTCCCTAGTTTTTCTTCTATTAGTTTGAGTGTGTCTGGTTTGATGTGGAGGTCCTTGATCCACTTGGACTTAAGCTTTGTACAGGGTGATAAGCATGGATCGATCTGCATTCTTCTACATGTTGACCTCCAGTTGAACCAGCACCATTTGCTGAAAATGCTATCTTTTTTCCATTGGATGGTTTTGGCTCCTTTGTCAAAAATCAAGTGACCATAGGTGTGTGGGTTCATTTCTGGGTCTTCAATTCTATTCCATTGGTCTATCTGTCTGTCTCTGTACCAATACCATGCAGTTTTTATCACTATTGCTCTGTAATACTGCTTGAGTTCAGGGATAGTGATTCCCCCTGAAGTCCTTTTATTGTTGAGGATAGCTTTAGCTATCCTGGGTTTTTTGTTATCCCAGATGAATTTGCAAATTGTTCTGTCTAACTCTTTGAAGAATTGGATTGGTATTTTGATGGGGATTGCATTGAATTCTGTAGATTGCTTTTGGTAAAATGGCCATTTTTACTATATTAATCCTGCCAATCCATGAGCATGGGAGATCTTTCCATCTTCTGAGGTCTTCTTCAATTTCCTTCTTCAGTGTCTTGAAGTTCTTATTTTACAGATCTTTTAATTGCTTGGTTAAAGTCACACCGAGGTACTTTATATTATTTGGGTCTATTATGAAGGGTGTCGTTTCCCTAATTTCTTTCTCGGCTTGTTTCTCTTTTGTGTAGAGGAAGGCTACTGATTTATTTGAGTTAATTTTATACCCAGCCACTTTGCTGAAGTTGTTTATCAGCTTTAGTAGTTCTCTGGTGGAACTTTTGGGATCACTTAAATACACTATCATATCATCTGCAAACAGTGATATTTTTGACTTCTTCTTTTCCGATCTGTATCCCCTTGACCTCCTTTTGTTGTCTGATTGCTCTGGCTAGAACTTCAAGAACTATATTGAATAAGTAGGGAGAGAGTGGGCAGCCTTGTCTAGTCCCTGATTTTAGTGGGATTGCTTCGAGTTTCTCTCCATTTAGTTTAATGTTAGCAACTGGTTTGCTGTATATGGCTTTTGCTATGTTCAGGTATGGGCCTTGAATTCCTATTCTCTCCAGGACTTTTATCATGAAGGGGTGTTGAATTTTGTCATATGCTTTCTCAGCGTCTAATGAAATGATCATGTGGTTTTGTTCTTTCAGTTTGTTTATATAATGGATCACGTTGATGGTTTTCTATATATTAAACCATCCCTGCATGCCTGGGATGAAGCCTACTTGGTCATGGTGGATGATTGTTTTGATGTGCTCTTGGATTCGGTTTGCCAGAATTTTTTTGAGTATTTTTGCATCGATATTCATAAGGGAAATTGGTCTGAAGTTCTCTTTCTTTGTTGTGTCTTTGTGTGGTTTAGGTATAAGAGTAATTGTGGCTTCGTAGAAGGTATTCGGTAGTGATCCATCTGTTTCAATTTTGTGGAATAGTTTGGATAATATTGGTATGAGGTCTTCTATGAAGGTTTGGTAGAATTCTGCACTAAACCCGTCTGGACCTGGGCTCTTTTTGGTTGGGAGACCTTTAATGACTGCTTCTATTTCCTTAGGAGTTATGGGGTTTTTTAACTGGTTTATCTGTTCCTGATTTAACTTCGGTACCTGGTATCTGTCTAGGAAATTATCCATTTCCTGAAGATTTTCAAGTTTTGTTGAATATAGGCTTTTATAGTAAGATCTGATGATTTTTTGAATTTCCTCTGAATCTGTAGTTATGTCTCCCTTTTCATTTCTGATTTTGTTAATTTGGACGCACTCTCTGTGTCCTCTCGTTAGTCTGGCTAAGGGTTTATCTATCTTGTTGATTTTCTCAAAGAACCAACTTTTGGTTCTGTTGATTCTTTCTATGGTCCTTTTTGTTTCTACTTGGTTGATTTCAGCTCTGAGTTTGATTATTTCCTGCCTTCTACTCCTCCTGGGTGTATGTGCTTCTTTTTGTTCTAGAGCTTTTAGGTGTGCTGTCAAGCTGCTGACATATGCTCTTTCCTGTTTCTTTCTGCGCTCTTTCACTTTTATTATGGTGTGAGGACACAAGAGATAAGTTGTTTCAGATTTTGTAACTTTGAAAAATTATTTTTAAAATCTTCATTGGGTATAGAATTCAAAGTAGACAAGTTCTTTGTTTCCCTAGTACTTTACAAATTAAAACTTATTATTTTATTGTTCATAGTGTTCAGAGAGAAAAAGCCATCATCTGTAGTTTTGTTCATATGTATGTCTTATTTTCTCTGGAAGCATGCATAAATTTCTCTATGACAGACAGGTATACAGAGAGTACATTTAGTGTCATATTCTTCATGTTTCTTAAACTTTGACTTTACTATTTAGATATATAGGATTATTGTTTAGATATATAGGATTATTATATATAGGATTATTGTTTCCTCAAAATTAGAAATATTTTGGTCATTTTTATTGAAACATTTTCCCTGTAATCTCCTCATTTTGGGAACTCCAGTTACACAAACAAGTTAGGCTACTTGTATTAACCCAGTTCGCTGACATTTTGTTCACTGAAAATAGTTTTTCTTCCATATTTCATTTTATATAAATTCTTTCATTATATCTTCCCACTCATTAATCTTTTTTCTATAATATCTACTCCACCACCATTTCTCAGCAGTCTATTTTGAGCACAAATATTATAGCTTTATTGTCACAGTGCTTTGATGAAGCCTTTCTGTATGTTCCATGTTTCTGCCTAACCTTTTGATCTTCTTGTCTTGTGCTTAAGATCTATTAGGCAGGACCAGAGCTGTATTTAATTTAGGAATAACTATGCCCCACGACTGAGGCAAGACCCTCTTGAATAATGTATCCAGTACTCTTTAAGGAATGAAGTTTCCCAGGTTTTCATGATTTAAACAGACCCCATTTCCATCCTTCTGTAGGTGACACATACTACTTTCTGTCCATTTTCAGATGAGTCTTCCTATGGGCCAGGGCAGCTTCCTCTGCTGCATATACTGGATAATACTGTACTGAATATTCTACAGATCTCCAGTGTTCTTTCCCTGGGAAATGCTCTTCTTTCTCAGGAATGTCAGCACCACTTCCTCAATTCAAACAGTTCATTGCACGAAATTGCCCTGTACCTTGATTCTCCTTCCTGAATGGTGGCCTGGAACCGCTCTAAAAGCAGTAAGCTAGAAAAAATCATAGGGCTTCCACAAGTCACTTCCCATCTCTCAATAATCACTGCCTTAAATTGTCTGATATCAGTTTCTCATAAACCACTGCCTGATATATTTTATGCAAGACATTTTTATTATTTCTGACAAGAGCCTAAATCTGGTCCAGGCTATTCTACATTAGTCTGAAGTACGAGTCTACCATTTCTTATCTTGTTTTATTTCAAACAATAAACACAGTAAATCTTTTGAGGACCTTTACTGCACAATCATATTTAAATCTATTTAATACTGACCAGTGCTCTTTAAGAAAAACCTATAAATACTTTTTAAAATGTCTATTAGTCAGAAGTTTTACTGTTCAGTTGTTCTTCTATTAATTAGTCAAAATGGTGAAGTTTTGCTATAATACATTACATAAACCCATGTTGAACAAGAAATATCTTGATAAAGCAAGTCAATTACAAATAAATCATACATGTGTACTACAACAATTATACATGTGTACAATTATAAAAAACAAGAATACTGTGAATTCATTTAATACACAAGATTTCCAAAACAAATAGTCTATCTGCCACATAACTTTTGGTATCTATTTCAAAGGAGACTGAATTCACTACAAATAGCATTGAATTTAAGAGGCGGGAACTAAATAAATTCAAATATTTCTGGGTCTTTCTCAGCTTTCCTCCCTCAAGCCTCTTTAAGTCACTACTGCCAAAGTCAATCTTCCTATTTCATTTTTAGCCTAAGACATATCTTGCTTACAGTCTATCTTTGGCATAACTCTCTGCACTCTGAGTCTTCTTTATGGTCTGGTTTGATTGCAAGGAATGAACAAGCCCTCTAGCATAAGCATGTTTATGAAAATAAATAAAACACAATGAAATTCATGATCAGACTATTACTGATACCATCTTACAATAATAATTATATAGTGAAGACTTTTGTCCATCTCAAATACTGATCTGATTTCATTTAAGCAGTGTGGAGTACAAACACAAATAAAATGTTATGGGATAGCGATATAGGAATTGTGAACTAGTAGAAGAGAGTGATTGAAAGTAAGCATCAGAAGTATCTGGGTTCCACTTTTCCTCTGTAATTCTGTGAGAGGATTACCATGTTATTTGCCATTTGAAAACATCTATTTCCCCATTAGTAAAATTTAGATAATTAAAACTTTTTAAAGAAGACTTATCCAAATTTGGGATAAAGTAGAATTGTACAATATTTAAAATTCTTACCAAAGCAATATTTGGCTTACCAAAATTCTTACCAAAGCAATATTTGGCTTACCTAAAAAAATCACTTCATTATCTAGAATATATACTCATGATTTGACTTTCTGTTTTATGTCTAATTAGAATTCAGATGTTCTGGATCAATGTAAATTCAGATTTCTCCCCAGTAGAAAAGCAAATTCTGAAAGGCTTTTATTTTGTTGCTCAGAAAGATATTGATGAATTTTGACTACTTCTTCAAAAGGTTTTTGCCAAAATTTTTATTCATCAAAATGCCTATAATAACAAATTCCTCAAAATGCCCCTGGAATCAGTTGAATACCTCATAGCTCTCAATATTAATGAGCTGGATAAATATCTGACATGTGTTTGTGTTCAATGTGTATTTGTAGAATATTTATATTTTTAACTACTTCCCCAATATCTATGAGGCTCCATATCTATAAATTTGACCAACTATGAGTTTTAAAAAATGCATGTATACTGAAAACACATAGATGTTTTGTCAGTAGGCTCTAAACAATACAGTTGATAAGACAATTATAGCATTTTAAGGTATTATTAGGTATATAGATGGTTGAAAATATAAAGATGTATGTTTGCTACATGCAAATGTGACAGCATTTGATATAGAGATGAAAATTCAGATTTTGACATCCATGGGTGTGATGGTTTACATATGCTTGACCCAGGGAGTGGCACTATTAGAAGGTGTGGCCTTGTTGGAGGAAGTGTGTCACTATGGGGTGGGCTTGGAGACCCTCCTCCTAGCTTCCTGTGGATGCTCAGTCTGTTCCTGGCTTCCTTCAGGTGAAGAGGTAGAACTCAGTTCCTCCTGCACCATGTCTGCCTGGATGCTGCCATGTTCCTGCTTTGATGATAATGGACTGAACCTCTGAACCAGTAAGCCAGCCCCAATTAAATGTTGTCCTTTATAAAACTCACATTGGTCATGGCGTCTGTTCACAGCAATAAGACCCTAACTATGAAAATGGGGTTTTTGGAACCAATCTCCTGTGACTATAGAGAAATGTATTTATATTCATAGGAGGTGATCTAGTATCATAAGTATGTCTGAGAACATCAAAATGTTTTCTCAACCACACATATTATTTCTTGAGTTTTAAAAGCTAATCCTACTCTCCTTTGGTTCCCTGGGACTGAACAACAGCTCAGCATATTTAACCTGAATTTAACTCCCTACATTCTTTAGTTTGCCTTTTCAAATAAGTATAATAGGTCCCTGTATTGTATACTTCAATGTTTGAGACATTTCAAAACTATTTGATGATAAAGGCTTTCTGTGGTTTTGTGTACTGTGCAGACTGAATCCAAGTTCCACATAGTTCTCTTGTACATGGAAAGTTTGAGTCCCAGTTCTTGTATTTTTTTTCCTGTTGATACTTTTTAAAAGGAACTATCTTCAGACATTGGTGTGCAAAGAAATTGTTTCTGAAATGCTGTTTCAACATTTATTCAATTATTCAGCTGATTCCTTTGCATCAAAGCTTGTTTTACTCCTTTGCTACTTTCTATAAAACAAACTTAAAATAAGAAATCTAAAATCCATTGAGTTATTTTTGAGAATTTATAAACTGAAAAAGCTATTTGAACATAATGAGCACCAAAATGCTAATGAGATTAGGGACACTGATCATACTTCTTCCTTTTAATCCTTTAGTTTCTTTCAGAAGGTATGTTGTTTTAAAAATAATATGGATTTAATTTTGTGAGTGGACTGGAGTGAGGCAGTAGATCTCTTGGAACTGGAGTTAGAGACAGTTGTCAACTGGCATGTCAGTACTGGGACCTAATTCTGGGTTCTCTAGCAAGAGCAATAAACACTCTTCTGCCAAGAGCAGGTTGTGTGTGTGTGTGTGTGTGTGTGTGTGTGTGTGTGTGTGTGTGTGTGTGTGTGTGTGTGTTTTCATTTCATTTGGTTTTGTTTGGTTTTGTTTTGAAGAAAGTCGTCAGTGCTTTCAGTCATTGTTAAAAATCACATGAAGAAAGATAAGATATATTTTTACATTCAAAGCTTAAATTTAAGAACTAATTTTCAACTCAGCTATCAGGGCATTTTAAAATATATTTGGGGGCTGGAGAGATGGCTCAGAGGTTAAGAGCACCGACTGCTCTTCCAGAGGTCCTGAGTTCAATTCCCAGCAACCACATGGTGGCTCACAACCATCTGTAATGGGATCTGATACCCTCTTCTGGTGTATCTGAAGACAGCTACAGTGTACTTGTATATGATAAATAAATAAATCTATAAAAAAAAGAAAAAATATATTTGGAACAGTTTGGAAAAGTGACTATAAGTATAGATCATTTCTGGTGAAAATTTAGCATCCTAATTTTCAAAGTACTGTAATTGTATAATATATACAAGATTTTAAAGGCAGCATAAAATATTTATGTAAATTATACCATTGATAATTTATGGTGACTCTAGGTTAAGTGATAAA